>NC_060053.1:835000-1435000 GCF_905333055.1 Maniola jurtina
CAAACTTATACACCCCTCTTTTTGGGTCAGGGGTTAAAAACAAATCAATGTAAACAAAACCTTTCTACCCCTGTCTTCCCGACAGTGTATTTATTATGCTCTACCCGGGCATATAACCGACAACCCCTAATCGAAACGAGCGTGAGACCATTAACTATTCACATGTAATCATGTAGTAGCGGCTAATATGTTACACACACGAATAAAATATCAACATACTATGTTACGAGTAGCAGGTGCATTGTGATGGAGCAGCTATCGTAATATATTATTGTTTCTATGGCAACCGGTGTAAGAGGGAACTTTATTAGTTAAGGTATCACACTTATCACACTAATATTATAAAGGCGAAAGTTTGTATATGTGTGTGTGTTTGTGTGTGTGTGTGTGTGTGTGTGTATGTTTGTTACTCCTTCACGCAAAAACCACTGGACGGATTTGGCTAAAATTTGGAATGGAGATAGATAATATCCTGGATTAGCACATAGGCTATCCCGGAAAACCAAAGAGTTCCCACGGGATTTTGAAAAACCTAAATCCACGCGGGCGAAGTCGCGGGCATCGGCTAGTACTACATAATTATTATACTGGCATTAGTTAGTTTAGCCGATTTTGTAAAGACTTATGTAAGTAAGAGATGGCTTCCATCCTGGAAATAGTTAAAGGCTACTTTTTATTCCGGCTATGACTTAACCATAAGTTAAACACATTTTTTTTTTAAATATATTTATTCGAAATAATTTTTAATAATTAAAAATTATATAAAAATTTAAAAATCAATTGCTTTAACGGTGTAGGAAAACATCATGAGGAAACCTGCATGCCTGAGAGTTCTCCACGATGTTTTCAAAGGTGTGCGAAATCCACCAATCCGTACTTGGCCAGAGTGGCGGACTTTGGCCTAAAGCTAAATCCTTCTCATTCTGAGACGAAACCCGTTCTCAGTAGAGGGCCAACGATCGGTTTATCATGATGATTTTGAAATGGCTCCTAACTCCAATGTTTGTTAAATGAAGTATAATATTTAAACAAAATTCTTCATGTGCCTATTCCAACTTATGGGAAAGCATTTTCTACTCAGAAAAGCCATCAAGAAACTGAGCAGTTATTCTTTAAGAGACAAAAAATAATAAGACAATAAATGTAGGTTCTTTAGATGAAAATATGAATCAGCTTAGCTTGCTCTATAAAACTATTAAAGAAAATAAACTTTTTATTTAGTAATCTTTATTGCACACAGAAAAACAATACAAGAAACAGAAGAAACTATACGATGTGCAAAGGCGGCCTTATTGCTAAAGCAATCTCTTACATGCAACCTTTGGTGATAGTATATAATTAACCAGAAACCAGATGTTTCATTGTTATAACTAAGTCTGTATGTAGTACTGTGTACTCTTCTTAACTCCTAATAACCCGATCTTTACAATAACAACAAGGGATAGCAAATAACCAGCAAACGAGCAAATAACAATGGCTCCAACAGTCAAGAATAGCCGGGACAAAGTGTAAAAGATACCCGGCCAACGCGAATGCCCCCAGGATAAGCAGTTAATTTATACGGGGCTTAGCGTTGCATCGACCGGGCGCAAAGGAACAACAATTAAAATAGCGTTGCTATTTTTGCGACCACCCGCGTATGGTCCAACATGTAGGCGAAGATAAAAAGCGTTGGTGGGAGCCTCCATAAACAGAGGCGTCGATTATGACGCCTTTCCCTAATGCTCCGGCTACATTAACGGGAAACGCCGTTGATAAACGCGTTAATGGCCGTTAACCGTATGTGTAGCTACGACCTAACGCGATAATTTTAATTTTTTTTAAGGTTACAGGTTTTTAACAAAGTTTGGCATTGTTGTAAATATTTTATTTTTAAATTAAAAAAAACTTGTTTTTAAAATGTTCTTTATCCTGTTTTAACCCCTGACCCAAAAAGAGGGGTGTTATAAGCTTGACGTGTGTATCTGTCTGTGGCATCGTAGCTCCTAAAATAATGAACCGATTTTTTTTTTTTTGTTTGAAAGGTGGCTTGATCGAGAGTGTTCTTAGCTATAATCCAAGAAAATCGGTTCAGCCGTTTGAAAGTTATTATCAGCTCTTTTCTAGTTACTGTAACCTTCACTTGTCGGAGGTGTTACAAATTTTTAATTTACACTTGTACATATAAAATCGCTATATTTCGTAACTGGTACCACGAAAACACAATAGCCAGTCAAACGTTGCATGTAGTGAAGAAACAAAAAAAAGTACCCATCGTCTGTACCGATGCCAAGAATCGATCAAGTGGCTCGGACGCTTCCGGGTGCCCGGTTTGAATTCTTGGCCTTTGTAATTTGAACACTACAATGTCTTGTAGCGGGGATAGCCTAGTGGTTAACACGTCTGTCTCCAATTCGGGAGGTCTGGCGTTCGATACCTGTAACTTTTCGGAGTTCTGTGCGTTTTATTCAATCTATCCGTCCATACTAATATTATAAATGCGAAAGTGTATCTGTCTGTCTGCTAGCTTTTCACGGCCCAGCAGTTGAACTGATTTTGATGAAATTAAGTACAGAGTTAGCTTACATCCCGGGGAAGGACATAGGCTAAGGCTACTTTTTATCCCGGGAAATCGAAGAATTCCCACGGGTTTCTTAAAGCTTCATCCTTTAAACCAATTTATATGAAATTTGGTAGGTACAGAGGCGTTTGCGTCTCGGAAATTGATATAGGCAACTCTTTTATCCCGGAAAATCATTTTTTTCAAAAACCTAAATCAACGCGATCAAAGTCGCGGGCATCATCTAGTTTTATCCGACTGCGGCAAAGCCAAAAGGAAGGGTTATTATATTTCTTATTCAACGTGTCAGTAGCGTTTTGTATAACATTCAACTGGCAATGGCATGACTTTGCGGGTATTTTTCACTGGCAAAATCCACTGCAATAGAAATGTGCTATCTATCAAAATCACAGTTCAAGACAGCACCTACGACTGCAAGAAATAGGAGTTAGAACGAATGTAATGTAAAGAGTCTATCAGAGCACGATCGATGCAAGATTGATTGATGATCACATAAGAGGGGCTATCGTTCATTTGATCTTTTATTCTACGTGGTCTATGTCTTCTCATTTTGTTTCTGACTTTCCGGTCAAGTGCGAGTCGGAGTCACACACGAAGGGTTCCGCACTATTGTATATACTAAAAATTTGCAAGTTAATGTGATGCGATTATGTGATTTAGTAAACTTATTATTTCGGAAACTCAAATCTAGATTTTTTTGTAATGGAACCACAAATTCACGGTTTTCGGATTTTTCCCATTACTTGTGCTTTAATGTACCTATTATTATCATATAGTGTGGTCTCTACTATCTAGCACAAATCATTTAATTATTTTTTTACCTACGTGCGACCTACCTGCCAAACATGATTCTAGATTCTAGGTCAACGCGTAGTACTATAGGTTTCTTGACAGACACGGTAGACATATAGATATATAGATAGGTTCCTTTTGAGGTACGGAACCCTAAAAAGAACTTAATGATTGCTTGTTTTATGATCCAAGTCAGTAACTCCTTTTATTCAAGTAAGGCTTGCGTTGAGGACAATCATACTGGAAAAAATTATGATGGGGCCTAGGGTGGAGCGCGCTGCCTTTCATTGAAAGTCACTCTTGCATTGAGATTACCTCCCTGTCTCTGGAAAGCACGTTTCACGTTACCTCTTTAAAAAGAGCAACCGCCAAGTTTCTTGCTGGTTCTTATCAGTAAACCACTGGTTAGGAAAGGGATTCCGAACCAGCGGTAGATATATTTTAGACGATTCAAATGTACTTGTAAAAGTTTATTTGAATAATTTTTTTTCTATTCTATACCAAATTGGACTTTGAATGGCCCCTTTTGATTTGTAATGGAGTCCGTTTGATGCCTATTGTAAGTATTTAGCCACTTAGATAGCTTTCATATCTCCAATGAGATCATGAAGAGCCATTTTAATTCATCGAATAATTAATTAGTCGAGTTAGTTTCGTCTATTAATTAAATTAACGAGATATTATTATTAATTAATTATTTAAGGGCGCTTCAACTAAGTAGCAATTGCGAATGGGTATTTTCTGATCAAGCGCGCTCTTCAATAGACTTTGTTATGGTATTCATCATCGTTATGACAACCCATCGCCGGTACACTACTGAGCACTGGTCTCCTTTCAGAATAATAGTGGTTTAGGCCATAGTCTACCGCGCTGGCCAAGTGCGGATTGGCAGACTTCACACATCACTAAGAACATTAAGGGGAACACTCAGATGTGCAGGTTTCCTTTACATTTAAAACAAGTGTAAATTAAAAAATTATAACACCCCCGACAAAGTATCTGAGTTTTCCAAAACATCATTTTCAAATAACTAATTATGTATCTAGGCAACGTCCATCTTGGCAGCTAGACATTTGTCAATTGACATAATATTATGAACCTAACGGTCTTTTACGAAGTAACAAGAAAACTAGAAAAGAGCTGATAACTTTTAAACGGCTGAACCAATTTTTTTGGATTATAGCTACGATCAAGCCACCTTTCAAACAAAAAAAACTAAATTAAAATCGGTTCATTCGTTTAGGCGCTACGATGCCACAGACAGATACACAGATACACTTATAACACCCCTCTTTTTGGGTCGGGGGTTAATAAGTGATACTTAAAAAACGCACATAACTCCGAAAAGTTAGATGCGCGGTCCCAGGATCGAATCCCGGACCGTCTGTATAGTAAGCCGAAGTCTTTCAGCACCAGGTTATCGCCCATATACCTATTATCATTATTGTTACTGACTAGCTTTAACCGCGACTTCGCCCGCGTGGATATTTAAGTAAAGTTTCCATTGAAATCTCTTAGACCCCCGTATTCGGTCTTACACTATGTAAGTACATGGGCCTGGAGCTGTAAGATAATTCACCCTTGAACTTCAGTCTCCACGTGTACAAAGCCGCAGGCAACAGCTAGTCTCCGTGTAAAGGTGCTTGCAGATTTGCTCGATTTGCGTCGATCGTTAGTGTCGCTCAATATAAATAAATAATTAATGTAGATATCGCACTTTGATTCTTTTGCGATCAGCGCGTCTTCTGACGCATAGGCCTCCTCCAGGTTTTTCCAAATGAGTCTGTCTTGTACTTTTCTTGTCCATAGTCGCTCAATATGTTTTGTTCTAAAAATCAATAAGATCAAAGGCCCTAAGTCCAGCCCTTTTTTTCTGTGAGGGAAATCTGTTATGTATACCACCGGCCATGGGGGAGCACAGTGGTTATGTCGGACTCCTACCGACTAAAAACCTCACGAAGTTCCATTCCACCGCTGATGACGAAGGGACCGACAACGCTTCGTTACTCCGCTAACGGATATCCGCCGCAGCAGACCCACAACTGGGACACTACGTGCCCCCAAACACCATTAGAAGCATGCCGTAACTACAGCACGCCAACCAACCCGAGGGCCACACTGTGAACGACGGACTGGCCCTAGTCCAGCCCTAGTCTAACTTCTCAAGTTAACGTTAATTGTGCGTAAAGTCATTTAGTATAATAGATGGGAAAGGGACAGAAAATATTTCCATCCTTTTCCCGTCCATACTAAATGACGGATCTACGCGAAGTTAACTTTTTGCAGCCCAGTAACTTTAGTACGTATAATACTTTCAAATATTGTTTTTTTTAGTGATTAAGGTTTTATATAAAGGTTGATTTGCTCATGGGGGCGACATAATCACAAAGTGATTAAGCCCCATCACAAAATAAAGAATAAAAAAAAAAAAAAAAAAAAAAAACTTGAAAAGTTAAGTTGAGCGTTACCGTTGTCAGGTTAAATACAATGTCGATCCGCTGCTGCTTAAGCGGAATTTAGATTACCTATGAAATTAGTTTCATGACATTAATACATGTATTACGAAATAAGACGTTTGCAATTGATAATGAAATTAATGTCATGCATGCATTACGAACGAGACGTTTGCACGTGCAATTGATAACGGAATTAATGTCGTGAAACTAATTTCGTAATGTAAATTCCGCTTTAGGTTCACATTTATCCGATTTTGTTTGATCGCAAACCGGGCAAATCTGTAGGCACCTTTAAAGTGTAAACGGGCGCGATTCAGCGTGGCTTATGAATTTCAAACGAGCCCCTTTTGTTGCTGAAAGCTATTTCAGACCAGATGGAAAAACACTTGACTTTCTCACTCCGCCGTGATTCGCCGCGGTTAAGTCGTCTGCATAGTAATTTTTTTGAGTTCCGTCGTCAAAAGGGATCTTAAGGTTTTAAAAGGAGTCTTTCCGTCACTCGCTCCATACAAACGTAGTTCGCCTTTCATTGGAATACTAACCAATCATACTCAGTGGAATTTTGTAGAAACGTTCCGGTAACTAATATCTATGCCCGTGGCTGTCCAGATTTCCGTTAAAATATTCGGTTTCAAAGTTACGCGGTCTTAAAAATGCACATACAAATCTTTGAGCCCCTGTAATTTTAAAACTACATATTTTTAGGAAAATCTAAAACACCACAGGCACAGATATTAGTTTTTAGAATATGTCTGCAAAAGGAGATCATTATTTTTGGGCCTTTTCTGAAAGTGCCGGCCAACGAAAAAAAATGGTACGGATCGTTAGAACTAGCCATTTGGAGTAATAGTTAATATGGCAGAAAAGTTGTAGGATTGCTCTGAACCAAGTTATACAAGGTCGAAGATTCGTCATTTTCATACATTTTATTGATTTCTAAAAGTGCTGGGAAACATAAAATAATGTTAGATATTGCTAGAACTAATGATTTGAAGCAATTGTCATTATGACTCGAAGGCTGTGGGGCCATTATATGTCGTGTTATACAAGTTATACAAAAAATTAATATACTTTGTATAATTAATTGCTACCGATTTTATGATTTTGTTACTGTTCTGATTGTTTTATACGAATTTGAATACACGTACAATTATTTTGACTCCCACGAAGTGCTGGATCAGCTGCAATGTGGACAAAATTCGTTTATACATACCGCATATTGTATGCGGCCTTGTAATACTAGGTGATCTCATCCAGCCATCTCCCAAACTTCTGCCACTGGGATATCTCCGGCGAGCTCTGTGATGAATGCACCATTTGGTTATAAGTACTGTTCACCATAGTAACTACAGGCTTGCTTCAGTCGATAGCTGCCCAAAGCAACCTGCGTCGATTCTTCTGTGAATCTAGGAAAGTCATTGAACGGAGGATGTCGGCTTCCATAGCCTGGAAATGAGCTCTTCTTCTATTATAATTATTGTGTGTGATAACAAGTTCTGCTAAACTGTTTTGCGCATTGACCAGTTCATGGATTTTGTCAAGGAAATCACGTCTGTAGTACACGTTATTGTCTATCAGAACTTGATAGCTTTTTAGCGATGTTATCGCGATCCTGAAATAATCGATCACGTTACTTAATGCCCGGTCACTCTGATCAATCCTGAGCAAACGAAAATCTCTTTTAAAGCAATTGTTCATCACTTCCACCATCCAGCGGCAAATGGTAACAAGCTTAGATTTATTGGTTTGGTCAGTAATTAGCTAGGTTTCGTTTGAATGTTTTGTTTCTAGAATTGGTGTCACATAACCGCATGCCTCAAGAAAGAAAGGCTATCTATAAAGGGCATGTACAGATAGATACAGGCATGTACATATATCTTCAGAAAAGCACTAATTACTTTTTTCAGTGAAAATCATACCCTAACCACAAGTTCCAAAACCACTAAAAGCCTTTATATTTGTTACGATGGAACAATAATCTACACGCTGCAGCAACTTCCAATGCCCAGATTTTAAATGATACCTTAAATGATACAACTAGAAGATTTTTACTGGATTTTTATCTTAGTCCATGGTTTTAGAGATACCATAAACAATCTTGAGGTAATCTTTCTTTCTTGAGGTGTGCGGTTATGTGGCACAAATGCCAGTAACAAAACATCAGTAAAAACCCAGCTAACTACTGACCAAGCCAATAAATCTAGACTTTCTACCATTTGCTGCTGGATAATGTAAATGATTAACGACCGCTTTGGAAGAGATTTTTGTTTACTCAGAGTTATTCAGGATTTGTAACCGGACATTAAGTAACATGATCGATTATTTCAGGATTTTGTCAGCATTGCTGAACGGCTATCATGTTCTGATAGACAACAACGTGCATGCACGTGATTTTCTTGACGTAATCCATGACCGGTCAGTGAGCAAAACAGTTCAGCAGAACTTGTTATCACAAAAAATATGTAATTATAATAGAAGGAGAGCTAATTTCCAGGCTATGGAAGCCAACATCCTCCGTTCAATGACTTTCCTAGATTCACAGAAGAATTGACGCAGGTTGCTTTGGGCAGCTATCGACAGAAGCAAGCCCGTAGTTACTATGGTGAACAGTACGTATAACCAAATGGTGCATTCATCACAGAGCTCGCCGGAGATATCCCAATTCCCAGTGGCAGAAGTTTGGGAGATGGCTGGATGAGATCACCTAGTATTACAAGGCCGCATACAATCCAGGTATGTATAAAGGAATTTTGTCCACATTGCAGCTGATCCAGCACTTCGTGGGAGTCAAAATATTCAAGTACATCTATTCAAATTCGTATAAAACAATCAGAACAGTAACAAAATCATAAAATTGGTTACAATTAATTATACAAAGTATATTTTTTTTTTGTATAACTTGTATAACACGACATATAATGGCCCCACAGCCTTCGGGTCATAATGACAATTGCTTAAAATCATTAGTTCTAGCAATATCTAACATTATTTTATGTTTCCCAGCCCTTTTAGAAATCAATAAAATGTATGAAAATGACGAATCTTCGACCTTGTATAACTTGGTTCAGAGCAATCCTACAACTTTTCTGCCATATTAACTATTACTCCGAATGGCTAGTTCTAACGATCCGTACCATTTTTTTTTGTTGGCCGGCACTTTCAGAAAAGGCCCAAAAATGTATGGAGCTAGAATGATCTCCTTTCATGGACTTTGGTTGCTTAATATTCAAATGAAATTGGAACTACGATTGTATGGAGTAAATGACGGAGAGAGCCCTGTTAAGCTCCGCGCAAATGATTTCTTCAAGATTTTCATATTTTATTCTTTACAATAGGTACAGCGCATACTTGAGTAGGCTCAAGCGGTAGTGGACGAGGTTTGTCTGGTGGAAGGCTACGGCCGTGGCTAGTTACCACCCTACCCATAAAGCCGTGCCGCCAAGAGATTTAGCATTCCGGCCATATAGAAACCAATGAGGTATAGGTTTAATAAGACTGCAATAACTTAGACTGCGTTATCACTTACCACCAGGTGAGATTGTAGCTAAACTAAAAAAAATCTTTTCAAAATTAGCTCGTTTCGTCTTTGTGAGAAAAAAGAGGCGCAAAAATGAATTTATCAAAAGCCTTGCAACGCATTTTTAAATTGAAACGGTTAACTTGTTAAAATTTCACTCCTTTTGATATTTAAATTTTAAGCACCTTACAAATGGGCAGTAATTTTAAAATCTCCACTCGCGATGTTTTATTTATGATCGTACCCTCCTCCTACCTTTTTAAGGTCTTCGCACACTACACAGACTTGACGTCGACTCCACTCCAACTTGACTCACAATAAAGCAAAGAAATAAATTAAAAAATAGCCCTTATTAGGCCAAAAAACAACAATTAAAATAATGAAAAAAAAAAAAACTTTGAGTTTATATCCATCCTTCCGTTTCGTCTCATATGAACGCGCCCTTAGGAAAACTATAAATAAGGCTCATATTTTGATACTTTTTTGATAGTTATATATTTAGTCGAGTTGGAATGGTGTCAACGGGTCTAGTCTGTGTAATGTGCGAAGACCTTAACTCTCCTACTTTCCTACATAAGGGTTATATTCACGGAATTCTAATACGGTAATAGAAATGGTATCCGCTGTCTTCAATACCGGTTGGTATATTCCGGAATGCATCAATTATTATTATTACAATTTCAATTATTGTGATTGACTGAATTTATGGTGCTCTTAGTGCATCTGTGCAGCTGTAATAAGTTTTTAAAACTTTTTTATTAAAACGAGGAACCCTTTTAGTTTCGTCAAGTCGATCTGTCTGTGTCACCGTCCGTCCGTCCGAGTACGGAACCCTCAGTGCGCGAGTCTGACTCGCACTTGGCCGGTTTTTAAAGTAGCTGTGACACAGACAGACCGACTTGACGAAATTAAAAGGGTTCCTCGTTTTACTAAGATCCCTAAAAATGTGCTACATACTGTTCCGGAGGCCTACCGCCGTAGTTTGATATCAACAATGTGACGATAACATATGATTGGCCGACAACAAATTCACTATTGGATGCATGTTTAAATTTCGAAATAGCTTTGTAAATCTAAGCAAACACTAATAAATAATAATGCGAACTGATGTTTCACTAGACATTTGCGTGGTGATAAAATGACGCTCCTATGCCACTTCTATAACTATCCTGAATTCCGTGGTTAAGTTTTGCCAGAGGGTAGATATTAAAAATTTACCACCGGTAGGTAGCCTACTATTGCAGTGAACCGGTAAGGCGCACTACTGATTAAAGTTTATCGATTTTTGAAGGGAATCTTCTTTATCCGCGTGGAATTGACTTTAGGTTCCTTCCTTATGGAGTAATTTCATGAGAATGATCTCGTTATTCACTTATTTATTACTAACGATTCGCCCCGGCTTCGCACGGGTAGCTTATTAAAGTTTTCATAGGGATTTCTAGTTTTTTGAAAATAAAATGTAAGCCTACGTCACTCAGGAATAATGTAGCTTTCTACTGGTGAAAGAATTTTCAAAATCAGTTCAGTAGTTCCAGATATTGCTTCCTATAGTCATAGACAAACTTACAAACTGTTCCTCTTTATAAACAACATAATTGAATTGAATTTTGAATGTTCTTGAAAAACATTTTCGAATCGAAATTTGAATGTGTTTTGAAAACATGTTTGTGAATGGTCGGTGCCTCAAAATGGTTAGCGCCCACTGAGATTTCTGTCTCTATCATTTGTAGGGGATTACATAACAGAGACAGCGCTATATTAACTTCTCTCCGTAGATAGAGTATTTGGTGTTCCAAACTTTAATTTGAATTCAAATTCCAATTCCAAACCACAAATAAATCGTACTGCGGTTGAACAATAATTGCAGTCGTAATTTTGAACATATTGCAATTGTTTAAAACTAAAATCGTTCTCGTGTAATCGGCCTTAATCTCGGGCCGGTTGCACCGAGTTTAAAGTATAAATAAATTACGTAGCGTTGGGCACGAGCGAGGGAATTACCTGATGCTAAATGGGGATCACGTATCGCATACTATCACATTATAAGCATTATTATACTTGCAAGGATAGATATGGCGTGTCCAAATCCTCCTGGGTTTTTAACCCCCTACCCAAAAAGAGGGTACAAGATACAAGATACAAGATTTTTATTTGCAGAAACATTTAAGTAAGGGTGTTATAAGTTTGACGTGTGTATCTGTGTATCTGTCTGTGGCATCGTAGCTCCTAAACTAATGAACCGATTTTAATTTAGTTTTTTTTTGTTTGATCGAGAGTGTTCTTAGCTATAATTCAAGAAAATAGGTTCAGCCGTTTGAAAGTTATCAGCTCTTTTCTAGTTACTGTAACCTTCACTTGTCGAGGGTGTTATAAATTTTTAATTTACACTTGTATTAACAGGGCTCTCTCCGTCACTTACTCTATACAATCGTAGCCCCAATTTTATTTGAATATTAAGCAACCAAAGTCCATGAAATTTTGCAGACATATTCTAGAAACTAATATCTGTGCCTGTGGTGTTTTAAATTTTTCTAAAAATATGTAGTTTTAAAATTACAGGGGCTCAAAGATTTGTATGTGAATTTTTAAGACCGCGTAACTTTGAAACCGAATATTTCAACGGAAATCTGAAAAACCACAGATATTAGTTCCCGGAGCGTTTTTACAAAATTCCATTGAGTATGATTGGTTAGTATTCTAATGAGAGACGAAACTACGTTTGTATAGAGCGAGTGACGGAGAGACACCTGTTAAATTCAAAATTGAAAATATTTTATCCAATTTAACTTTTACAAGTACTTTTGAATCGTTTCGATTTTATGGTTTTTCGCTATGCAGCAATTTTCACGTAGATATTATATTGGAGTTTTACGTGTTTTATATTTTACACAAAAGTTTCAATATTAACTATTAAAATATTCGCGTCGCATTGACTGAATAATAAAATAAGTTTTATATATTTATTTGAATAAAGTAGGCGATGTAAAAATTTGAAATTTAAATAGTGTGAAGCTTTGAATATTATTTCAAATATCTATTCTATTTTTTATATCCCATAAAAATATATTTAAACCTTTTGTATCAAAACTGAAAGGCTTTAAATAAATTGTCGCGATAAAAATATATTTGACGGCATTTGAATGTATGGCTTATGAGTTGTGAATTTTAAATTGTGATGAATAAATATTTTAGGAATATTTGAATGTTTGGTTTGCTGGCTTTTCCTACATCCCGCTGAGGTAAAGTTGTTATAACGAACGAGAGAACGAAGCGATTTGCCTCCTCGTTTCTATTTCGAACCTCTTGGATGAAACGCTCTTTCGGCATCAGTTTTCCCCTCCACTTTTAATATTGGTACCTTAGAGTCAAGAGTGAATAGGCATCTTCTAGGCAAGCGCGCTCCATCTTAGGCTGCATCATCACTTGCCAGCAAGTCTGATTGATGCCAAGCGGCACCAAGATTATTAAATTAAAAAAAAAAACGTCAGATTGCGGTAATCGGAAATCGGTAAAGAATAATTTACCTAGTTAAATTACCCAACAAAAAATTATTACATACAAGTTACGAAACATGTTTAATGTTTTTGTGGCATACTGGCAGTAGGAAGAAGTATAATATATAGCTCGCGACAGCTCGACATGGCAATCGGGGTGTGGGACAGCGTGGGTGACGTGCGGGTGTGCAGAGCGTCCCCCCGCCCCATACCTCGATTGCCATCTCGACATGTCGCGTACTATACATACATTCTAGTTAAACCCCTAACCAATAACTGTTTCAAATATTCACAAGGGTTGTTTATTATATCAAACTGTTTGTGAACCCTTTTCCCAACCCTGTCCATTATTAAGGGTGCGCTGGTATTTTATACCCACCACTTGCGGGTAGCGGATAACCGGGATAACCGCTGGATACGGATTAGATTGGCTTAAAACTGATAGTTTATTTACAGTATTAGCGGACCTGCCCCGGTTCTTTGGGGTGGGATTTCTAAAAATTATTTCTTAGTTAGGGTCTATATTATAGAGAGAACCTATGTGCAAAACCTTCAAGTTCCTACTTCCTAGAACCTGTGGTATGAGCTGTAGGCTGTAGGTACGTAGCTACATGTCAGTCCGTTCACGTCACTCGATTTTTTCATCCATACTTCCATACTTGTCCGTACTAATATTATAAATGCGAAAGTGTGTCTGTCTGTCTGCCTACTAGCTTTTCACGGTTCTACAGTTTAAACGAATTTGTTGGGTACAGAGTTACTTACATCCCGGGGACGGACATAGGTCATTTTTTATCCCGGAAAATCGAAGACTTCCCACGGTATTCGCAAAGACCCCATCCGTTAAACCGACTTGTATGAAATTTGGTACAGACTTAGCTTGCATCCCGGAAATTGACATAGGCAACTTTTTATCCCGGACAATCATAGAGTTCTTATGGGATTTAAAAAAACTTGAGGCGTCCTAACCTAACCTAAAGTCGCGCGCATCGTCTAGTTACTAGTATATTATAATTTTTATTAAAATGTGCTATATAATATTTCCTAAATAAAAAAGTTTTCCTTCCTCTTAAATATTCGTATGCTTGATTTATGTCTATTAGAAAAAGTTTCATAATTGGTTTTTGAAAGAACTTTTTCTATCAGACAAGAAGTTGGAGTGGCTTAAAATGAAAAACAGGAGGGCGCTAAACGACCTCCGGTCCGGTGTCGTGGACTTTCATTCGGATTATGGATTAAGGCTCGGCGTTCACGACGCGTTTGTTTGATAGGTGATTTTAAATCAATTTCTCGTTTCTAATCCGAACCGCTAGGATATGTTACGCTCTCCTGGCATCCGTTTTACTGGTTCGTGCAGACGTCTGCCCTTTTTTCATCTGGCAACAATACGGACAATTTTTGCCAAAAATGCGCCAACCTTGCGAGCACTTACTTTGCTTTTGACGATTCAAAAGAACTTGTAAAAGTCTAATTGAATAAAAATATTTTGAATTTGAATTTGCTCAACGACCTGATTCTTCAGTACGTACCAAGAATTAGATGTTTTAATATTAGTATCTATGAATTCAGCAAACTATGTACTTAATATGAGTATTATAACCTCTGACTCAGTATTCGATTTGGCTTTGCTGTAAGCTTACTGAGGTATTATTTAATTAATCAATAAATCTACTATCGGCAGTTCGCTGGTAGTAGTCGGATTTTAGTACTGTTTAACTTTATCTTGTTGCACATTATACTGGTGAACTTATAATACGTACTGAGCATATTCTCTTCCAGTTAAAATGTTTCTCGCGTCACGATCGCAATTGGTTGTCGCGTATTGCATGGCCGTCCTTATTTGTCCAGAGTGATCCTCTGGGAGGACAGATTTCTTTAATCTCTCTCTAGATACGGATTATAGATTTTTATCTTTTGATTTCTTAATAGAATGTAATATTTTCGTTTATTACACTTGAAATATGTATCTATACTAGCAGACCCGCCCTAAGTTTGCTCGAGTCGAATTTTTCAAAATGTTGAAGAAGTGGAATTTCCAAAAATCATGAAATACTTATTTCTTTATTCTGAAAGGATTGCCTAAATAATTTTCATCTAAAAAAAAATGATAGACTTTCATACAAACTTTCATCCCCTAGTTAAGTAATCCCTTTAGGGGTGGAATTACAAAAAATCCTCTAAATATCTGGTCTAGTCTGGTGGGAGTCTTCGGCCGTGGCTGGTTACCACCTTATCGGCAAGGCCGTGCCGTTAAGCGATTTAGCGTTCCGGTACGACGCCGTGTATAAATCAAAGGGGTATGAGATTAATAGAAACTACCATACACCTTCCAGGTTAGCTCGCTTTCATCTTAGACTGCGTCATCACTTACCACCAGGTGAGATTGCGGTCTAGGACTAACTTGTATCTGAATATAAAAAAAAATATGATGAATGTTATAAGTATCAACATTATAACTTGTTAACGTTTAATCTTGTTATTGTAACGAGGTTAGCGCTTAACATTAATCGTTCTGGACGTTCTTCAGGTAAAGAGGTAGGTAGCAGTATTGATAGGGCTTCACTTATAAGCCTGAGACAGTATATTGAGTAAGTTGTGACGACCGCCCTGTCTCAGTGATGAGCGTTGCTGTCTTATAGATCTCCGGTTGGACTCATCATGATCAACCCATTGCCGGCCCACTACTGAGTACGGGTCTCTTCTCAGAGTGAGACGGGGTGAAGCCATAGTCTGCCACGCTGGCCCAATACGGATTGGCGGACTTGTCGCACCTTTGAGAACATGGAGAACTCTGAGGCATGCAGGTTTCCTCACGATGTTTTCCTTCACCGTTAAAGCGAGTGAAATTAAATCGCTTAAAACGCACATAACTGAAAAGTTAGGAGCCGGACGTTCTAACCACTAGATTACAACATGGGGGAATGTAATTGGCGGACCAACAAATTCCTGAAAGGCTGGCAACGCATCGGCGGTTCCTCTGGTGCTGCAAATATGCATGGTTGGCGGTAATCACTTAACATCAGGTGATTCGCCTCCTCGTTTGAACGCTATTTTTATGTTAAAAATAAGTAAGTAATACTTAAAAAAAATTTAGAGCCTTGATAGCTCAACGGTTGAGGAGCGGACTGAATTCCGAAAGGTCGACGGTTCAAACCCCACCCGTTGCACTATTGTCGTACCCACTCTTGGCACAAGCTTTACGCTTAATTGGAGGGGAAAGGGGAGTATTAGTCATGATTAGCATGGCTAATATTCTTTAAAAAAAAAAAGAAAAAAAAATTGCCTATATTGACAGTTGTTTAAACAAGTGAAAGTGATCTACGAGTAGCTAGTAACTTTATTGTTACTTGTTTGCGGTCAAGTTCGCAGCGGTCCCGGTTAGCGGATAAACAGTCGGTTTCGAGTTCTCCGCACGGTGCGGAAACTGGCGACAGCACCGCTTTCCGCACCCGCGGCATTCAAACTTCCACAAAGGAAAGTGCGGAAAAGGGAAAACTTTTGCGGAGTTTGTTAAGCTTATTATACCCGGCCTTAACTTTTGTGCTGTTGTGATTTTTATTCCATCCCTCGAACGGATGATTTTATTGTTTAAATTGAAAGAAGTCCTTCAAGTTAAAGGAAGGAAATTCAACATTGTTAATAGCCTGTTATAGCCTAGTTAAGATTTTATCCTAATACTAGCTGATGCCCGCGACTTCGTTCGCGTGGATGTAGGTTTTTTAAAATTCCCGTGGGAACTCTTTGATTTTCCGGGATAAAAAGTAGTCTATGTGCTAATCCAGGGTATAATCTATATCCATTCTAAATTTCAGCCCAATCCGTCCAGTAGTTTTTGCGTGAAGGAGTAACAAACATACACACATACACACACATACAAACTTTCTCCTTTATAATATTAGTGTGATTCGTAGTCCATGATTCGATCCTGGGCACACGTTTTTGACTTTAGGAGTTAAGGCCGTAGCCCACTTATACGACACCGCTGCAACACAGCTCCTACACAACACCACAGCTTCTTTCTTTATAGTCGTATTCATTGCTGAGGGTCGTGACTCCTTTCCATTAATCACATAATGGCAGGAGTTCTCTTGGGATAATAATGCAGTGGGTTCCCAGATCCTTCCGCATACAACACTAAGAGAACGAAATTTCGATTCTTAGGTTTGTACAGTTATTATCAGATGTTAGTGATAATAACCGGGACCGACGGCTTAACATGCTCTCCGAGCGCACGGAGGAAAAGAAAAGGCCAAATACGGACCTCCGAATTCGGTCACCCATCTAGTTACCGACTTGGGCAAAGTTGCTTAACAATCGCAATCGATTCATATGCGTTATCACAACTAGGCCACACGTTTGCTTCTACAGCTAGCAGCCCTCTAGTGCGGTGGACGGGTGGCGGCATACATTATATACATAGACTGTTAAAATCATAACCCTTCCTTTTGGCTTTGCTGCAGTCGGGTAAAAAGTTGCACCATCCGGCTCCACTCCGTAGGTGTGCGTGCCGCCTAAAGATCTACCATAAACAAAGCAGGCGTTTATTCGGTTTAACAATTAGAACGCGATGATTAGATATTCCCTATGACGAATGTTTGTCAGAGATAATGAAATTTTTAATTGCTCAAATTACTCAGAATGCTCTGTCGAGTGGAGGGCGAAATAAAACGAGGGGAAAATGATGAGTTTTGCTCGAAATGAATTACCATAATGAGACAGACCTGGAAGTTAAATGGCGGGGGTTTGTTTGATAAAAATTAATTATTCCATTGCGCGGGTATTTAATTAACAATCCAAAATTATATTTTGTCGAGGAAATTTTGCCCGCTCCTGCCCGCTGGACCGATGACCTGAAGAAGGTGGCGGGGAGCGGGTGGATGAGGAAGGCGGAGGACCGTGTTTGGCGGCGCGCTCTTGGAAAGGCCTATGTCCAGCAGTGGACGCATACAGGCTGATGGAATGGAGGAAATTTTGAATAAATGATTTGGCTTCTAGTTAAGGACTATTAGAATAGAATAGAATAGAATAGAATAGAATAGAATAGAATAGATTTTTATTCAAATAAACTTTTACAAGTGCTTTTGAATCGTCAAATAATTTACCACTGGTTCGGAATGCCGTTCCTACCGAGAAGAAGTTAATAACCCTGATAAAATATATCACTTGCTTTAACGGTGAAGGAAAACATAGTAAGGAAACCTGCATGCCTGAGAGTTATAATTTTCTCAGAGGTGTTTGAAGTTTGCCAATACGCATGTTGGATTATAGCTAAAGCCTTTCTCATTCTGAAAGGAGACCCGTCCTCAGTAGTGGGCCCGCGCATTGAGGGTTTCATACTCAGGTATTTTATCGACATTTCGCACGGTAAATCAAAAATGATTATGCATAATAAAAATAAATAAAAATCGATTCTGGAATGTATGGGTAAAATACCCTTCATATGATCGCGCTTGGCATAGAGCTTATCTTGCTTTGAAAATTGAAAATAATAATTTCTTTAATTTTTGTTGTGATATAATGTAACCACAAATTCACAGTTATCAGATTTTTTTCTTTACTCGTGCTATAAGACCTACCTACCTGCCAAATTTCATGATTCTAGGTCAACGGGAAGTACCCTATAGATTTTTTGAAAGATACGACAGACAGACAGACAGACAAGAAAGTGATCCTTAAAGGTTTCTGTTTGAGGCACGAAACCCTGAAAACCTCCTTTTTAACCCCCGACTCAAAAAGAGGGGTGTTATAAGTTTGACGTGTGTATCTGTGTATCTGTGTGTCTGTGTATCTGTGTATCTGTCTGTGGCATCGTAGCGCCTAAACGAATGAACCGATTTTAATTTAGTTTTTTTTGTTTGAAAGGTGGCTTGATCGAGAGTGTTCTTAGCTATAATCTAAAAAAGTTGGTGCAGCCGTTTAAGAGTTATCAGCTCTTTTCTAGTTTTCTTGTAGAAAAGAAGGTTACATAACCATTAGGTTCATAATATTATGTCAATTGACAAATGTCAAGCTGTCAAGATGGACGTTGCCTTGATACATAATTATTTATTTGAAAATGATGTTTTGGAAAACTCAGATACTTTGGATCGTAGGCGCGGAATAGTCCAAGAAAATCGGTTCAGCCGTTTGAAAGTTATCAGGTCTTTTCGGTCTTTTCTAGTTACTGTAACTTCACTTGTCGGGGGTGTTATAAATTTTTAATTTACACTTGTTTCGGTATACTTTATACTTTATGGTAAAATCATTCAAATACAGAATGTACCTATAACAAGCGGACGCATGTGAATGTCATCAACTCATCATTAATGAATTGTGCAATTGGCGGTAGTCGCAATTATGGCAAATTGGTTTAATTCCGATTTCAGGGCAATTTATTTGCCTTTCATTCGTATTAACTAGGTTATTGGGTTGAGTTTGTAACTTTGATCATTGAGGATAAGGACAATTCTAGCAGAATTCCGTGGGCGGAAAAACGCGTGCAGAATTTTTCTTCAAACTTACCCTACCCTAACTTACGTTTCAATATTATGTCACACAAGATGGTAGCCCGAGGATTTCTTTTAAATCCCTACGGAACTCTATGTATTTCTTGCCTTAAACGTAGTTTATGTCCATCTCCGGGATGCAATCTATCTTTTTAACCCCCGACCCAAAAAGAGGGGTGTTATAAGTTTAACGTGTGTATCTGTGTATCTGTCTGTGGCATCGTAGCGCCTAAACGAATGAACCGATTTTAATTTACTTTTTTTGTTTGAAAGGTGGCTTGATCGAGAGTGTTCTTAGCTATAATCCAAAAAAATGGTTCAGCCGTTTAAAAGTTATCAGCTCATTTCTAGTTTTCTTGTAGAAAAGAAGGTTATATAACCCTTAGGTTCATAATATTCAAGTGTCAATTGACAAATGTCAAGCTGTCAAGATGGACGTTGCCTTACATACATAATTATTTATTTGAAAATGATGTTTTGTAAAACTCAGATACTTTGGACCTTAGGCACGGAATAGTCCAAGAAAATCGGTTTAGCCGTTTGAAAGTTATCAGCTCTTTTCTAGTTACTGTAACCTTCACTTGTCGGGGGTGTTGAAAATTTTTAATTTACACTTGTTACCAAATATCGTCAAAATCGGTTTAGCGGATGAGTCTTGAAAATCTTTTCATCGCAGCCTGCCTCGAACCAGTGATACATCATTATGATTGACAGCCTCCCAGGCGCAGTGGTAAGCGCTGGCTTATCAGTGGGAGGCCCCGAGTTCGATTCCCGGCAGGAATTTTATAATTCCTAAATTTCTGGTCTGGTCTGGTGGGAGGCTTCGGCCGTGGCTAGTTACCACCCTACCGGCAAAGCCGTGCCCCAAGCGATTTAGCGTTCCGGTACGATGCCGTGTAGAAACCGAAGGAGTACGGGTTCAATGAAAACTGCCGTACCCCTTCCAGGTTAGCCCGCTTCCATCTTAGACTACATCATCACTTACCACTAGGTTAGATTGCAGTCAAGGACTAACTTGGATGTAAATATATAAATAACTATATAATGCGGCAAGGCTTTAGTAGTTCAAGCCGTTAAACTAGAAGATAAACAAGTAAGATCTGGTTAGGCAACTTCAGAACTACCTACTAACTCAATAAGTAAAATACTAAAGAACTTATTCTCTCAGAGAAGCAACTAAGTCTAGTATTCTAACTACCTATCTCAAATTGAGTCTTATACCTTAGAGTAGACTCTATGTTTGTACTAAGTCCACTTTTCTCGGGCTCTGCAATATAAAGTTTGCTAGGGTGACACGTGGGTTTGATCTTTTTGGGACAAGTCCTGAATATTAATTAAGTGTCCTTATTTATACTTAAATCTATACATATAATAAAATTGTAGAAAAGTGGTGTCTGTACAATGGAAATATATAAAAAAAAGTAGCAGGGGTTGTTATTATATCGATGCCGAACCCGAAATTGTAATTAATTTTATTTTTGTCTGTTTGTCTGTTTGTCTGTTTGTCTGTGTGTTTGTGCACGCTAATCTCAGAAACGGCTTATTCGATTTAGATACGGTTTTCACTAATATATTGTAGTAAGCTTCACTTAGGATTTAGTGTTTATTTCATGTCAATCGGTTCATAAATAAAAAAGTTATGTCAATTTAAAGAATCACCGCGCCTCACGCCTGAGCGTCCGTGGCTATATAAAGCGCGAAAAGTCACTATTCCACGCGAACGAAGTCGCGGGCACAGCTAGTTATCAATATAGAGACAAAGTTTGTAAGTTTGAATGTACTGGGGTAATTTTCAAAAATATAACACTGGTCTACAAATTATGACTTTGAAAAAGTATTCTTCATTCAAAGTAATTTTTTTACTAATTGGGCCTCACTAAATGTGAAAATAATAGTATTTTTCAAAAATTAGTTCAAGTTTTAGAGGAAAAAAAAACCAGTTTTATTGAAATTGTTTGCTTATTCTGCTTCTTGGTTGGTTAAACTTGAGAAAATTGGTTAAACTATTGGGCCGTGAAAAGTTAGCAGACAGACAGACATTCACACTTGCATTTATAGTATTATTAAGTATGGATTATCCATATTTGTACGATAGTATAGAGACCCTGGCCACGGGTAATCCCCGGCTCCGTAGAAAACAAGGGTCTCACGGAAAAGGCCGCGCTGTAAAATGTAACACGAAGCGGGGAAATGCTCACCTACATAGGAGAGTTCTAGATTTGCTTAATCTATGAGGAGCTGTGCTCTGTGATATTTTAAAGGATTTGCTTTTATCCTTGACTTTTTAGGAGTCGATTCCGCTGTTAGCTGTTTAGGTAGAGACCTCAACTGAGATTTGTTTTTTTTTTTTTTTAATATTGTAACGTAAACTGGAACGTCGTCGCGTCACTGACAGGTCTATGTCTGTCAACTACTATCTATGGCTAAGTTAACACTCAAGGTTTTAAGTGCGGAAACCAGACCAGAGAGAAGAAGAACACTCAAGGTGCCAACGTAGTGATATTAACTTTGCAACGTACATTGTGTTCTAATTTTTGTGTATTCGGTCTCTCTGTGTCTGTGCGCTCTTTAAAAAGGCGCATTTGGAACCCTAGTCCTTTATAAGTTTGCAAATCAACTTACAATATTCATTATAGGCAAGCGCTTGACCACAATCACACCGACGGAAAGTGGTGATGTGGCCTAAGATAACGCGTTTACCTAGAAGATGCCTATTCACTCTTGTTTTAAAGATACCCGGATTGTAATTGGTAGGAAACACAGATCGCGGAAGAGTATTCCAAACCTTAGCCATGCGTATGAGGAATGATGACGCAAAACGTTTCGTGCGTTGATGGAATGTCGACGACGACGTCAATTATTCTGAGGTAGGTAACCCAAATTAGAAAATATTCAAAACTCTTCACTGTCATATGTCACTCTTCAACGAATCTCTCCATTTTTAACCCCCGACCCAAAAAGAGCGGTGTCATAAGTTTCACGTGTGTATCTGTGTATCTGTCTGTGGCATCGTAGCTCCTAAACTAATGAATCTATTTTAATTAAGTTTTTTTTTGTTCGAAAGGTGGCTTGATCGAGAGTGTTCTTAGCTATAATCCAAGAAAATTGGTTCAGCCGTTTGAAAGTGATCAGCTCTTTTCAGTTACTGTAACCTACACTTGTCGGGGGTGTTATAAATTTTTAATTGACACTTGTGAATATATCCTTCAGATAAACCTCTCCTTCTACTAGAAAATTACTCTAATAGGTATTATGTATATTTTGAGGATTTAGGAGCAATTGATGAAGAAGGAGGAGCTAGCTATTCAACGAATCTAATTAATCTAATTCAATATTCTGATGAAACACTCTCATAAAGAAATTAGTTGGAACGTTTTGCATCACTCTTTCCTATACTAAAAGACTTCCGACATTACGTTTTTTTTTAGTTTTAAATATCTTATGTCTATGACTAAGAAGTATTTCAGAATGCTGAATAAGTAATTTGAATTATTTTTATTTTGTGCGAATGTGAAACAATTTTAAAAGACATCTCGTTTTTAATAGCATGAGCTCTGTTCGCTTTAATTTAGAGTTCAATTTCGCGTGGTTTTCAGTTGTGCGAGTGTAAATTGAGTCTCGTGACACAAAACATCTGTTCTTCTAGCAAATGATTTAGTGCAGAGTGCATGTTTGTGACATATTGTGACACGGGCGTAGCTAGGGTTGGCACCTTACAATATTCTAATAGTATTTTTTTTTCAATACAAAAATGAAATAGTATGATTCAGTTTGGCGTATTTCTTCTTGGTTCTTTCGATTCTCGTTGTTCGTTTTATTGAAAGAGAAATTATATATTTGTTTTCAACAATTAAAAAGATACAGCAATACAAATGAATAATATTTAATATCTGGTAATGATAATTTTAATAATTTTAATCCTATTCTTATTGTATTTTTATTATTAACCATTTTATTGTACCTAAAATTGTATTTGCAATACCCTGACAGGGTCTCATGTATTTAGCTTTTAGCTTTAAGCACCCACCATCAATTAATGTAAATGTACATGAAAGCAAATAAATAAATCTGAATCTGAATCTGAATCTACAGCTTCCCTGCTGTGGAGCTCAAAGGCGAAACGACTCTTAAACTTCTGTCAATGAAGATTTATTTATTATATATTTACTATTTACAGAAATAATCGTTCAAACAAATCAGTAAAGGAAGTAAGAATAAAAGTAAGTAAGTCAATTTTTTCGTATAAAATGTAGACTATGTCACCCGGACCATAAAAATTTGGCTTTCCGTAGTCGGGTTAAAAGGGGTTTTTTCGGTTGGGTGCCAACCCTACAACTAACACGTGTTGTACTGTATGTTGTTATTCTTTACAACCTTGTCGCGATAACAAACGCCACTTTAAAAAATTTGCTTCTTAGATTGATTGCCACGGCTTAGGAGTCATTAATTTTTTTATAGTGTAGCAATTAATAAGTTTTACTTTTGGTGTGCGAGAAGTTAGGATCACACTGGGTGTTACTTACGTCTATGACTTGAAAGATTTTTCCGTAAAAGTAGGTCTACTAAAATCTGTTCACTAACTTTTTTTTTAATTTATAGACTTTTTTATAATTCCCTAACTTTACAGAACCCTTATAGGATCATTTTGTTGTCTGTCTGTCTGTCTGTCTGTCTGTCTGTCTGTCAGACAGATACACAGAACACAGATACACACGCTCACACTACTCCTCTTTTTGGGTCGGGGGTTAAAAAACAATTATGTAGTTTTTTCCCCCAAGTGTAGCAGGTGACTAACATTCCTGATAGAGTTTATAGCCATTCATATATCACTCTCTTAATAAACACTGCGTCATTTCTGTTTGTTTTTGTTTTATCTGTATTTTTTGTTCGGTAATTTTCAAAGTTGATACGCTAATTCGATAACTATAAATCTTTCGGCAGGATAGGTCCAATAGTTCAAAGGCGTGACAGTGAATTTGTTCTGAATGCTCAAAGTCAAAGTCAAAATCATTTATTCAAAGTAGGCACTATTGTACTCCTTTTGATGGTCGGAATTGTTAGATATGTAAGACTAGCTGATGCCCGCGACTTCGTTCCCGTGGATGTAGGTTTTTCAAAAATCCCGTGGGAACTCTTTGATTTTCCGGGATAAAAAGTAGCATATGTGCTAATCCAGGGTATAATCTATCTCCATTCTAAATTTCAGCCGGACGGAAAAATGCGGACGGTTCCGTACTCGGGTATTTTTTCCGATATTTTGCACGATAAATCAAAAAATAAATAAAAATCTGTTTTAGAATTTACAGGTAAAGAGCCCTTTCATATGATACCCCAACTTGGTATAGTGATCTTACTTAAAAAATTGAAACACATTTTAATTATTCTTTTGTGATGTACCCACAAATTCATGGTTTTAAGATTTATCCCTTTACTTGTACTACAAGACCTACCTACCTGCCTTTCATGATTCTAGGTCAATGGGAAGTACGGGAGTCAACGGGAGATTTTCTTGTTCTCGTGTTTCTTGTTTGTTTCTCGTTTTGACCTCAATACACGCGGATGAAGTCACAGGTATCCGCTAGGTTTTTTTTTTGAGTTCAGTATGAAAATAACTATATTACTTCGCTTCAATAAACATAAATAATATTATCAGCCGCGCTCGGTGTGACAGACGCCTATTCCAATAGAGTTTTTATGCCGTCCATATATCATGCCGAATAAACACAGCGACAGTTCAGTTCAATGAATATTTTGCAAATGCGAATTGATTTATGATGCGAGAGGTTTTTTTTTGTATGTTTTTTTTCGTTTGAATTATTTGATTCCGTGATAAGTGATAAGAGCTGTGATTTTCTAGACACTGTATTGAAACTTTTGGTTATTGTAATGTACCTATTGCTGTTGTTATCAAAGCGGTGATAGCTTAGTGGTTAAATCGTATGCCTTGTAGTCGGGGAGGCCGGGGTTCTATCCCGGGCTCGCATCTTGAACTTTTTGGAGTTCTTCTTCTGCTTTTTGACCTTATTCCACGCTACGTGGGGTTGGCAGTTGGCACAACATCTCTTCTTCTTCTACTCTCTTCTGTCATTCATCAACGTATCATCTACCCCTTTTACACACATATCCTCTTGCACGCAATCCATCCACCTTATCTTTGGTCGTCCTCTCCTCTTTTTTCCTTCCACATGCATATTTAACATTTGTGTCATGTGCGTTTCGTAAGAGCAACCGCCGAGTTTCTTGCTGGTTGTTCTCTTTAGGACAGGCATTCTAAACCGATGGTAGATGCTTTTGACGATTCAAAAGTAGATACTTGTAAAAGTCTAATTGAATAAAAACATTTTTAATTTGAATTTGAATATGTGCATTTTAGGCAATTAAATATCACTTGCCTTAATGGTTAAGGAAAACATCGTGAGGAAACCTGCATGCCTGAGAATAATGTTCTCAAAGGTGTGTAAAATCGTCCATGGATTGAACTTGACCAGCATAGTAGACTAAGATATATCAAAGTAGATTGAGAGAGATAGTAGTAGACATAGTAGGCTAAACCTTTCTCATTTTGAGAAAAGACCAAATGTAGCCCAAGTGTCGTAGTTATAAGTCTTCACTTTAGATACGTATGTAAGCTATCTACTGACTTTTTTTTCCCATCCGTACCGGATTGGATCCAATTTCGTTGGATCCAATTTCGTCTACAACCGTCCAATAGTACCGACTACGGAACACGCCCCACGGTACAGGCACGGGCGGATCATTTTATAAGTTTCAAAATGAATTTCAGATAGCGGTACTGCAGTGTATTGTCTGGATTATTTATGACAAGATGATGCCCGCGACTTTGTTCATTTGGAATTAGGTTTTTTTTTCAAATCCCGTGGGAACTTTTTAATTTTCCGGGATAAAAAGTTGCCTGTATCAATTTCCGAGACGCAAACTACCTCTATACCTCGTATAAATCGGTTAAACGTATCGACTTTTAAGTATCCAATGGGAACTCTTTAATTTTCCGGGATAAAAAGTAGCCTATGTCCGTCCCCGGGATGTAAGCTAACACTGTACCAAATTACATCAAAATCGGTCATACTGTTGGGCCGTATAAAAAACTAGCAGACAGACAGACAGATTTTCGCATTTATAGTGTTGGTATGAATTTT
Source organism: Maniola jurtina (assembly GCF_905333055.1). Classification (NCBI taxonomy): domain Eukaryota; kingdom Metazoa; phylum Arthropoda; class Insecta; order Lepidoptera; family Nymphalidae; genus Maniola; species Maniola jurtina. The sequence continues at coordinate 861,462 of NC_060053.1, forward strand.
ACGGCGACTTTTCTTATTCTGATTTATTTTCTTTGATCTTTGCGTTTGTCAAACGCTCTAAATTAGGAAATTGGTTCAATATAACTGACCAAAATCTGAAGTTTTTAGACCCAATGCAGCGTTTGAAACTTTATATTTATAAATCAATCAGCCAGTTCATCCTTATAATGTAAAAATAATAGAAGAAAAGCGTTAGGTAGAAGGTACAATTTAAAATTAAATTCAATTCGTCTATACTGTCGAGTTGTACCGAATGGTCCCCAGGGTACGGTACGGACGATTTCGTTTTATAAGTTTTAAAACGAATTTTCTCATTGGAAGATACTCGTACAGCAGTACAAGTTGTTGCCCGGCTATATTATAGTTTTACTCCGACATCAAAAAAATTCAGCCAGTTTCGCGCTTTTCAAACTATCTAAATATGTGAGTCACTTTACTTAAATTAGTTTTGACTTCGCTAGAACTTAGATAATGTGTTTTAAAATTTCTGAATTATGTACTTAAATATACTTTTTTTACTGTTACAAAAAACCCGGCCAAGTGCGAGTCAGACTCGCGCACTGAGGGTTCCGTACTCGGGTATTTTTCCAACATTTTGCACGATAAATCAAAAACTATTAAACATAAAAATAAATAAAAATCAGTTTTGGTCATCACTTGGTATATCTTTCTTTGAAAATTGAAAAACCTTTAAATTTTTTTTAAATGTTGTAACCACAAATTCGCGGTTTTTTAGATTTATTTCTGTATTTATGCTATAAGACCTACCTACCTGCCAAACATGATTCTAGGTCAACGGGAAGTACCCTATAGGTTTCTTGACAGACACGACGGACAGTCTGTCAACGAAGTGATCCTATAAGGGTTCAGTTTTTCCTTTTGAGGTACGGAACCCTAATTATACCTTTCAATCGTTGGCTCCAGCTTAAACCACGTGGGCTTATATGCTGGAGTCCTATCCTGAACCATACCTACATGATTTACTGAATTTACATACTCGGGTTCAACGCACGGACCGCTGTGAGGTGGGGGATAGGGCTTCAGATCATCTCCAGATGGGTCTGCAGATCTTCGTCGCCGTCACCATAGTCCAGGCATGCGAAACTAATGGTGTGTAAAACCTGTCCCAAGGATGATGTCGTTGTCCTATCGTTGAACTGTTTGCTAACAGCTAAAAGTTCAACGATAAACATCTAGCTAGTCTGGCCACAGACTAGCTAGACATTTATATTGGACTAGCCGATGCCCGCGACTTCACCCGCGTGGATTTAGGTTTTTTGAAATCCCGTGGGAACTCTTTGATTTTCCGGGATAAAAAGTAGCCTATGTGCTAATCCAGGATATTATCTATCTCCATTCCAAATTTCAGCCAAATCCGTCCAGTAGTTTTTGCGTGAAGGAGTAACAAACATACACACACACACACACACACACACACACATACAAACTTTCGCCTTTATAATATTAGTGTGAAGTGTGATTTCTTACTTGTTTTCCATTTAGGTTTTCTGAACTCTTTTTATACACAAGCATTACTCTCAAGATTAAATGGAAAACGTGAAATTTGCATCTACCTTGGATCGTTAATTAATTAACTGTATGTACCCCACCCCTTCGCCGTTAAGTAACATAATATGTGCTTGCATCCGATTCGCTGAGCGTGAATTTTCTTGAAATAACGCGACTTGCACTTGTAGCAACGCTCGCTCGCTTACGTATCGTCTTAATTAATTAAGAAATCTATATAGAGTGCACTCAGACTTGAAACAGAGTTAAAACGGAACAGACTTATATCTCTACATAATCCAGTCTCGTTTTAAATCCGTCTTAAATCTGAGCTATGTCAAAGTACGTTAGGGGTTTATAATATAATATAATATAAACGGGGTTAAGAGGGGTCTCTCCGTCACTCGCTCCATACAAACGTAGTTCCAATTTCATTTGAGTATTAAGCAACCAAAGTCCATGTTTTGCAGACATATTCTAGAAACTAATATCTATGCCTGTGGTTTTCCAGATTTCTGTTAAAATATTCGGTTTCGAAGTTACGCGGTCTTAAAAATTCACATACAAATCTTTGAGCCCCTGTAATTTTAAAACTACACATTTTTAGAAAAATCTTAAACACCACAGGCATATATATTAGTTTCTAGAATATGTCGGCAAAATTTCATGGACTTTGGTTGCTTAATATTCAAATGAAATCGGAACTACGATTGTATGGAGTAAGTGACGGAGAGAGCCCTGTTAAGATGTCAGGATTAATAAGTAAATGAATTTATTTACTTCATATTTGTATGGATAGGAGAGTTCGTGCCACTTATGATATGTCTAGACTTTATAATCGGTTTAGAAAACAAATTCTACTGAGTAGAACTTTTCTCTTAACTTTACACATCTCAAAATAAAATACAAAACGTGGCATCCGCCTTGCGTCGTTAATTAAATAACTGTATGTACCCCACCCCTTCGCCGTCAAGTAACATCTGTGCTTGCATCCGAATCGCTGAGCATGAATTTCCTTGAAATAACGCGACTTGCACTTGTAGCAACGCTCGCTTGCTTACGTATCGTCTTAATTAAGATCCACGAGTGACTTAATCATAGTTACGTTCCTGAGAAGGGATTATTTAAGTCGTTGGTACTGAAATAAATGTTTAAATTTCTTTCTACTTAGGTATATCAGTACATATAGGTATAAAGCCCTGACTATCCTGAAAGCTGAAATGCACAGAAATTCTCTTTATAATGTTGACTAAGATGTTATTCTTGGTGTTAATAACTTCGTCGAGTTTGTACTAAACTGTTTTTGGATTATCTTGGTAGACCCTCGATGGTTGTAATATTTTAGTTCTAAACAAAGAGAAATTGTACCAATTGTTTTGGGCGAACTTATCTAACTATACATAATATTAGGTATATAAAAAGACATGTCCTGACTGACTGACTGATCAATCAACGCACAGCCTAAACCCGCTGGGGATGAAAACCTTTAAATTTTGCCAATAGGTTCTTTTTATGATGTACTGCGCTCATAAAGAAAGGATTTTTGAAAATTCCATCTCTTAAGGGCACCCTTTTAGAGGTGGATGAAAGTATACCATAACCTGATAATAACCTACGAGTAATTTTGTTCTGTCGGTTCAGTATTTAAATATTAAAATGCAAATTGAATCTACGGTACCTAAGTACTACGTAAGGTGAAATTACTCTGAATTATTAAGGGGAGCCAACGATTACAAAAAGGAAGGTTACTGCGTACCTAAATGCGCGGAGGTCTAAATGAATATTGTATGCAAACGGAACGGACTTGGTAAAGCAAAGTCCATTTTCCTAAATTTCATTTACATGGATGTTTTTTAACCCCCGACCCAAAAAGAGGGGTGTTACAAGTTTGACCTGTGTATCTTTGTATCTGTGTATCTGTGTTTGTGTATCCGTGTATCTGTCTGTGGCACCGTAGCGCTTAAACTAATTAACCGATTTTAGTTTTTTTTGTTTGAAAGGTGGCTTGATCGAGAGTGTTCTTAGCTATAATCCAAGAAAATTGGTTCAGCCGTTTGAAAGTTATCAGCTCTTTTCTAGTTACTGTAACCTTCCTTGTCGGGGGTGTTATAAATTTTTAATTAACACTTGTATAGAGTTCTGTATAAAGTAAATTTAATTCGGTACAGAGATACCTTGCATCCCGGGGAAGGAAATAAACTATATCCTTACATAATATAGCCTATGTCCTTCCTTATATACTTTTGCTCTCGCCAAATCAAAGAGTTCCTACGGGATTCTTAAGAACTTCAATTAGCCAACAAAAAATTCAATTAAACTTTTACAAGTACTTTTGCATCGTCAATTGCCTCTACCACTAGTTCGGAATGAATTTCCTACCGAGAAAAACCAGCAAGAAACTCGGCGGTTGCTCTTTTGATATACAATATTATGCCATGTATAAAAGTAATTGCAGTCCCGCACATTGCTGAAGCGAGCTGCAGGTCAAATCCACGCTCTTGAATCATTTACATAATCTTCGATTGTGTAATACACTTTTTTCAGGAGCATACTTTTAATAGTTTTTTAAACTTGTGTAAAGGCAAGTCCACATATTACTTAGAATAGTTATGTATGTATGTATATTTATTATGTTTATTAATGTAATAATAAATATAGGTATATATAAGTCATTTCGAAATTCTTTGCGACTTGGTACTATCCAACACTAGCTCTCCTTTCAGCAAAGGTTGCCTGGTAGAGATTGCTCTAAGCAAAAAGCCCGCCTTTGCACACAATTGTTTTTTCTGTTTTCTTCTTTCTGTTGTGTTCCTTTACATGTGTTTTTTGTGTGCAATAAAGTGTTCTATCTATCTATCTATCCAAAATAGATTGAGGAAGTTTGTTATAAAAGGTTATACCAGAGCATACGAGTAGGCTAATTTAAGTCTTGTATTCAATTTAGGAATTTCCACCTTCCTACGTTTTTCAGTCCTCAATAATTCAAGGTAATTTCCGTTCCCGTCGTAGAAGGTAGGTAGATGGCGTAGATTCAATTTGCTAGCAAAATTTAAGGCGGGACGAAATTAAGTGATAAGAGTTATCACATACTACTGCTGTTCTGGGATACTAGAATGTTGATTAGACGGGCGCGAGGTGGTGATTGTTAGACTTTCTTAAATCATATTTAGAGATCTGTACCTCATCACATAAAATATTCAAGTAATCATGTTTGCCTTGCGTTCGGATGTGTTTTTAGGGTTCCGTACCTCAAAAGGAAAAACGGATCCCTTATAGGATCACTTGGTTGTCTGTCTGTCCGTCCGTCCGTCTGTGTGTCACCGGGCTGTATCTCGTGAACCGTAATAGGTAGAGAGTTGAAAATTTTCACAGAGTGTGTATTTTTATTGCCGCTATAACAACAAATAATAAAAATTTCAAACGCCGTGAAAAATGAACGCCGTGAAAATTTAAAAAAAAATTGTTATTTCTTGTACGAGGATACGGAACTCTTAGTGTGCGAGTCCGACTCGCACTTGACCTATTTTTTGTTATAATTGGTCCTCATTTGTCAAAAGGTCCGTGGGGAAGCTTCGCTTAGGAAAATTAAGAAATCATTAGACAGAAATAATTGGAAAAACTTAGCAAATCTTTTCGAAGGAAGAAAAATTAATTCATTTTATGATTATGTCATTAGTCACAAAAATGCCATGGCGAGCTCTTAATTCTAATGTTACGGATTATTAATGTTTATTAATAAAACATATTTTCTGGCAGATTTGCGGAATTCGTAGTAAATTATAATGACAAGGTTTGTTATAAATATAATTTGTGGAAACGAATCAATTTGGCACCGACACTGTTTTGCCCTGCGGCGTTCTTCTCTCGTCGGATATCGGGAGCGTCAGCAAAAAAAGTAATGACAATTTTTTTTTTATCAATAAAAAAATAGTTTCTTTGTAGGGTTCCGTACCTCAAAAGGAAAAAAGGAATCCTTATAGGATCACTTGTTGTCTGTCACTATGTCCGTCTGTCGTGTATCTCAAGAAAACCTATATGATACTTCCCGTTGACCTTGAATCGTAAAAGGCAGGTTGGTATGTCTTATAGCAGAAGTAAAGGAAAAAATCCGAGAACCGTGAATTTGTGGGTACATCGCAATTTTTTTTTTAATGTGTTTCTATTTTCAAAATAAGATAACTATACCAAGTGGGGTATCATATCAAAGGGCTCTTTACCTGAACATTCTAAAACAGATTTTTATTTATTTTTATGCATAATAGTTTTTGATCTATCGTGCAAAATGTGGGAAAAAATACCCGAGTACAGAACCCTCGGTGCGCGAGTCTAACCTAGGTAGGTTACCAAATTTACCGGGTCTACTTGTGTGTGTGTGTGTGTGTGTGTATGTTTGTATGTGTGTGTGTTTGTATGTGTATGTGTTTTCTTGATAGACACGACAGGCGGACAGACAGACAACAAAGTGATCCTATAAGGGTTCCGTATTTCCTTCTGGGGTACGGAACCCTAAACAGGTTAAAAACTAATGAATGCATAATTTCATTATTTCTCTTATTGCTAACGCTACATACATTGTGGCTTTCCGCCACGCAGTTTCTTTGATCTCCCTCAGTCTGTCTGAAGGAATGTTTCCTTAATTTTTTTTTGGATTTTTTGTTGTTAGTCTTCATGTAGTTAGGTTTTTGTTTTGTGTTGTTATTTCCAATGTCTCAAGGAAATTTCTTGCAAAATATAGCTAAATATCACACTAATATTATAAAGGCGAAAGTTTGTATGTGTGTGTGTGTGTATGTTTGTTACTCCTTCACGCAATAACTACTGGACGGATTTGGCTGAAATTCGGAATGGAGATAGATAATATCCTGGATTAGCACATAGTCTACTTTTTATCCCGGAAAACCAAAGAGTTCCCACGGGATTTCGAAAAACCTAAATCCACGCGGACGAAGTCGCGGGCGTCAGCTAGTAACTAAATATGATTATGTTTAAATTATTTCTTTTATCAACCAGACGATGCCCGCGACTTCGCTCGCGTGGGTTTAAGTCTTTTTTACCCCGACCCAAAAAGAGGGGTGTTAAAAGTTTGACGTGTGTATCTGTGTATCTGTCTGTGGCATCGTAGCGTCTAAACGAATGAACCGATTTTAATTTAGTTCTTTTCAATTTGAAAGGTGGCTTGATCGAGAATGTTCTTAGCTATAATCCAAGAAAATCGGTTCAGCCGTTTGAAAGTTATCAGCTCTTTTCTAGTTACTGTAACCTTCACTTGCCGGGGGTGTTATAAATTTTTAATTTACACTTGTAATTATTTCTTTTACTAATCTGACGATGCCCGCGACTTCGTGTGGTCTTTTTAAAAATCCTAATACATACTTCACATATCGTCGGTTCAAGATCACACCGAGGGTTCCCTCACTCTAATTCACTCTGCTATAGGCAGTGGCGTGCAGGTCATAGAGGCATACATGCACTGCTTACCTCAGTTGTAGTAGCTCAATGCATATTTTTCATTATGACCTGCCCGTAAACAGATTTCTACCTACCTAATGCCTACCCTGGCTTCAAACCCTGTGCACGACACTGGCTATAGGTATTCACAACAGTGCAAATGTTTCAACTGAGTGCCCAAACTTTATGGAGTACAGCAAATGTTCCAACTATACCGATGCTCGGTGCATTCTAAGCTGCAAAGTTTGGAGCAAGTTGCCGCCATCTTGGATAACATGGTAACACAATGACGGTATAACTTGATAACTTCACGTTTGACACTAAATCCATTCGAGGATTAATTGAATGATATAATTTGACGACTTTTCTAGCGCAGTGCTAAGCAGGAATAGAATAGATTAGAATAGAATAGAATAGAGTAGAGTAGGGTAGGGTAGAGTAGAGTAGAGTAGAGTGAGTAGAATAGAATAGAATAGATTTTTATTCAAATAATCTTTTACAAGTGCTTTTGAATCGTCAAATAATTTACCGCTAGTTCGGAATGCCGTTCCTATACCGAGAAGAACCAGCAAGAAACTCGGCGGTTGCTCTTTTCAATTGTTCAATTTACAATATTATTCCATACTATACAAGCAATTGCAACCCTGTGCATTGCTGGAAGTCCCGGCAGTGGGCAATTTAGGAATTTATATTTTCTAAATTGTCTCTGGTATGGTCTGGTGGAATACTTTAACCGTGGCTAGTTACCAGTTACCACCTTACCGGCAAAGCCGTGCCGCCAACCGATTTAGCGTACCAGTACGTGTATCTACATTATGTGAATACTAACTTACGAAAGCCGAATTTTGAATGTCTTAGTACAGATAAAACATGTTTTGTTCTCTACTTTCTTAAATAAACAAAAAACACGTAATCTGAATATTATTATGCCAAATATCATTAGAGGTAATGGATTTCCCTAACTCTTGTACACAGAGTGAAACGTGTTTGCATATCGGTTATATATTACCCAATATATTCCGGATGATTAGAAATATCCCATAGTTTTAAGGCTGGTTTTACATAGTATGTTAAGCCGAGTTCAGATATTTATCATTTGTTCGATCCGATATCCGTATCGGTTTCGCTAAATTGTATCATCACTACCCATATTAACAAGTGTAAATTAAAAATTTATAACACCCCCGACAAGTGAAGGTTACAGTAACTAGAAAAGAGCTGATAACTTTCAAACGGCTGAACCGATTTTCTTGGATTATAGCTAAGAACACTCTCGATCAAGCCACCTTTCAAACAAAAAAAAAAACTAAATTAAAATCGGTTCATTAGTTTAGGAGCTGCGATGCCACAAACAGATACACGGATACACACGTCAAACTTATAACACCCCTCTTTTTGGGTCGAGGGTTAAAAATGCGAAAGTGTGTTTGTTTGTTTGTCCTTTAATCATGTCACAATGTAACAACGCAACCACGTATAATGACGGCCTTTGACAGACGGCGGTTGACGGGCTCAATGGTGCAGTGGTAAACGTTTGGTTTTATTAGTGGGAGGTCCCGGGGTCGATTTCCGGCAGGGGTCTGAAATTTTATAATTTCTAAATTTCTGGTCTGGTCTATTGCCACCCTACCCTAATATTTGGGCTAGTTACCACCCTACAGGCAAAGCCTTTAACATTCCGGTTCGATGCGTGTAGAAACCAAAGGAGTACGGGTTTAATGAAAACTGCCTAACCCCTTCCAGGTTAGCCCGCTTCCATCTTAGACTGCATCATCACTTACCACGAGGTGAGATTGCAGTTAAGGTCTAATTTGTATCTAAATTTTAAAAAAAAATGTAAGTTTCCATGCGATCAGGGTTTACCTTCTGTTTGATATCAATGACAGATAGGCGCATCGCATGTTTATTTATGTTTGAAGCGGAGCACATTCGCTTTGAGATGAATTCAGACATTCAAATCGTATGCGTTCACTATCTATTACTTGAGGCAGGCAGCGTCGGCCAAATAAATTACCCACGTTTTATCATGGGCATGAATGTACTAGGTAATGTTTTGATATAGAGTAATATGGCTAAAGTAGAGTATCTACGTATTTATCTGTACATTATAATAACAAGTGTAAATTAAGTATTTATAACACCCCCGACAAGTGAAGGTTACAGTAACTAGAAAAGAGCTGATCACTTTCAAACGGCTGAACCCATTTTCTTGGATTATAGCTAAGAACAATCTCAAGCAAGCCACCTTTCAAACAAAAAAAACTAAATTAAAATCGGTTCATTAGTTTAGGCGCTACGGTGCCACAGACAGACACACAGATACACACGTCAATCTTATAACACCCCTCTTTTTGGGTCGGGGGTTAAAAATATTTGTTTTGACTGACTGACCTATCAATGCACAGCCTAAATCGCTGGGGTTACAAACTTGAAATTTCAACTGTAAGTTCGTTTTATGAGTTTTATGATTTACTATATACTATTTGATTTTAAGTCTTAAGCGGGGTCTCTCCGTCACTCGCTTCATACAAACATAGTTCCAATTTCATTTGAATATTAAGCAACCAAAGTCCATGAAATTTTGCAGACATATTCTAGAAACTAATATCTATGTCTGTGGTTTTCCAGATTTCTGTTAAAATATTCGCTTTCAAAGTTACGCGGTCTTAAAAATTTACATACAAATCTTTGAGCCCCTGTAATTTTAAAACTACATATTTTTAGAAAAATTTAAAACACCACAGACACAGATATTAGTTTCTAGAATATGTCTGCAAAATTTCATGGACTTTGGTTGTTTAATATTCAAATGAAATCGGAAATACGATTGTATGTAGCGAGTGACGGAGAGATCCCTTTTAAAATCATTTATAAATCTTTTAAAGAGAAGAGACCTTCTAAAGAGTGACTCAGCCGGAGACAATTATTGATTAAAAATACATCAATAATTATTATTATTATACAATGTACACCGAAGACCAAGAAAAACTGTGCACCCATTTAATATTAGATTCATTTTGTAGCAAAATAAAAGGAAAAGCAATAATGTCTTCGACACGTGTCCGGGCCGTCGCGTCGCGTCGACTCTGGAAAGGGGAATTTTAATAAAAATCTCGAGTAAACGTCGCTCGTCCGACGCAAATGTTATTGGGTTCAATTTCTACAAGTGGTCGCGTTGTATTGCTCGCGAGTCTGTACTCTACACTGCGGTGCAATATAATTGTGCACCTCGATTGTTTTGTCAAAGAATTTAAAAATTCGCTGTATTGTACGCGTACCTTTTCTTTTAACTCTACAGGTTAGCCCTTGACTACAATCTCACCTGGTGGTAAGTGATGATGCAGTCTAATATAGAAAGCGGGCTAACCTGGAAGGAGTGTGGCGGTTTCTGGGGCGTGTGCGGGGCATCTAGTACCTCATATCCCGATTGTCATCTCAATTTGTCGCGTATTACACTTAGCTGTACACTACGCAAAGTTTCGGGTAAAAGCGGGTTCATAACTTTCTAGATATTTTTATCATCAGCAATGAAAAATTCGCGACAAATGTGAAACAGCTTTGTATTCAACGGACTGCAGTTAAAAATTAATTCTCTGTTTACGACCGGCACTCGAATTTATAAAGGAAATATGAGGAGATAGAAATTATTTTCCTATTTTCTCTCTCCGTTTCTTTTCTCTCCGTTAAATTGCCTGCAGCGGAGAGCGGAGGCTTGTTGGATTCCGCACGATGCAGTTTATAATTGAGGACTCTTTGGTCTTTATTGTGGTATAAATTAGATTTTATTTGTATGAGAATGGACGCTCTTCTTTTACCAGCGTCTCTTTTGTGAAATATTTTTTTATGAATGTTTGTCCTCTGGGGCTAGTTCCATATTCAGTCATCATCATGAACGCATCTCCGACTCGCTAGAACATGGGTCTCTTCTGTGTATCTGTGTATTTGTCTGTGGCATCGTAGCTCCTAAACGAATGAACCGATTTTTATTTAGTTTTTTTTTGTTTGAAAGGTAGCTTGATCGAAAGTGTTCTTAGCTATAATCGAAGAAAATCGGTTCAGCCGTTTGAAAGTTATAAGCTCTTTTCTTGTTTTCATATAGAGGTTTTCGTGTCGGGGGTTTTTTTTACAATTTTGAGTTATAAATTATGTGTAAGTGTAAATCACATCACACTATCACACTAATATTATAAAGGCGAAAGTTTGTATGTGTGTGTGTGTGTGTGCGTGTGTATATTTGTTACTCCTTCACGCAAAAACTACCGGACAGATTTGGCTGAAATTTAGAATGGAGATAGATAATATCCTGGATTAGCACATAGGCTACTTTTAACCCGGAAAATCAAAGAGTTCCCACGGGATTTCGAAAAACCTAAATCCACGCGAGCGAAGTCGCGGGCATCGGCTAGTTATTATTGAACTAGCTGATGCCCGCGACTTCGTTCGCGTGGATGTAGGTTTTTTTAAAATTCCCGTGGGAACTCTTTGATTTTCCGGGATAAAAAGTAGCCTATGTGCTAATCCAGGGTATAATCTATATCCATTCTAAATTTCAGCCCAATCCGTCCAGTAGTTTTTGCGTCAATGAGTAACAAACATACACACACACACACATACAAACTTTCGCTTTTATAATATTAGTGTGATTAGTGTGATATGAAATATTAATATTATCTTTTCCCTTGTTACAGGACGTGGTACACACAATCAGCACGCCGCACGGGCAGGTGCAGAGGATCGTTGTGTTCAAGAAGAACGGTGTGCAGGCGATGGTTGAATATCCTTTACTATAGCTAATTGCTAATTACTCAATTTACGACCGTTTCCATACTCAATCAATCTGTTGTAGTACCTTTAGAAAGAGATTTCTGCTTCGAAGAGCGTCGTCTCTTTCACTCATACCTATGTGACGTTTCGGCGGTATCAACGACAAAGACAACGCTCTACGAAAACATTGTCTCTTTCTAAAGTTCGATGTGCAATATTTTCTGCCGGGTACCTACCTACTATAGATAGATTGAATCTACAGATGTACAAAATAATCGACTTCCCTTTACTTATCGACTTCTATGGCGCAGTGGTAAGTGCTGTGGTCTTAGAATAGAATAGATTAGAATACAAGTGTAAATTAAAAATTTATAACACCCCCGACAAGTGAAGGTTACAGTAACTAGAAAAGACCTGATAACTTTCAAACGGCTGAACCGATTTTCTTGGACTATTCCGCGCCTACGATCCAAAGTATCTGAGTTTTCCAAAACATAATTTTCAAATAAATTATTATGTATCTAGGCAACTTCCATCTTGACAGCTTGACATTTGTCAATTGACATAATATTATGAACCTAACGGTTATCTAACCTTCTTTTCTACAAGAAAACTAGAAAAGAGCTGATAACTTTTAAACGGCTGAACGAATTTCTTTGGATTATAGCTAAGAACACTCTCTATCAAGCCACCTTTCAAACAAAAAAAGTAAATTAAAATCGGTTCATTCGTTTAGGCGCTACGATGCCACAGACAGATACACAGATACACAGACACACAGATACACACGTCAAACTTATAACACCCCTCTTTTTGGGTCGGGGGTTAAAAATAACGAATAACATTACAAATAACATAAAAATACCTAAACCTCTTAGGCGAATAGCGTGAATCATAAAACTAGGTGGTATATTTTTCATCGCCTTGGGTTAGGGGTGGCGCGAGTGGTAGCAAGGCGGGCGCATTAGCGAAGCGATTAAATCCATCAATGATTAATAAAAGTTTTAATATACAAGTGTAAATTAAAAATTTATAACACCCCCGACGATCCAAAGTATCTGAGTTTTCATGGAGTTTTCCAAAACATCATTTTGAAATAAATAATTATGTATTTAGGCAACATCCATCTTGACAGCTTGACATTTGTCTATATTGACATAATATTATGAGCCTAACGGTTATCTAACCTTCTTTTCTACAAGAAAACTAGAAAAGAGCTGATAACTCTTAAACGGCTGAACCAATTTTTTTAGATTATAGCTAAGAACACTCTCGATCAAGCCACCTTTCGAACAAAAAAAACTAAATTAAAGTCGGTTCATTCGTTTAGGCGCTACGATGCCACAGACAGATACACAGATACACAGATACACAGATACACAGACACACAGATACACAGATACACACGTCAAACTTATAACACCCCTCTTCTTGGGTCGGGGGTTAAAAAGAAAAATATATATAAATCATACTAATATTATAAATGCGAAAATGGGTTTGTTTGCTGGTTTGTCCTTCAGTCACAACGCAACGGAGCTACGGATTGACATGTTTTTTTGCATGGGTATAGTTAAAGACCTGGAGAGTGAAAATCAATGAGTTTCTATGGGTTGTTCAAAAACCTAAATCCACGCGAATGAAGTCGCGGGTATCAGTTAGTCTTTCTTAATAATAGCTCAAACAACATACAAAAGCTAACGAATAGAATAAAACTAGTTGACATATTTTTATTCCCTAGCATTAAATAACAACACTATTGGCGATATATTATAATTTATCTGGTTTAAAAGTTATTCACAATTATCTTTTGCAGACTGTTATTATTAAACATGACTGCCCAAAGAATGTGATGTTTTCAGGTTTCATGTATGTAATAGTATGTATGTGAGTTTCTTTATTCCACCATAACATCTAAATGTCTGAACAGATTTGGATGTATGAGGTATATCGTTAGAAGTTAGAATCCTTACATCCTCACGAGTGAAACTGGCTATTAATAAATAAAAAATCAATAGGATGGCTGAATTTTTACTTTTTAATTCGTTTTTGGCAGGATAGAGGTGTTTTTTAATTTTTTAATTTAAGTACGACCTGTTTAGTCTTTGTATTTACACAGCATACCTAATAGCAAAACGCTGTCATTGGGATCGCACCCTAACAAGCTACCGCAATGGCCCATATCGTTAACAGTAAAAAGGGGATATAAATAAACACGCCTTAATGTTTGATAGTGGGCAGTTTTCTTTTATAAAAAAATATACACAGCCATATTCATACCTGTTCTATTCAGACATTCGAATTTGAGTCTTAAAATAATTACCATATCATTGAAATTACTCTGTGGAGTAAAATTGGTTAATGATCTTTTTTAATTGAAAAGTAAGTCTTATGGGAAAGGAATACGATTGAAATTAGTTTGCTAAATAAACGGGTAGTATTTTGTATCCGAATGGAGGACAACAGGTGGATAATATTATAATGGGGAAATGGGTTATGTGGCTTTCTTATACTGTGCGATTACGATACGATTGCGGAACGACATCTTTTACGTTGCTGAAATGAATTAAAAAGCGGTGCAAGCCGTCCGGCGGTTGCGGGGTTCGATCCCGGGCACACACCTGTAACGTTTTAAGAAATTAAATATCACGCTGAAGGAAAACATGGTGGGGAAACCTGTATGTCTGAGAGTTAACCATAACATTCGTAAACGTTTGTTAAGTCTGCTAATCCGCATTTAGCCAGCTTGTCTATGGCCAAGCCCTTCTCATTCTGAGAGGAGGCCCGTTCTTAGTAGTGGGCCGGCAATACGGTAACTTTTCACGGCCTACACTCTTCACTGATTTTGATGAAAGGTACAGAGTTAGCTTGTATTCCGGGGACGGACAAATGCCAGTTTTCATCCCGGAAAATCAATGAATATTTATAAAAAAATCGAAATCTAAGTCAAACTCCAGTCATTTATGTATTCGAATTTGTCTTGTTTATTGTTTCTGACCAGGCCTTTTTAGTTTATTCTGAAACGATTTTGGCATTGACGTTTTAACTACTATAATAAAATCGGTTTTGATATTTAAAGCTTATTTTGAACTTTAGTGCATTAGAAATAAGCGTTAATTTAACCATGTGAAATACTCAATAGGTAACAGGCTGTAAAATTTAAAGATGTGTTGTTGAACAAATATCGTTTAACAATTCTGAATGAATGAGTTATGTACGAGTGTGTTTGAAGATTTTAACCTATTTCAATGGGGGGTAGGTATGTATTCACTATATTGTGTTGCGTCGGTACAATTGCCCTTAGGCACACTGCCTACAGACAGAGTGGACTGGCATAATTTCTTTTTTATGAACTTTAACTCAGCTTTTGTTACCATATGCGCCAGGAAGGTTGTCATGTGCTGTGGGACGTCCCGAATTCGATACCCGGCAGAGCAGTAGGTATGAATGAATGAATGAATGAATGGTATCTGAATTTATAATTTCTAAATTGTCTCTGTTTTGGCCAGGTGGGACTTGGAAGGCTTCGGCCGTGGCTAGTTACCAGTTACCACATTACCGGTAAAACTGTGCCGCCAAGCGATACGTTCCAGTACGATGCCGTGTAAAAAGTAAAAACCGATCAGGGGTATGAGTTCAATGAAACTAAGTCTATACCGCTTCCAAGTTAGATCGCTTCCATCTTAGACTACATCATCACTTCTTTCTTCTGGGCTGGTTTCCGCAGTTCAACGTTTCCGTTACATAATCACTTATTATCACACCAGGTGATATCACAGCCTCAAGGGATGAAAGTTCATATTAAAGTTGTCATTTTTCAAGCTGTAGCAATGACTTAAATAAATAAATAAAATAAAAATAAAAAAGCCTTTTATTTCTTCACAAATATTTTTTACAATAGAGATTATTAAATATAACTTAGAGTACTAACTAGATGAATTAAAGTAAATAATTTAAATATCTTAACTTTAGTAGGTACAATAATATTTTTATGAAGAACCCTTTTCAGGTCAAGGCCTCCTCCAGAGAACTCCAATTTGCTCTGTCTTTGGCTTTGAGCATCCAGTTTGGTCCTGCCACTTTTTTTATGTCATCGTCCCAACGATAATGCGGCCTTCCTCTACCACGTGTGCCTTTGGGGCCTGGCCAGCTTGTTACTGTCTTTGACCACCGGTTGTCCGTGAGTCTACAAATATGGCCGGCCCATTTCCATTTCGATTTAAGTGTATAGGAAAGTGCATCGATCAGTTGGGTCTGTTTTCTGATGACAGAATGGCGAATTTTATGTATCCTTCTTATTTTCAGTATGCTTCGTTCCATTGCTCTTTGACAAGTTGTTATCATTCTTTTTGCTTTCTCTGTAAACTTCCAAGTTTGGCAGCCATACGTTAGCGTGGGTAGTACACATGTATTCATAATTTTACTTTTTATATGCATTGGCATTTTACTTTTTAATATTTCTTTAAGGCTCCAGTATTTATTCCAAGCAAATTTAATTCTACGTTCTAATTCTTCTTCGTTATTAGTGTTGCCGAAAGAGATTTGTTTTCCCAAATAAATATATTGCTGGACATACTCTATTTGTGTGTTTTCGATCGTTATGGGAGTTTGAGTACCATTTGTCATTAGTTTTGATTTGTCGAAATTTATTTCCAGTCCTGCCTCCTTGCTCGCCTTGCTCAAGGAGTCCAACATATATTTCATTTGAGTGCTACTTTCTGAAAAGACGGCTATATCGTCGGCGAATCTCAGGTGGTTGAGGTACTTTCCTTGAATATATATACCTAGCTTTTCCCACTTCAATGAACTGAGGACTGTCTCTAGCACGGCTATAAAGATTTTTGGAGACAACGGGTCTCCCTGTTTAACTCCTCGGTTGATGGGGATCGGTGGGCCCGTTGATTCAAGCCGGATCTTACTGGTACTATTGTCATATATGTATTTTATTATTGTAATATATTTTTGGTCTATATTTAGTGCTTGTAGTGACTTCCATATGACTTTATGTTTCAGGCTATCGAAAGCTTTTTGATAATCAATAAACGCTATATATAGAGGTTTCCGATATTCTAAAAATTTTTCTATTAGTAGTTCGACAGTGTGTATATTATCAATTGTTGAAAATCCTGATCTAAAGCCTGCTTGTTCAATTGGCTGGTTCGACTCTATGTGTTCTTTAATTCTTTTCTCTATCAGAGATGCAAAAAGTTTGTAGAGGCAAGGTAGTAAGCTTATTGGACGGTAGTTTGCTATGTTGTTAGGATTTCCTTTTTTATATAATAGTATGATCGTAGATTCTGTCCATTGGCTAGGAGTGGTGCCTGTCTGTAGTATTAGATTGAACAATTTAGTGAGAGGGCCTGCTAAGCAAAGGCTTGCCGTCTTTATTGACTCGTTAGATATGTTGTCGGATCCTGGACTCTTATCATTTTTTAACCGTTTAATTGCATTCAAAACTTCAATTTCGTCAAAAGGAATGTGTTCCTTGCTCTGTGACTCTACATAGTTGGTTTCATTGATCATGCTCTTGGCGTCGTTTGTGTTCCTTTCGCTGTATAGGTCTTTGTAAAAAGCTGTCGCTAATTTGAGAATGTCTTTGCGGTTTTGAATTGTCTTGGTAGAGTTTTTCAGGCTGGTTATCCAAGTTTTATGAGATTTAAGTTCTTTATATGCTTTTTTCATGCTACCAGTCCGTAATAAGTGTTTTTCTATTATCTTGTGTCTATGCTCTCCATAATCCATTTTTAAATATTTGCTGGAGAGTTTGTATAAAGCACTTAACTCGTTTTTCATAGCTCTTGTTTTTGGCTTTGTCTTTTGTAGCTCATATTTCCTTTTGAGTAAATTTATGGTGCGGTCTTGTATAATTTCATTTTTAAGTTGGCTAGATGGTATGTGTGCATATGTCTGGCTTGAGGTTATCGCATGGATTATTTTTTCGTAAAATACTTGAATCGAATCTTCCTGACAGGCCATCAACATGTCAATGTCGTTATTAAGATGTTCTTTATATCTAGATATTTCTTCTTCTCGTAGTAGTAAGCTCTTTGGCACATTACTAAAACTTCTTCTAGATTTCTTAGGTATTTGGAACCTTAGAGTCGCTCTGACTAGTCTATGGTCTGAAGAAAATAACAGGTTGATTATTTCAATGTTGCTAATACTATTCTTTAGATTTGATAAAATAAAATCTATTTCATTTTTCGTAGAGTCATCAGGCGATCTCCAAGTCCATTTTTGTTTGTCTTTTTTCTTGAAAAATGTGTTCAGAATAGGGAGGTTGTTTTCGTAGGCAAAATCTATTAACATTTCTCCTCTATTGTTTCTGGTACCGTATCCATATTTATTCATAATTAGTTTTTCGCCAGGCCTTGCTCTACCTATTTTCGCGTTAAAGTCGCCTATGACCATTACATTTTTTTCCGAGATAGAGAGGGCTGTATTTATAGTTTCATAGAACTCTACGATGTCTTCATCACAAGCAGCCTCTGTTGGGGCGTATACTTGTATGATTGAAAGTTTTAATTTGTCAATGGAAAGGTTCAAGATCGCCACTCTTTCAGATAGTCCATTGAAGCTTGTGATATACTTTTTAAGGTATTTCTTTACAATAAAGCCGACTCCATGTAAGCCAGGTGTGTTGCCTATGTAGTATAATATAAAATTTTCAGCAATGACTTATAACTATGAAAATTGGTAGGCATCTGTGCTTTCGACTACAATTATAGAATTTCCTAAAATACTTATTCCTATTTCCTTAAGTCTTTCAGGATTATAGGAAGTCCTTCCTTTGCTCACGTATGGTGCTCAAATGTGGACACTGAAATTCGGCCTCGTTCACAAATTCAAATTACGCAAATCATTGTGATTTAAATAAAATATTTAACTTATATTTGAACAGATTACCTAAACTAATAAGATCTATTACCTCGCGAATAAGTCTGAAACAAATTGCTGTTTAATAAATTACGCGAATCTAGAGAATAATGAAAAAAAAAACACATGCAACCGTGCGAGCTTAAATCAAAAACAAATAAAACGATTTCAGCGCTTGATTTACGTTAGAAGCGTTTGAAAAAATGTATAGCGATGATATATTGTAAACCACGTGTTTATAAATACCGACCGACGCTTACACCGTAGAGTAACGTGTTACAGTGTGGTATTCGTTCAAGTTCTTTCTGATTTTTTTCTTTCCTATTAGAATACTTCAGATTTCCTTATTATTGCTAGCCCAAACTGTCCCAATGCTGGGCAAAGGCCTCCCTTTCTTCCTTCCACCTGTCTCTGTCTAGGGATATTTGGGGCCAGGCTGACATATAGGCAACGAGTTCGTCTCGCCAGCAACGCCTCGACCTGCCTCGACGTCTTTTTGTAATTTGTGGCATCCATTGTGTAGTGGTCTTTTCCAACAGTTCGGCGGACATGCGCATAACATATCCGGCCCAGTTCCATTTTAGTTTGGCAGCTTTATCTCCCACATCCGTTATTTCATCTTGGAGCGCAGTATGCTGTTTTTAATATGGTCTGTCAGCTTTACTCCAAGGATGCTGCGCTCCATTGCTCGCTGACAAACTCTCAGTGCGGACTTTTGATGATCCGTCAAAGACCAAGTTTGAGAACCATATGTGAGGATGTGGAGAATGCACATATCCATGAGCCTACGCTTTAGTAGTTTTCAAGTAAAATTTAAATTGACACATTCGAGGCTATGTTTAGTTATGTATAAGTAAGTACCCGCGAACGTATTTTGGTTTATTTATTTATTTATTTATTGGAAAGGTACACAAAACAGGTTGTTACTAAAAATGGTCCAAACATAAAAACAAAAGATCCTTATCTAAGTGACAACCCCAAATAGGTGTACACAGCAATACTATACCTAAATAAAATATACATTGCACAAGATATACACAGAATTTTTAAAGTGAAGGCTTAATAGAAATGTACAAAAATATTTACAATATAAAATGGTTTACTACATGATTTTAAGTATTTAAATGACAAATATGCATAGAAGTTAAATCCCCGAATTACACCACAGTGTAAGATGCAGCCTGTCTCAATGATCTGTATGAAGGTCAGTCGTCCACTGACCCGCGCACGAAGCAGACGTGAAAAAACTGAATATCTAGTACAAATTATTCCAATATTTATCGTCCAATACGCTATCTTTCATATGTTCGCTATTCGTTCACGTTTTCAATGAATCTAATTTCAGCGAGTATCTTTCATGTGTACCTTCTGGTTTTTTTAGATTTCACTAGTTGATTCGCTCCGACTTCACTCAAAGGGCATTTCTGAAAATTCTCTCTTAATGGAGCTCTACCTTATCGAGAAAATTTATATGCAAAATCTAGCTAGGTACTCTACTAGTACTTTAATAAATAATATTGTGTGTAAAGGTGTATGGCAGGGGGTTGCCACGATACTAAGGCCTCATCACACTTCACACTAATATTATAAAGGCAAAAGTTTGTGTGTATGTGTGTGTGTATGTTTGTTACTCCTTCACGCAAAAACCACTGGACGGATTTGGCTGAAATTCAGAATGGAGATAGATAATATCCTGAATTCGCACATAGGCTACTTTTTATCCCGGAAAATCAAAGAGTTCCCACGGGATTCCGAAAAACCTAAATCCACGCGGACGAAGTCGCGGGCGTCAGCTAGTAATAATATAATCTGTCAGTTAGTTTCTCCTTTTATATTTAAAATAGAATATATGCAATCTTGCATATGTTTCACTATTTGTTAAGGTTTTCAATGAAACTAATTCTAGCGAGTATTTTTCACGTGTATTGAAAACTTTTAGGTTTTATTTTAGGTCGTCTTTTTCGACCCGTATTCATAACCAACTGCTCTACTTTTTCATACAGTAAATATGACAGTAAGTTACAAAAATCTACAAAATCTAAGTCAAATCGCTTAGCGACACAGCTTTGCTGGTACTGTAGTTCTGGTGGGAGGCTTCGGCCGTGGCTAGTTACCACCCTAACGGCAGAGATATGCCACCAAGTGATTTAGCGTTCCGATACGACGCCGTGTAGATATCAAAGGGGCATCGGTTTAATGAAAACTGCCATACCCCTTCCAGATTAGCCCGCTTCCATCTTAGACTGCATCATCACTTACCACCGGGTGAGATTGCAGTCAAGGGCTAACTTATATTTGAATTACAAAAGGGTAGGAGCTAGGCTATGGCTGACGCCTCCAAACGCTACCTGAGCCAAACTATAAGTTCTCCAATCGCCACTCTCGGAAATCAAACTCGGATTCTCCAAATTATAGCCTTGGACTTAGTAGACTTAGTATTTGGACTGAAATTAGATTTAGAAATTATTCATAAGTAGAAGTTTAAGCTAGAATAAAATTACTTATTAGCCCATAGGCTAGATCGTTTAGTTTCGATAGCGCTTTATGGTAAGGAAAAAAAAATATAGCCTAGAACTGGGCAGTTTTTTCATGGATGGTCGCGGACATTATCCAGTGATACATAACTTAACCACCATCAAAAATTAAATGATAAAGTTCTCCAGCTGAATGTTATAATACTATGCATCCATAGCTGGCAACTGTTTGCTCGAAAAGTTCGCGTGGCAACTTTTCATGTAACTTTTTACGGCGTAATTATTTTTTTCCCTTTTCGGCGACGGACGGCGGTTTTATTCAAATTTGCCCGAAGTTCCGACCGAAATTACACTCGCTATGGCTGGAGACTTTGACGTTGGGGGCAGAAGTTTGTGATAGGAGTAGCGGGAGGAATATTTCATGCTTGCATTTTCATAAAATTAAAAAATTCAAAATATTTTTATTCACTTAAAGTTTTATAAGTAGGCTTTTGAACTGTTGAGAGCATCTACCACTGAGCATCTATCACCATAAATTGAAAGGAGGCCAGAAAACGCGTTCGATTTTGTTAACAATTACATAATGATATAGTAGTTCTCCTTAGTTTGCTTAAAATCTAAACATATAACTTAAATATTTAAAAAACCTCCGACACAAAAACCTCTATAAGAAAACTAAAAATAGCTGATAACTTTCAAATGGCTCAACCGATTTTCTTCGATTATAGCTAAGAACACTCTCGATCAAGCCACCTTTCAAACAAAAAAAACTAAATTAAAATCGGTTCATTCGTTTAGGAGCTACGATGCCACAGACAGATACACGCGTCAAACTTATAACACCCCTCTTTTTTGGGTCGGGGGTTAATAAAAGAAACTCACATACTGAAAACATTGCATGCCTTTTTTGGGGCAGTTGTGTTATAAAAGAAAAATCGCTCGCTTAAGACTCGAGTCGCAACCTTAATGATATGATGAGATGTAAAACCTTCGCTCGCGCTGGATTGGCTGAAGCGTTTGAGTGATGCGGGAATCTCTTAGATGGTAATCGCCGTTTGATATTACGTCGCCGTCGCCATCTGGCCGATTAGCGAATGCAGTTTGAAGATTTCACTTTCACAGTTATTAATCTTTTACAAGCAGTGGTACTGATTCTGTACCGCCGAGAGATTCATTTATCTTTTGTGTGTGTAACGTATGTGTATGTAATTTATTGTTATTTTTGTGTACAAACTTGCCAAAGCAATATGAACCTTAACCCATCGCCACAAGTTCGAGAGCATCGAGTCAGCGACGCGAGCGAAAGAGGCGCTACACGGCTGCGACATATACTCCGGATGCTGCACACTCAAGATTGAATTTGCTAAGGTGTGTACAACTACTTATCCATACTATTATTTTATATAATATTATAAATGCGAAAGTGTGTCTGTCTGCTACGTTTTCACGGCTCAATTGCTGAACCGATTTTAATGAAATTTGGTACAGAGTTAGCTTACATCCCGGGGACGGATATAAGCTACTTTTTATCCCGGAAAATCAAAGAGTTCCTACGGGACTCTAAAGAATCTATCCGTTAAACCGATTTATATGAAATTTGTTACAGAGGTAGCTTACGTCCGGAAATGAAATTGGCAACTTTTTATCCCGGAAAAGCAGAGTTTCCACGGGAATTTTAAATAAACCTAAGTCCACGCGGACGGAGTCGCGGGCATCATCTAGTTCTCCTTTATATCACACTAATATGATTAAGGCGAAAGTTTGTGTGTATGAAAAAACCAAAGTCGGTCACCCATCCAGTTACCAACATTTATTCAAGCATTCATATCGCTTCGGAATCTACGCCAAAGCTCTCAAAGTTTCAAAACTGCACCTTAATTGAAGCGGGGATAACTTTGAAAGTTAATAATCGATGTTAACGTTAACTTGGCGCTAACTGCAAACTGGTGCAATACGTGTTAAGTTTATACTTCACTGGCTCCCGAGCCGTTAAGTGATTGATTTAAACTTGTAAGTTATCCAATAGGGAAACGAAAGTTGTTAATTGATCGAGCAAAGCGAGTCAAAGTCCATTGAGGGAATTCGTACTTGTCCGCCCAGCTGTCTGTCCGTCTGTCAGAGCCTTATAGCTTCTGAATTAATGAATATAAGTACTTCAAAACCACAAATAACATGAAAATAAATGGCTTAAAGCCAAAAATTACTTCAAAGTTTAAAATCTTTTTTTTTAAATTCAGATACAAGTTAGCCCTTGACTGTAATCTTACCTGGTTGTAAGTTATGATGCATAAAATGGAAACGGGCTAACCTGGAAGGGGTATGGCAGTTTTTATTAAACCCCATACCTCTTTAGTTTCTACACAGCATCGTACCGGAACGCTAAATCGCTTGGCGGCACGGCTTTGCTGGTAGAGTGGTGACTAGCCACGGCCGAAGCCTCCCACCGGACCAGACCAGAGATCAACAAATTATAAAATTCCAAACCCCTGCCGGGAATCGAACCCGGGACCTCCCACTAATAAGACCACAGCGCATACGCAGGGAGGGTCAAACTTTATTTTAGGTGAGTGCATATTTTACACTGATTGTCACTGATTTTCTGTTACTCGTTTATGAGTCCTCCATCTCCGAAACCGAATTCATCATATCTTTTTACCTTTATATGGAACTTACCTGATAGTAAATTTTTGTAAAGGAAAAATTGAAAACTTAATGAAAAGGGGAAAAAACCGGCCAAGTGCGAGTCAGACTCGCGCACTGTGGGTCCCGTTCTCGGGTATTTTTTGCGACATTTTGCACGATAAATCAAAAACAGTTATACATAAAAATAAATAAAAATCTGTTTTAGGATGTACAAGTAAAACCCTTTCATATGATACTCCACTTGATAAAGTAATCTTATTTTGAAAATTGAAACACATTTAATTTTTTTTTTAAATGATGTAACCATAAATTCGCGGTTTTCAGATTTATTCCTGTACTTGTGCTATAAGACCTACCTACCTACCAAATTTCATAATTCTAGGTCAACGGGAAGTACCCTATAGGTTTCTTCACAGACAGACAGACAACAAAGTGATCCTATAAGGGTTCCGTTTTTCTTTTTGAGGTACGGAACCCTAAAAAATCTCAAAGCGATATTTTGAGCAAGCGAAAGGCTGGTTCATAAAAGCAAAACAAAAAACACGTTCTTTGTCCGGTACACTAATAAATATTCATTTATAATATTGTCCTCGAAACGTCTCCTACAAATCGCGTCGGGTCCAGAACGACCCTTTTGACACCGTTTAATATACAAAAGGCGCCGTAACGCCACTTCCGACGGAGAAAAACTCGCGCCCAAATCCTAAATGTGCCCTACAATGGACATTTAATGGCGGCGCGACATGAAAAATACATTGTTATTGTAAAATATTAAAAAGTGTGCCTTTTGTAGGACTATTTTTCATTGATGTAAAGTGTTTTACATTTTTATGGATTTCGCTTTTAAGAGGGCTCTCTCCGTCACTCGTTTCATACAAACGTAGTTCCAAATTCATTTGAATACTAAGCAACCAAAGTCCATGTTTTGCAGACATATTCTAAAAACTAATATCTATGTCTGTGGTTTTCCAGATTTCTGTTAAAATATTCGCTTTCAAAGTTACGCGGTCTTAAAAATTCACATACAAATCTTTGAGCCCTTGTAATTTTAAAACTACATATTTTTAGAAAAATCTAAAACACCACAGACACAGATATTAGTTTCTATAATATATCTGCAAAATTTCATGGACTTTGGTTGCTTAGTATTCAAATGAATTTGGAACTACGTTTGTATGAAACGAGTGACGGAGAGAGCCCTGTTAAAGACTTGGAGAGTTACATAAGCTACTTTTAAGTCCGGAAAATCAAAGAGTTCCCACGGGATTTTGAATGCGGGATATATAGCTGTGATAGCCTAGTGGTTAGAACGTCCGGCTCCTAAACGTAAGTCGGGGGTTCGATCCCGGGCACGCACTTCTAACTTTTCAGTTATGTGCGTTTTTAAGCGATTATATATCGCTTGTTTTAACGGTGAAGGATACGTCGTGAGGGAACCTGTATGCCTGAGAGTTCTCCAAGTATTCAAAGGTGTGTGTCTACCAATCCGCATTGGGCCAACGTGGCAGACTATGTCCTAAACCCTTATCACTCTGAGAAGAGACCCGTGTTCCGTAGTGGGCCGGCAATGGGTTGATCATGATGAAATCCACGAGGATGAAGTGCGGGTATCAGTTAATTTATTTATTTATTTATTTTCAGATTCTTACAATACTAACAGCAAGCAAATGCCAAACCGCATTGCAAGTCATGACTATCTTATAATTAATTATTAACAAATATTTCCTATTACTACATATACGTCTATTCTATACATAACATAAAACTATTGATATTAATGTTGAACAAATAATTCACGAATACGTATAAAAGAAATAATTGAAATTTTCCATTAGGTACCTATGTTCAAGATTACCCGGAGCTAGGGTCCGTTTCCGGGAGGTCCCTTCCGTCGTATATTTTATTTTCCGCTAATCGGAAGCGGCAGTGGGAGCGCCGAGTTTAACGCCATTTTCTGCCGCGCTACAACATAAATTATATTCAGATAACTCCGTTTTCTTATCTGATTCAACATTTATAAAATTGTGTAACTATTAATCCATACTAATATTATAAATGCGAAAGTGTGTCTGTCTGTCTATCTGTCTGTCTGCTACGTTTTCACGGCCCAACCGCTGAACCGATTTTAATGAAAGGTACAGACTTGGAATACATTCCGGGGAAGGACATAGGCTACTTTTTATCCCGGAAAATCAAAGAGTTCCCATGGGATCTAAAAAAATCTAAATCCACGCGGGCGAAGCCGCGGGCATCCCCTAGTGCCATTATCACACTAATATTATAAAGGTGAAAGTTTGTGTGTGTGTGTGTGTGTGTGTGTGTGTGTGTGTGTGTGTGTGTGTGTGTGTGTGTGTGTGTGTGTGTGTGTGTGTGTGTGTGTGTGTGTGTGTGTGTGTGTGTGTGTGTGTGTGTGTGTGTGTGTGTGTGTGTGTGTGTGTGTGTGTGTGTGTGTGTGTGTGTGTGTGTGTGTGTGTGTGTGTGTGTGTGTGTGTGTGTGTGTGTGTGTGTGTGTGTGTGTGTGTGTGTGTGTGTATGTTTGTTACTCCTTCACGCAAAAACTACTGGACGGATTTGGCTGAAATTTGGAATGGAGATAGATAATATCCAGGATTAGCACATAGGCTACTTTTTATCCCGGAAAATCAAAGAGTTCCCACGGTATTTCAAAAAACTTAAATCCACGCGGACGAAGTCGCGGGCATCATCTAGTATTTCTATGTTGGCAATAATAATAACAAGTGTAAATTAAAGATTTATAACACCCTCGACAAGTGAAGGTTACAGTAACTAGAAAAGAGCTGATAATTTTCAAGCGGCTGAACCGGTTTTCTTGGGTTATAGCTAAGAACACTCTCGATCGAGCCACCATTCAAACAAAAAAAAACTAAATTAAAATCGGTTCATTAGTTTAGGAGCTACGATACCACAGACAGATACACAGATACACATTTATAACACCCCTCTTTTTGAGTCGGGGGTTTAAAACAAACATCAAGAGCAACTGCAAAGACACCCCAATTCATGGGCATACAATTTTATTCATCGTGAGGAAAATCCGTCATGGATACCACCGGCCACGGGGGAGCACAGTGATTATGTCGGACTCCTACCGACTAAAAACCTCACGAAGTTTCATCCCACCGCTGACGTTGGTTTACACTACAACTAACTTATGCTCGCGACTTCGTCCGCGTGGTCTGCACAAATCAACCCCGTATTTCACCCCCTTAGGGGTTGAATTTTCAAAAATGCTTTCTCGCGGATGCCTGCCATAATAGCTATCTGCATGCCTTTCAACCCGATACGTCCAGTAGTTTAAGCTGTGGGTTGATAAATCGGAATAACGGATCCGCCTAATTTTTTGTATCGATATATTTAAACCTCTAAATTAAAGAGTTACCACGGGAATTTAAAAACCTAAATCTATGCGGATTTCATATTGTGAAAAGCATATTGTGAAAATCTGCTTGGCTGTGAGATTAAAGCCTGAAGGTTTAAGACAAAGGGCTTGCCGCCAAGAGTCTTAACTCTTAACTTGTTTCACTCGCTACTTCCCCGGTTTAAATATTTAAATTTCAAATTACGTCGTATCTACTTTCTTCTATGCTTTTAAAATTCCCTCCCTCAATATGTAGTGAGCTTCCAAGCCGATTATGCAAACTGCTTAAGACTATGGAAATTGCTATACGTTTTACATAATACTATGTAATTTTTGAAACTATAATAGTGGCGGTGATAGCCAAGTGGTTAAGAGGTCGGTCTCCTATTTGGGAGGTCGGTAGTTCAATCCCGCACCTTTAAATTTTTGGAGTTACCTGCGTGCGTTAAAAAAAATTCGACGGCTTTTTTGGCGCAGTGGTCTTATTAGTAGGAGAACCCGGGTTCGATCCCCAGCAGCGTTTGGAGTTTTGAATTTCTAAATTTCGGTCTGGTCTGGTGGGAGGCTTCGGCCGTGGCTAGTTACCACCTATCGGCAAAGCCGTGCCGCCAAGCGATTTAGCGTTCCAGTACGATGCCGTGTAGAAACCAAAGGAGTATGGGTTTAATTAAAACTGCCATACCCCTTCCAGGTTAGCCCGGTTCTATCTTCACCTACCACCAGGTGAGATTGCAGTCAAGGCCTAACTTGTATCTTGCTTGCTTTAACGATAAAAGAAAGTATCGTGAGGAAACCTGCATGCCTGAGAGTTCTGTATAATGTTCCTAAAGGTGTATGAAGTCTGCCAATTCCCTCTTGGCCAGCGTGGTGGACTCTGGCCAAACATTTCTCATTCTGAGAGGAGATCCGCGCTGCGTAGTGACTAGTTAGCTCTTTTTGTGATCGTCCAACTCCACTTAAAAAGGATGTCCAGAATTTCCCGAGCGAAGCCGGGCGTTTCAACTAGCTAATTATTTTAATTCGTGTTTATAAATAGACGAAATGGAACAACCAAGGGGAAAATTAATACCTATTTTAGGCATTTAATAAATGCTTTCGCATTTCGTCCATCCCACGCGGTCGGGGGTATATTTAGTAATGACAAAGATTTAGATTTTGGAATTTGGATCCTTCATTAGCGCGATTCAATTTCGGACAGTTAAATGCAAACGCTTTATTAGCTGGGGCAAATTCCCAAAAAACCGGCCAAGAGCGAGTCAGACCCGCGCACTGAGGGTTCCGTGCTCGGGTATTTTTTTCAACATTTTGCACGATAAATCAAAACTATTATACATAAAAATAAATTTAAATATGTTTTAAAATGTACAGGTGAAGCCCTTTCATATGATACGCCACTTGGTATAGTTATCTTACTTTGAAAATTGAGACACATTTTAATTTTTTTTTTTAATGATGTAACCACAAATTCGCGGTTTTTAGATTTATTCCTGTACTTGTGCTATAAGAGCTACCTACCTGCCAAACTTTATGATTCTAGGTCAACGGGAAGTAACCTATAGGTTTCTTGACACGACGGATGGACGGACGGACACACAGACAGACAGACAGACAACAAAGTGCTCCTATAAGGGTTCCGTTTTTCCTTTTGAGGTACGGAACCCTAAAAATGATACCATTTCGCTGTGACAGATATACTTATAGATATAGATAACGTGATGATGTCCTAGATCCTCCATTAGCGCGATTGAACTGGCTAGTTCAATTTCGCCCGTAATTGAGTTAGGTGATAGATTGTTGTTAGCCCGGTTCATCTTGCGAACTTAATATATTACCTAGTGGTAGATTCATAACCAATAGACAATCTCATTTACTTTCTAATTCCGAGCGATGCATTTGGAAATCTAAATTACTACTCATACCCCCATACCTAGGTATATGTTTGTATGCATGCGGATAGCTATTATGACGTAGACATCCGCTAAGAAAGGATTTTGAAAAATTTCAGGGGATTTTTCTAAATCCCCTGAACTTTTCTAACGGGGAGGCGGAAGAGTCGCGGGTTTAAGCAAGTCACTACCCATATTACAAATGCGAAAGTGTTTCTTTGTTAATTTGTCCTTCAATCACGCCGGAATTGAGCAACGGATTGGTGTGATTTTATGCATGGATATTGGATATAGTTGAATAACTGGAGAGTGACATAGATTTCGGCTGGGAAATCGATAAGAAATCAGAGTTTTCTGTTTATATAATAGAAACTGATGCCCGCGACTTTATCCGTGTGGACTTAGGCTTTTGAAATCTCGTGAACTCTTTGATTTTCTGCGATAATAAGTAGCCTATCTCACTATGCAGTTCTTTAACTACATACATCAATGCAAAAATCACATCGATCTGTTGCTCGGTTGTGACGTTATTGAAGGACTAACCAATACACCAACAAACAAACACACTTTCGCATTTATAATATGGGTAGTGATTAATAAGACGCAGCGCATCGACTCTGCTAGTGTGCGGTACGCCTTGTTTTTATTGCATGGCAAATAGCATGCATATTTATCAGCATCCATCCATAAAGCAGATAAGTCCGTCTTGAGTATTCTTGAGCCCGCGTTGCAGCATTTTGGCTGCACACACGATGTTCGTCGGATGGTTTCGGGGATTTGGCAAATGTTACCAACGGATAGACGCCGGCCTTGGTGTTGTTTATTGTCAGTAATTTGTTTGTGTTTAACTTGTGGGTACAAGTGCAATAGTGAGCTAAGCCACAAACTAAAAATAAGAGATTACTAGGAAAGTGACCAACCCACCTTTTGTCCCTTTCATATCAATATTAAAGTAACTTAACAGTTTATGTATGTTTTCGTACCTCAAAAAGAAAAACGGACGTCTGTCTGTCCGTCTGTCGTTTGTGTCAAGAAAACCTATAGAGTACTTCCCGTTGACCTAGAATCATGAAATTTGGCAGGTAGGTCTTATAGCACAAGTAAAGGAAAAATCTGAAAACCGTAAACTTATGGTTACATCACAAAAAAATAGTCCTATTTTCATTGAATACCCAAACATACATTACATATAAGTAACATTGTTTCTTTTGTTGCAGCCTGAAAGACTGAATGTATTCAAAAATGACCAGGACAGTTGGGACTACACATGTAAGTATTTTTGAAATACATTATTTTTATAAAATTACCGCAAAACATTTTTTAAAATTTTGCATTATTACGCCATTTTGAAAAGTATTTCAAAATTGATATAGAAGTTCTATATCGTCACTTACCGTCAGGTGCATCAAGCACACACTTTTATGACACAATAAAGAATTAAGGAAATATGAACAGAAAAGTGGGTGTTATTTTTTATCAAATTGGCCTAGTAAATCTTTAAGATCAATTCTTATAAGAAAATGTAAAGTTGATATAAAATTTTAATCTAGAGTTATTATTGTTCTAGTGTGAAAGATTTCATATAAGGATTGATCAATATTATCTTATACTATTTATGTAAATTTAAAAATGTCTTATTTGAAGATCTTCTATTTAAATCGATAAGTTCCCCGATTCCTGCAGAAGTTCGCCAAAGTTTTTTTTGTATCTTTAAAGCTTAAAACGTACATGAACTTCATGGTACAAAAAATCTTGAAACAATTTTTTTTATATTTATTACATACATTGATGAAAGTTTATTAGGTAAATTATTTTAAAATAAATATTTACTACTTTTTAAGAATTTAATTAGTAAACCTTTTCATTTAAATATTATTAATTCCTTTTAATAGAAGATCTTCAAAAAATAATTTAATTATGTGTTTTAAATTTGCGCATGTCAAATGTAAGTAAGTATGATTCATAATATGCATGCTGTCTTTTTGTTCGAATAATTACATTATTTACTCAATCAATGATATTTACTCCAACAGAACTACAATCAATCCATACAACAAAACGACAATTTATTTACTCAAACGTCTTACGTTCAGTCATCCCCTGTACTAAAAACCATCTTATAAATTAAGGGAACCTTAGATTTTAATAGAGTTCAATAGATCTGTAATTCGACACGATCGGAGAGAGATCAGACGCAGGGTGAAAATGTTATAAATTACTATGGTTTGTATTAGTATGGATTAAGGTTCAATTTACATTGATCGAGAATTTTTAAAATATATCATTGACTTCTAAATTCACAATGTAAAGCACCAATTTCTACTGAGAAAGAAATTCGCGTGAATTCGCATTTCACGCGCATTACCTCGAATTTTTCATTTGAGTAAGAAATTTCTGTTTTACGTGGTGGAGATATAAGTCAATATGCTATGTTATATTTCATCCATCACACTAATATTATAAAGCCGAAAGTTTGTGTGTATGTGTGTGTGTGTGTTTGTTACTCTTTCACGCAAAAACTACTCAACGGATTTGGCTGAAATTTGGAATGGAGATAGATAATATCCTGGATTAGCACATAGGCTACTTTTAATCCTGGAAAATCAAAGAGTTCCTACGGGATTTCGAAAACCTAAATCCACGAGGACGAAGTCGCGGGCATCAGCTAGCATATAAATATTTTATAAATTCGCTTCGATTTCATATCAATGTAAATTGAGCTTGTGACACAGGATACAGGAATAAGGCAAAAATCCCAAAAGTAAAATTCTTTAATAGAGAGAGATAAAGTAATTCCATTCAGTATTTTTTTTAATGTGATCTTAATTCCGTCCGGTAACTATTATAGAATTATCCGAGCATGGGCAAAAAGTTAACTGACGCTTAACGAGGGAGACGGCAAGAAATCGTAACTTTCAAAAGTGGTCCATCCACTTTTTGAATTGAAACCTCTTTTAAAAGAAAAGGCGTCGTTTGCTTTTATTTAACAAAGGACGACCGACGTTTTCTTTTTTTTTTGAGAGTTTTTTGGATTATGAAAAGACTTTCTTTCAGTGGTTTTAATTTAATTTATAGTTAGTTATCTTCAAGTCCATAATTTTAATAACACGGAGTCATTAAATTATGAAGTTCTTAATTAATTCATTTCATAAATCACTACGTTAACAGGGCTCTCTCCGTCACTTACTCCATACAATCGTAGTCCCAATTTCATTTGAATAATAAGCAACCAAAGTCCATGAAATTTTGCAAACATATTCTAGAAACTAATATTTGTGCCTGTGGTGTTTTAGATTTTTCTAAAAATATGCAGTTTTAAAATTACAGGGGCTCCAAGATTTGTATGTGAATTTTTAAGACCGCGTAACTTTGAAACCGAATATTTTAACGGAAATCTGGAAAACCACAGGCATAGAAATTAGTTCCCGGAACGTTTCTACAAAATTGCATTGAGTATGATTGGTTAGTATTCCAATGAGAGACGAACTACGTTTGTATGGAGCGAGTGACGGAGAGATCCCTCTTAAAAGGTTAGCTTTTTTCCGCGATTTCGTCCGCTTGGATTATGTTTTCGAAAACCTTTCTTTGTCTACGTTATACAGAGAATCGGGGTGCAAAATCTGCGACTGAATTCTTCTGAACCAACATCATCATCATCTTGTTACCGGCACACGCCGAACCAGGAAGTCTTTCTTTTTTGACGTGACAACGTCTTATAATTCGATAGAGCCGGCTGCACGCACGAAAAAACATGACTCATGCGGCGTTACCTCGCTCCGAGGCGTTCCATGTAAGGCTTGAAGTGCAAGCGAGAGCGCGGAACGAGCGACAAAGAAGCACAATCGGCCTTTGTTGTCACGTTCAACTATCGTCAGTAAACCGACTTTACAGACAACCAATTTTTTTTTTCTTTGATTGAACATACCATATCAGCCAATAGCGAACCGTGGCTTAGCGGTCAGAGCGTCGGGTGCGAATCCAGAAGACGCAGGTTCGAATCCAGCCGGTTCCGCAATTTTTGATATGTATTTAAAAATTATTTCCTGATCTTCGATTTCCTGGGGTAAGTAACCCATGTCACTCTCCAGGTTTTTAACGTTATCCATGCGAAAAATATCGTTTATCTGTTGCTCTGTTGCAGCGTGATCCTAGTGGTTTAACCTGTTGTTTATATTATAGGTCAGTCAGTCAGTCACTCAGTCAAGACAATTCTTTTTTTACGTGTCTTGATAAATCCACGCGGACAAAGTTGTGCCATTAAGTTAATATGATATATTTTTTGTGAAGTTTTATTTATCTGCGTATTTTCTTAGCCCTTCAGCCTAACCCATCAAGGTGGCTAATCGACAGATTTCCTATAGATGATTAGCATTGCGAGGGGGGAAGGGGGAAGCCGGAAATTGCGGATGTCAAGTCGAAAGCTATTACCTACCCTCCTTTTAGACCTTCATCATTATTGCTATTTCTTTTTAATTTAGCTTAGACTTCAACGTGTCTTTAGAGTTATCTTTTGCGTTAAAATACCTATCTAGAATAGAATACCTTTCCCGCTATCCGTCTGTGCGTCGTCTCAAGATAATGTCCCAAAGGGTACTTCCCGTGGACCTAGAATCATGAAAGGCAGGAAGGTAGGTCTTATAGTACAAGTAAAGGGGAAAATCCGAAAGCCGTGAATTTGTGGTTACATCACAAAAATATATATATTCACGAACATATTAATTTACTGAATCACATATAGATGGCGCAATCCGTCATTAACTTGCAGTGATCTACAGAAAAGAGTTGGGTATATCTTGTACGATGGTACGGAACCCTTCGTGTGTAAGTCTGACTCGCACTTAACTGGTTTTTATATATTAGAAAATACATAAGAGTGAAGCTACTTTTGAAATGCCAGAGGTTTGAAAGTAACTCGTACAGAATACATGAAATAGTAGACATTGAAGTTTGAATATTTTAGGCCAAAGGCGTCGACATGTCTACTGTCTAGCATATATCGTGACTTACCTGCCCGCTCATTTATAAATAAAAAGCCTAAGGGCTCTTTCACAAGAATACGATTCGTGTTTTTTCCGTATCGTCATTTTTCACGATTCGTATTTTTTTAATGGCATCAATGGTTTTTAAATTTAAAAAATTACAGAGACGTCTTAAATTAGCGTATCGTCCCACACCTTAGCCGGTTATTCTTTTTTTTTATTATCACCACTGTACAAAATCACATATACTTATTAGAATTATCAAATCCTTTTAAATAATCCCTTATATTGTAATCGGATTTTTCAATCAGTTTACGTTTTATGAAAACTTTGAACTTATTGAGAGAAATCTCTAATATGTCTTCTGGAAGCTTAT
This sequence comes from Maniola jurtina, assembly GCF_905333055.1. Classification (NCBI taxonomy): domain Eukaryota; kingdom Metazoa; phylum Arthropoda; class Insecta; order Lepidoptera; family Nymphalidae; genus Maniola; species Maniola jurtina. Next base: position 895,790 of record NC_060053.1, read on the forward strand.
TAAATAAAAACTTACACAGTTACTCGTACCAATAAATGAAACTGCTAACTTTAGTTAGCCTAGAGGCGGGCATTACTAGTTTATTTTTATTTCTACACTAGAGGATGCACGCGACTTCGTCCGCGTGGATTTAGGTTTTTAAAGATCCCGTGGGAACTGTTTGATTTTCTGGGATAAAAAGTTGCCTATGTTAATTACGGGGACGCAAGCTACCTCGGTACCAAATTTCATACTTGAAATCGGTTAAACGGATGTGTCTTTAGGAATCCCGTGGGAACTCTTTGATTTTCCGGGATAAAAAGTAGCCTATGTCCTTCCCCGGGATATAAGCTAACTCTATACCATATTTCGGCAGAATCGGTTAAACTGTTGGGCCGTGAAAAGGTAGCAGACAGACAGACAGACAGACACACTTTCGCATTTATAATATTAGTATGGATGTTCCGGTGACTCTCTTGAACAGTGTTCTGTCAAAGTGACTTCAACTGTCCTAATCTGACGAACCGTGAATGACAGGTCCTGTGTGAATGAGGCCTTATACAACTTGGTTGGGCCGGGTATCTTTTAAACCCATTATAAAGCACATAACTATGAAATATTTTTATGTAGCAAGTTTGTTTCCGTTTCCGCTCCGTTTATTTTTATTGCCCACCATTTTGGCGCCCACCGTGGGGCCTCGGACCGGCTTTCGGAACTTTTAATGACCTTTGTTTATTTTTTTTTTGTTATTGACCTTTTTCTCTATGGGCTGTTTTTATGCAAATTTGAAACGCTGTAATGAGCTTGATGATCCGTCTGGGGTTTAGATTTTGGGGGAACACTCGCCTTGCAAAATTGAGGTACCGAGATTTTCGATTTTGAAAATCGAACTACCTACATATTATTACATATACAGCGTGTTTGATCAGATCATATATAGCTAGAGCAATAGATTCTTTCGTTGTGTCTGCTACTTGATAAACGTTCTTAGTTCTATGTATAAAAGTCGTTAAAAATATTTACAACTAGAAGATGCCCACGACTTCGACCGCGTGGATTTAGGTTTTTAAAAAGATCCCGTGGGAACTGTTTGATTTTCCGGGATAAAAAGTAGCCTATGTCCGTCCCCGGGATATAAGCTAACCCTGCACTCGTCAGAATCGGTTAAACTGTTGGGCCGTGAAAAGGTAGCAGACAGACAGACAGACAAACTTTCGCATTTATAATATTATTATAATATTAGTAAAGTATAGATAAAAAATAAAAAAAATTGAAATTAGGATGTAATGAAATTATGAAAGTAATTTTTTTCATACTAGCGACCCGCCCCAGCTTCGCACGGGTAGCTCATTACAATTTTCGTTGGGATCTCATTGGTTTGAAAATAAAATACAGCTTATGTTACTCAGGAATAATATAGTTTTCTACTGGTGAAAGAATTTTTCAAATCGATTCGGTAGTTCCAGAGATTATCCCCTACAAACAAACTTACAAACTTTACCTCTATAATATTAGTATAGATAGTACATCATGTGCCACTTATGATAAGTTAAGACTCTACCACCGGTTCGGAATGCAAATGTTACTGAGAAGAGCTAGCAAGAAACTCAGTAGTTGATCTTTTTTTTTAACCCCCGACCCAAAAAGAGGGGTGTTATAAGTTTGACGTGTGTATCTGTGTATCTGTGTGTCTGTGTATCTGTGTGTCTGTGTATCTGTGTATCTGTCTGTGGCATCGTAGCGCCTAAACGAATGAACCGATTTTAATTTAGTTTTTTTTGTTTCAAAGGTGGCTTGATCGAGAGTGTTCTTAGCTATAATCCAAAAAAATTGGCTCAGCCGTTTAAAAGTTATCAGCTCTTTTCTAGTTTTCTTGTAGAAAAGAAGGTTAGATAACCCTTAGGTTCATAATATTCAAGTGTCAATTGACAAATGTCAAGCTGTCAAGATGGACGTTGCCTAGATACATAATTATTTATTTGAAAATGATGTTTTGGAAAACTCAGATGACTCAGATACTTTGGATCGTAGGCGCGAAATAGTCCAAGAAAATCGGTTCAGCCGTTTGAAAGTTATCAGTTCTTTTCTAGTTACTGTAACCTTCACTTGTCGGGGGTGTTGATAATTTTTAATTTACACTTGTTAAATGAAATATGTAATCAAATATGCAATACATACGCCTTGTATCTATTAAACTATCTTGTGGGCTGATGGATGTAAAGGCGGCCTTATCATTTGGCGATCTCTTACAGGCAATCTAAAAGTTGTACAAGTTAACAAAAATGTAAGCCAGGTATGATCTATTGGCGATAGGGTAATATTTGGCAAGTGTCACAAATCTTCAACAACCCGCGACACAAAGCCGTTGGCGTACCACGTTGGCAAATGTCCAATCACAGATACCTACCAATATGCTGTCGCTCTCGGATAAAGCCATCTGAATATACAAGTGTAAATTAAAAATTTAGAACACCCCCGACAAGTGAAGGTTACAGTAACTAGAAAAGAGCTGATAAATTTCAAACGGCTGAACCGATTTTCTTGGATTATAGCTAAGAACACTCTCGATCAAGCCACCTTTCAAACAAAAAAAAAACCTAAATTAAAAACGGTTCATTAGTTTAGGAGGTACGATGCCACAGACAGATACACAGATACACACGTCAAACTTATAACACCCCTCTTTTTGGGTCGAGGCTTAAAACTCCATGATACCCGCGACTTCGTATGCGTGGATTTAGGTTTTTTAAAAATCCCGTGGGAACTGCTTTTCGCAGTGGCTTTCCGGGATAAAAAAATTCCTATGTCAATTTTCGGGACGCTAGCTATATCTGTACTAAAATTCATATAAATCGGTAAAACGGATGGGTCTTTGAGAATCCCGTGGGAACTCTTCGATTTGTCGGGATAAATAGTAGCCTATGTCCAGCCCTAGGATGTAAGCTAACTCTGTACCAAACTGTTGGGCCGTGAAAAGCTAGCAGACAGACAGACAGACACATTTTCGCATTTATGATATTAGTATGGAAGTATGGTTGTAACACTGTAGCTTCCGTTTTTCCCAGTAGCTTATAATATTGGTACCTTCAAAAGAAGATTGTATATCACCTCCTAGGCAGGCCCAATCGAATTTAGAAAACTCTGCCTTTTTTTAAGCCGTTTAAAAAAAAGTTAAAATCTCACTACGGAGCGATAAAATCCTATCGAGTGGAAATAGGAAATGGGAAAAATCCGTCATAGAGTGGCAACATTGGAGCGCAAATCAAATATACCGTTCAACCACGCGCTTCCGTTCTGCGTTGGTACTACACTGCACATATCGAGTGGGTATATTTGCATACTTTTCTAAACACGACGCAGACGTGTGTGGATGGAAAAGTATGAAGAATCTGTTTTTAACCCCCGACCCAAAAAGAGGGGTGTTATAAGTTTGACGTGTGTATCTGTGTATCTGTGTGTCTGTGTATCTGTGTATCTGTGTATCTGTCTGTGGCATCGTAGCGCCTAAACGAATGAACCGATTTTAATTTACTTTTTTTTGTTTGAAAGGTGGCTTGATCGAGAGTGTTCTTAGCTATAATCCAAAAAAATTGGTTCAGCCGTTTAAAAGTTATCAGCTATTTTCTAGTTTTCTTGTAGAAAAGAAGGTTAGATAACCCTTAGGTTCATAATATTCAAGTGTCAATTGACAAATGTCAAGCTGTCAAGATGGACGTTGCCTAGATATACATAATTATTTATTTGAAAATGATTTGTCGGGGGTGTTGAAAATTTTTAATTTACACTTGTTAACCTCTGACCCTAAAAGAGGGGTGTTATAAGTTTGATGTGTGTATCGTCTGTGGCATCGTAGCTCCTAAAGTAATGAACCGATTTTAATTTAGTTTTTTTTTGTTTGAAAGGTGACTTGATCGTGAGTGTTCTTAGCTATAATCCAAAAAAATCGGTTCAGCTGTTTGAAAGTTATCAGCTCTTTTCTAGTTACTGTAACCGTCACTTGTCGGGGGTGTTATAAATTTTTAATTTACACTTGTTAAAAACAAATTCAAAGTAAAATAAAAAGTTATTTATAAAAAGCTTTTTTGTGTACTACAAAGGAAAGAGTAGGCGGTTTACCTGATGTTAAGTGATTACCGCCGCTGTTGACCATTTGCACCACCAAAGAAACCAATGCTTTGCCGACTTTTCAGGAATTTGTTAAGCTCTTGATCATCATGTGCGTAGAAAAAATGGCTTCAAACTTTACAAACCTTAATTATTGTTTGTTCCTACACCCAAATCAGTCCCTCTTAGTTATTATTTACTAGCTGATGCCCGCGACTTCGTCCGCGTGGATTTTCCGGGATAAAAAGTAGCCTATGTGCTAAGCCAGGATATTATCTATTTCCAGCCAAATCCGTCAAGTAATAGAAGGAGTAACAAACATACACACACTCATACACACAAACTTTCGCCTTTATAATATGAGTGTGAAGTGTGATAGTGTGATAAAGGATGTTCCTTTATTAAAATCGTGGAAAAATCAAAATTTCCACAGGGGATGAAAAAGCCGCCCCTAACCATAACACCTCTAATTGCTATTCTGTCACCGATCCAGCGTGAAAGCGTTATTTCCATACAATAAGGAGGCCAGGTGCCGGGGAGACCTGCGAAGTGCAATTTCCTACCCCCCCGCCCCTTCCGCGCACAGCTTGCGGCAACCCCTCTTCGTTTCCGTCCATTAGATCTAGGGTTAATGCCATGGTAATGGTAGATTAAAAAAAAATGAGTATTCTCGTTAGTTTTACTTTGACAACGCACTTGTTTTTAACTGCGTGTATCTGTGTATCTATCTGACTGTGGCATCGTAGCGCCTAAACGAATGAACCGATTTTAATTTAGTTTTTTTTTTTTGTTTGAAAGCTGGCTCGATCGAGAGTGTTCTTAGCTATTATCCAAGAAATGTGGTTCAGCCGTTTAAAAGTTATCAGCTCTTTTCTAGTTTTCTTGTAGAAAAGAAGGTTAACTAACCGTTAGGTGCATAATAATTATTATGTCATGTTTTTTTTAATTTACACGTGTTAAACTTCCACGCCCAAACTTGACAACAGGACCCTATTACTTAGCCTTCGCTGTCCGTGCGTCCGTCCTTCCGTCCGTCCGTTATGTCAGTCAGTCAGTTTTCCTCTTATATGTTTAGAATTTCAGATTATACACATACTCATACATTTATTTAGGCAACGTTACAAAATATGTAGCGATCACTACGCCCGCACCGGTACGCTTGCTTAAAATTCGTTGTTGATTTCAACTTTGCCGAAAATATAACACTTTCTAAGAAAATATTTTATACAAAAAAAAAAGTTTTCGTTGGCTGCGCTCTAGCTTTGATTTTTATTCTTTCATGGTTTTCGGCGAAAATTCATACAAAATCTTTCGGAACGTAAAATTTTAATATTTTCTTCAACAAAACGGAAAGTACGTAGCAAAATTCAACCTCAAAGCTCAAACTCGAGTACCTACTCCGCCAAAGATTTTGATCTATAGATTTCCTTTAGCATGCACACGACAGATTCTAAGCGTATTCAAAATAAACTTTTCGATATATTTACTACTATACATACAGCGTGTTTATCTTTAAACCTAAATAATTCCTAAAATCACTACCCATATTATAAATGCGAAAGTTTAGTTTGTTAGTTTGTTCTTCAATCACGTCCCAACGGAGCAATGGATCGACGTGATTTTCTGCATACGTATAGTTTAAAACCTGGAGAGTGACATAAGCTACTTTTTTATCCTAGAAAATTATAGAGTTCCCACGGGATTTTTAAGAACTTACGAGTAAGTATACGCGGACGAAGTCGTGGGCGTCAGCTAGTATTTTATGAAAAGTTTGCGTTAAAGAAATATTAAAATGAATAAAAGTCATCAAAGATAACTTTACCATAATTTTTTCCCCATAAAAAATTCTCTCGCCTGTCCTAGATAAACAAAACATCCTGTATTTACCTTTGAGTAAATTCCCTCTGCCTTGTTAACTTTCGTGACCGTACGAATGTCGAATACTGTACCATCACGCGATTTGACATAAAATATTCAACTACCCTACAAAATTCTGTCACACGAATTTTGAATTTGCGCACCAAAAAATAGAGCCGAAAGTTCTTTGAAAATGCGGTTGGAAATAGAAAACTGATTGCGGTATACGAATTTGAATCGTAAAGTGTGTGAATTAAGGTTTATTGTCGATTGGGTTTGGTTTGGGAATAGGGTTGGCGCATCACAGAAGGGCACAAATTGGAATGAATTGTAATGAAGTACTGTATATGTACGAAAGTGTCTCTTCGGCTTGAAAGAGTTAATTTAGTTTCGATTTGCCGGTTTTTTTTACCCGACTGCGGCAAAATAATGATTTTAGCAGTCTATGTATGTATGTTTGTATCCAGATTCTGTGTGTTCCACCGTAGCGCCTAAACTACTGGGCCGATTTTGATGAATGAGGTGTCAATTGATTCGTCGTAAAGGCCCGGGTGACATAGGCTATATTTTATACGAAAAAAATTGTTTTGTAATGCTAAAAACATAGAGGTTAGTGTGCTCACAACAAAATATTCTAAGCAAAGCACTATTATTGCAAAACATTAATACTGTTTCTGTTAAACTATCGTGACTAAAGTCGTCGGTTCACGAAACTACAAGTAATCCAAGAAGTCAGAGCGTTTCTAGTTTCTAAGGTCGAAGTTACCATTACGTCGATACTCTGCATTATTTATGGTGAAACCATCGTCAATACTGACTTTAAAAGCAGATATTTTGTGATGACACGAACATGCTAGCTTGGCGTTTTCTAGAGTAGGTACATATTTTGTTTTCCAATTTTAGACTTGCCTTAACACAATTTTTAACCCCCGACCCAAAAACAGGGGTGTTATAAGTTTGACGTGTGTATCTGTGTATCTGCCTGTGGCATCGTAGCTCCTAAACGAATAAACCGATTTTAATTTAGTTTTTTTTGTTTGAAAGGTGGTTTGATCGAGAGTGTTCTTAGCTATAATCGAAGAAAATCGGTTTCTGCCGTTTGAAAGTTATCAGCTCTTTTCTAGCTTTCTTATAGAGGTTTTTGTGTCGGGGTTTTTTTAAATTTTGAGTTGTAAAAAATCTGTTAAAAGTATGCTCTTGAACAAGATGAAGTTGAACAGCACTAAAACCCGACTACTACCGGCGAACTGCCGATAGATAGCGATAGATATAGTATACAAGTGTAAATTAAAAATTTATAACACCCCCGACAAGTGAAGGTACATCAACTAGAAAAGGGCTGACAACTTTCAAACGGCTAAACCGATTATCTTGGATTATAGCTAAGAACACTCGATCAAGCCACCTTTCAAACAAAAAAAAACTAAATTAAAATCGGTTCATTAGTTTAGGAGCTACGATGCCACAGACAGATACACAGATACACACGTCAAACTTATAACACCCCTCTTTTTGGGTCGGGGGTTAAAAACTAAGATTGTTGTACTCTTTCATTTGATATCCCACTTCTAACATAGGTCGTAACAGACATTAAAAATTAGTATTACAAAGGAGCCTTTGTCTAATTTTTGTAACCTTGAAAGAAAATATATTGACTATAGGTGCTCCAAATACAATAGCTATCGATCGGATCTTATCAAATTTTGAACTACACACAGCTATTCTCTTCACGTTTCTTTAGAAGAGCCGAAAGCCAAGAAGTGTTTTTTGAGGAAGTCGATAAAAAAATAACCATTGTGCACCATTCTTCTACGATAAAAACCCATGAGTTCACTTTTTTTCTTTTTGTGATTAGGTTCCTATCTCAAACGTCAGTTAAGAACTTTGTTTAAACCGTAGTGATACAAATCACGGCCAAACTCGCTGATATTGACTTAGATTAAATATTCTTAATTCAGTTATTATTATGTAAAAACCCTGGTATCTATCCTATTACTTTCCGGGACTATTACAAGTATAGCGTTGAGATCAAGTTTTATAAGGAATCGCAATATTCATCAATGAAGTTTGATAGATTTGGTATGTCATCCTTAATGCTCGTGTGTCGCATTATTAGTATTCACAGCAACATCCACTTATATTGAATCCGCTTCGATATTTTATTCAATTACATGTAGAGACCTCTATTTCCTTTATTTATATTATTATCTTTTCATAGTCTATTTATAAATAATTAGACGACTTCGTCCGCGTGGATTTATGTTTTTTACAAATCTCGTGCGAACTCTTTGGTTTTCCGAGATGAAAAGTAGCCGGTTAAAACTCAGTTAAACAGTTAGGCCGTGAAAAGATAGCAGACGGACAAAAAGGCACACTTTTATATACACACATTAAAGGCACATTTTTAAGTATGCATATATGTATTTGTATGGATTAGTATAGGTTATCGCAATTCAGTAAGAATTGTTGATATTCATTTTCACAGTACTCTATGTGTATTAACTGGAAAGTAAAATTAGTCGTTCTTAACATCCGTGTGACACTAACATCCTCTTTTTCCTTTATTGTGTTTATCTTTCCATACAAATAATAATAGTGTAGCTATAGCTTGTCGAAATGCAGTAAGTTTTTGGTCATTCTTAGCGTCTGTGTGTTCGAATATAATTATTTTAGAATCTTGAGTTTTTAAGAAATCATATTCGTCCGTGTCAAAGACTGCAGTGCAACAGAGGTTGTTCTAAATGTAGAAAATTGTTGGGGATCCTCACCGTCTATGTGTAGAGATTTAGTTGAACATTCTTAATGCTCGTGTGTCCCATTTATTAGTATTCTCAGCAACAGCCGCCCCCGTAGATATTGACTCCGCCTCGATATTTTATTCAATTACATGTAAAAACCTCTTTTTTCCTTTGTGTAGCTTGTACCTACCCAAGTGGAGAATGGCTTGATCTTGAACCAAGACGGGCTACCCTAGTGTTTTTATTGAAAGAAAGATAGAAAAAATAAACGTTTATTCTTTGAAAATGGGGATGCAATGCCTATGTTAAAAAGAAATTATTTCTTCGTATAATTATTAGGGCAAGGTGGAGGGCACCAGAGTACGAGGAAGGTCGCCTATGCGATGGACCATCCAAAGTTAAATCTGGTGTGTGAAGTCTGCCAATCAGCATTTGACCAGCGTCAAGTCGTCCGTGCTCAGTAGTTTCCCGGTCATGGGTTGAGATGATGATTCACGAGGACTTTAGCGTACCTTTGGAGAATATTATGGAGAATCTCTGAGCCGTCCCTTACTTTTCTGAATAATATTAATTAGAAAAATAAAGTTTTCTTTTAGTTCCTTACAACATAATTAACTTGTTAACAAGAAAGGAAATATGAAAAATAGCTTTGGAGTAGAAACAATGGCTCTCTGCGCTATTAAGGTCACTTAGCAAAGGCGGCTCATTAAAACTTTTAATGAAATAAGGAAGCTCCTCACGCGTGGGATGGCGAGATGGAGGCGAACATCAGAGGTCGTGGAGAACTAGTAAGGCCTGATTCAGACGAGATAATAAACCGCGCGGTTACAATTACGCATTTTTATTAATCGACCAGTGTTTGTCACTGTCTAGTCGGTTAAATTAAAACGTTCCCTCCATAACAATACAATTTAAGGCCATGCAAAGTCGGAATTACAAAGCTGTTATATCAAAATTTTAAATATGCGGTCAAATGCGAGTCGTACAAATACACTATGTAATTTTTTTTTATGTCATGGCGATTTTGATATTAGTCATTTTGGTTTTTTAACCCCCGACCCAAAAAGAGGGGTGTTATAAGTTTGACGTGTGTATCTGTGTATCTGTGTGTCTGTGTATCTGTGTATCTGTGTATCTGTGGATCTGTGTATCTGTGTATCTGTGTATCTGTGTATCTGTCTGTGGCATCGTAGCGCCTAAACGAATGAACCGATTTTAATTTACTTTTTTTTGTTTGAAAGGTGGCTTGATCGAGAGTGTTCTTAGCTATAATCCAAAAAAATTGGTTTAGCCGTTTAAAAGTTATCAGCTATTTTCTAGTTTTCTTGTAGAAAAGAAGGTTAGATAACCCTTAGGTTCATAATATTCAAGTGTCAATTGACAAATGTTAAGCTGTTAAGATGGACGTTGCCTAGATATACATAATTATTTATTTGAAAATGATTTGTCGGGGGTGTTGAAAATTTTTAATTTACCCTTGTATTATTATTATTTGTTACTAGCCGATGCCCGCGACTTCGCCGCGTGGATTTAGGTTTTTTGAAATTCCGTGGGAACTCTTTGATTTTCCGGGATAAAAAGTAGCCTAAGTGCTAATCCAGGATATTATCTATCTCCATTCCAAATTTCAGCCAAATCCGTCCAGTAGTTTTTGCGTGAAGGATTAACAAACATACACACACACACACACATACAAACTTTCGCCTTTATAATATTAGTGTGACAGCTGAGACAGAAAAACACACTCTGTAAAAATTTCAACGCAAAATGCTTATTATGGTTAGTGACTTAATGAGATATCTTAATGATAGAGACTCTAACTAAAAGTAACTCTTTGATTTTCTTAGATAAAAAGTAGCCTATGTCACTCTGCGGGTCTTTAACTATATCCAAGCAAAAAATCACGCTGATCCGTTGCTCCGTTGCGACATGATTGAAGGACAAACCTTGCACACTTTCGCATTTTCAATATGGGTAGCGATGTAAGAATTCAAGAATTTGAATCATATTAAATAAGCATCATGCGCACCGCGCGGATAGTACAATGTTGTCTGAACTACCCTTAAATCTTATATCTGGAGGAAGCTCATATGTCAGCATTTGACGTTATTTGCAGAGACAAATATATCGGACGACATCCGACGGTAAGTGGGTGTCAGATAACCTTTGATGTACCCGATACCCATACCTATGTTGTCTATACCGCGGGGTATCGTGTTAGGGCGAATATTAGAAATGCGATGACAATATTGACTGACGGAAAATACATTTATTTGTAATTCGAATGGTGCTAAAGGAATAAAATGGATTCCAAATATTTATATTATGTTATTCATAATATTATATGATAAACATCGTCTCTATTCAAGAGACGGATAAACAAACTCCTTAAAAGCCGGTAACGGCCGGTCAAGTTCGAGCCGGACTCGCATACGAAGGGTTCCGTTACATAGTACAAGATATAAACACTATTTAAGCCTCGATAGCTCAACGGTTGAGGAGCGGACTGAATTCCGAAAGGTCGGCGATTCAAACCCCACCCGTTGCACTATTGTCGTACCCACTCCTGGCACAAGCTATACGTTTAATTGGAGGGGAAAGGGAGTATTAGTCATGATTAGCATACCTAATATTCTGTAAAAAAAACCTAAAAATTTACTATGTACTTTTTAATTTTAATAGCGAATTTGTCATCTTGGTTTTTAGGGTTCCGTACCTCAAAAGGAAAATCGGAACCCTTATAGGATCACTTTGTTGTCTGTCTGTCCGTCCGTCCGTCTGTCAAGAAACCTATAGGGTACTTCCCGTTGACCTAGAAATACATACTCTGTGAAAATTTCAACTGCCTACCTATTACAGTTCATGAGATACAACCCGCTGACAGACTGGCGGTCGGACAGCGTAGAATCCATCTCTAGGTATCTCTTCTCAATAATAACCAGTAGTACATGGACGCAAAGGATTTAATCATGCATTCTCTTTTGCTCAAAGCCCGGAGCATAGCTACCGGGTCCTTTGCCGAGCTTTTGAGATACATTCGGTGCATTCTGTGGTACACTGCATTTCCAAGATGCAAAGTAGGGTATAGGCTTTATATCCCATAGATACCTACTCGTAGTTACAGCTAATTGCAATCTACATTTCGAAACATGCCAGTTCATTTAACGCTTTGCTATTTTTATTAGGGTTCCGTACCTCAAAAGAAAAACGGATAGGATCACTTGATTGTCCGTCTGTCTATCCGTCTAACGTCTATCAAGAAAATATCCTATGGGGCACGGTCGTACCCCTTAAGGGTACGTCCCGTTGACCTAGAATCATGAAATTTGGCAGGTAGGTCTTATAGCACAGGTAAAGGAAAAAAATCTGAAAACCGTGAATTTGTGGTTACATCACAAAAAAAATTAAAATGTGTTCATGTACAAATAATAATAATATTAGTGTTTTCAATTTTCAAAGTAAGATAACTATGTCAAGTGGGCTATCATATACAAGAGTTTTTTTTACCTGTATGTGATGTACAATAAAATATAGGCACGAATAGGCGGTGTCATTCTCAGGCTGTCGCCGGTGGCAAGCGGACGTACCGCCCATTCGTGTGCCTACTTACTGACTAATGAGTTTTATTTTAAATCCAAGGCCTCAGAAATAAGTGGATTTCACATTGGCGACGAGTAAAAGCGCAGTAAGTAAATTTTATCGCTCAAATTACGTACCTGCTTGCAGAAATTGGTCAACAATAAAATGTGAATTTAAAAAACTGTTTTGAAAAAAAAAGAAAAGATATACTTAGATAAGTAGCTAACGCTTTAAAACGACATAATCGAAGTAAAATTATGGTATCTACAATATAATATTTTATTATATTTTAACAGTTACGTTACAATTGTTGCCGAGCCAAATAAATTTCTCTTTATCTCTTTAATACTTCGGTAAACCACGAAATAAGCTTAAAATCATTAGAAATTAGGCTAAATTACATTTAGAAATCATGGCTTCCTATGCATGTACGAGTACCTACATTTATACGCGATCAGCCTCGGCGTTGGGCGATAGAGGTACCTACTGCATAGATCAACAATTGAGTAATTGTTTATCTTATACAACATAAAATTGTAAACAATGTTCGGTCGTGTCGGTATATTACGGCATTTCATTTCATGTCCACTTACATTTCGACAATAATAATAAACTAATAAGCTAATAATTCCTTTGCGATGTGGTGGATATTCCAAACAGTGTTGGGAAGTATTCAATTAAGATTTTAGTTTAGTATTGTTGACCAAATCTGTTCGTAAATTAATGCCTACATTGTACCTATCGAAATATTCGATGAATTAGCCAAGTGTTCCAACGATAATATTATTATCGTTAATGTACCTGGTTTAACTAAGTACCTAATTACCACTTCAATAAATTTGGAGTAATAACTAAATGTACTATGGTTAAACTACATACATACGACAATGCCTATCGAAATATTCGATCAATTAGCCAAATGTTCCAACGATAGTAATAATCTATCGTTAATTTGCCTGGTTTAACTAAGTATCGATTTACCACTTCAATAACTTTGAAGTGATAACTAAATGTATTACTATGTTAAACTAAAATATACAATGAAGTGTCACAAAACCAAAATAAAACCTGTTAAGGCCAAGTACCTACTTAATGAAATTTAAGTCGAATCCAATGTATTTTGCACTGTCTATCGTTATCAACGAAATAATTCATCAACCATCAACAAACTTTTCGTATGCCTCGCATAGCTATAGTTTATATGATGTACTTATATCTTATAACAGAATCACACTCGTAGGCAGTTCTTGTGACTTTCTGTATTAACGTTTGCCAAGATGATTAAACGAAAAGTTGGTTACTGTCAATTCAAATAAGTTTGATTCTTTTAGTAAAACTAAACAATTACCTATTCACCATGGTTTCTGATATTTAAATATTATATAATAATTATTAAAAAATACTATGTAGGTGTATCTAACTATTTTAATTAGTACGTATTAGTAACAAGGTTTCCTCCCCCTTATTTACAGATCGTCCAACATGTCCCAATCACAAGTGCCGACATTAGAACCATTCGATTGTGAAGGTGATCCAACTTCCATTAGCTCTCGTTGGGAGAGATGGAAACGAGCTTTAGAGATATATTTCGTAGCAACAAGTACCAATGACCAAAACAAAAAACGTGCAATGTTACTGCATTCCGGGGGCATGTCACTACAAGACATATATTTCAATATACCCGGAGCTCATGTGACAGACCTTGATACGACTGACGTTTATGACGTTGCTATTAAAAAGTTAGACGAATACTTTTCCCCTAAACAAAGCTATTTGTTTGAAAGGCATATCTTTCGTTTGATGAAACAAGAAGCAGATGAAAAGTTTGACAAATTTTTGGTTCGTCTAAGGCGACAAAGCTCAAAATGTAATTTTGCTAAGGAAGACGAAAGTCTCATTGACCAAATTACAGAAAAGTGCAGTTCGACTAAGTTAAGGAAGAATATTTTATTACTAGGCGATACAGCAACAATTGAAAAAATCGCAGCAGAAGCCAACTCTCTCGAGACTGTCGAACGGCAGTTGAACGAGTTTAACGATAGACAGAGCACAAATGCGAAAATTACCAGCCTTAATAAAATTGACACCAAAACAGCAAAACGATATACTAGAACAGAGGTTGCTATCTGTTGCCGATGTGGCAGTAAAAATCACAAAAGTGACAGCAGTTCCTGCCCTGCAATAAACGCAAATTGCGTAAAATGTGGTTTCAAAGGCCATTTTCAGAAACACTGTAAAACTAGGGCGAATAAAAGAAAAAGTTCTAACCTCTTTGCAAACGACAACAACAAAGCTAAAAAGCCCAAAGTGGAAACCCCCAGGAATAAGGAGATCCAAAAAAATAAAGAGTCTTCTACATCTGTAGACTACATTTTCCACGTCGACGACGATGCAACAATAGATTGTCAGGTAGGTGAGGTTAACATCAAAATGCTCATTGATTCCGGTAGTAAATCCAATATTATAAATGACAAAACTTGGCAACTTATGAAGCGGTCTGAAGTTATAGTGTTCAATCAACAAAAGTCTTCAGATAAAACTTTTATGGCATACGGTGCTAAACACCCACTAAAAGTATTAGGTTCATTTGATGCAGAAATTAAAGTAGGTTCTAAATCATTAACAACAAAATTTTATGTCATTGAAAATGGTTCAAAAAACCTTTTAGGTAAGGAAACTGCCATTGCCCTTACTAACTAGGTTTTGATGTAAATTCCATTGAACAAAAACAGTTTCCCAAGTTCAAAGATGTCCAATTAGAAATTACTATTGACAAAACAGTTCCTCCAGTTTGTCAGCCTTATAGACGAGTCCCAATTCCTTTGGAATCAAAGATAAATAAAAAAATTGACGAACTGGTAAAAATGGACGTCATTGAAACTGTAAATAAACCATCTTCTTGGGTTTCCCCAATGGTACCGGTTCTAAAGCCTGACGATGATATTCGTATTTGTTTGGATATGCGTGCTGCTAACAAAGCCATCATTAGAGAAAACCACCCACTGCCCACCATGGAGCAACTCATTCCCAAATTTGGCAAAGCAAAATTTTTTTCAAAATTAGATATTAAGAACGCTTTTCATCAGGTTGAACTCGAAGAAAATAGTAGAGAAATTACAACTTTTATAACGAGCAAAGGGCTTTACCGATACAAAAGGTTAATGTTTGGAATATCGTGCGCACCTGAACATTTTCAAAAAATTATGGAGAGAATGCTATTGCCATGCGAAGGAGTTGTAAACTTTATAGATGACATTGTTGTCTTTGGACGTGATCAAAAAGAACATGATGCTAGGCTTCAACACGTATTAAAAGTGCTCAAGGACAACAATGTTTTATTAAATAATAATAAATGTGTTTTAAATGCAAAAACAATTCATTTTCTGGGTCACGAACTTTCATCATCAGGCATTAAGCCCCTTGATAAATACATTAAAACCATCGAAACATTTAGATCACCGGAAACCATTGAGGAAATCCAAAGTTTTCTAGGATTAGTTAATTTTGTTGGGAAATGGATTCCTAATTTGTCAACCTTAACGGAACCCATTCGGCAATTACTTCGACTAAAAGTACACAAAAATACCAAGATCACAGAATTTTGGAAAAGAGAACAAACAAAAGCTTTTGACGAATTAAAAAATTGTCTCTCAAAGATTCCTACGCTTGGCTACTATGACCCAAAAGATCGTACTCAAGTAATTGCTGATGCGAGTCCCGTGGGTTTAGGAGCAGTACTGATTCAGTACGACGACAGAGGACCACGCATCATTTCTTTTGGAAATAAAAGTTTGACAGATGTGGAAAAACGGTACTGTCAAACAGAAAAAGAGGCTTTAGCCTTAGTGTGGGCCATTGAACATTTTCATATGTACTTATATGGGAAAAAATTTGAGCTGGTCACAGACCATAAGCCTTTAGAAGTCATATTTGGCACGAAATCAAAGCCTTGCGCAAGAATCGAGCGCTGGGTCCTCCGTTTACAATCATATGATTATAAAGTCATATATAAACCCGGAAAATCTAATATAGCTGATCCACTATCCCGTCTATGTACGAATACTAGTACACAAAATAGTCCTTTTGAAAATGAACATCATGTTAACCAGATTGTCCAATACGCACGTCCGGTAGCGTTATCCCTTCAATCTATTATTGAAGCATCTAATGATGATGATGAGTTTAAATTAATCAAGAATGCTTTGATAAATAACGTGTGGGATGTTTCAGTAAATAATTACAAGTTGTTTCAACATGAACTCTGGTTACATGATGGCATTTTATTAAGGGGCAATAAAATGGTAATTCCCACTAGTTTGAGGAAACAAGTTTTAGCAGCGGCCCATGAAGGCCACCCAGGCATAGTCAATATGAAAGCCAGGTTACGCACAAAGGTGTGGTGGCCTAAAATAGACAAAGATGCCGAAAATACTGTAAAAAATTGCAGAGGGTGTACTTTGGTATCGGCACCCAATCCACCAGTACCCATGAAAAGACGTGAACTGCCTTCAAAAGCCTGGGTGGACACCGCTGTTGACTTTTTGGGTCCACTGCCGGGTGGGCATTATCTTTTTGTCATCATTGATTATTACAGTAGATACAAAGAGATTGAAATCATGAAATCTATTTCGGCTCAAGACACAATTAAAGTGTTAAAGAAAATTTTTTCACGAACTGGAAACCCTGCGAGTATAACAGCTGACAATGGCAGACAATTTTGTAGTCAGGAATTCAAAACATTCTGTGCCGAACAAGGGATTACACTTTTTAATACAATCCCTTATTGGCCTCAGCAGAACGGCGAGGTCGAGAGGCAAAATAGGGATATCCTTAAACGACTTAGGATAAGTCAATGTGAAAAAACTGATTGGAAAGATGATTTGCTCAAATATTTAATGATGTATAACAGTACTCCTCATCCTTCCACAGGAAAATCCCCCTCAGAGTTGTTCTATGGAAGACAATTTAGAGACAAATTACCTTTTCTAACGGACCTTGAAAATAATTATAATGATTCGGAAGTAAGAGATAGAGACAAAGAGAAAAAAGAGAAGAACAAATTAATAGAAGATAGGAAAAGGAAGGCTGTAGATAGAGAATTGGAGATTGGACAGAAAGTGTATGTGAAGAATATGATTAAAGAAAACAAATTAGTGTCTGAATTTAATCCAATACCTCATACAGTTATAAGTGCTGAAGGAAGCGACATAAATGTAAAGAATGATGAAACTGGTCAGGAGTACAGGAGAAATATTGTACACCTAAAGAAAGTAGAAGGTCAATGGAAAATTGTCAATCATGAAGAAACATCTGATAAAGAAGTTTAGTTTTATAGAATAAAGAAGTTTAGTTTAGTTTGATAGATTCATGTATAAAAGATCGTTTGTTTATTTCTAAATGCTAAATATTGTAATTAAAATAAATAATTCAATTTATAAAAAGGAAGAGATGTGATGTACAATAAAATATAGGCACGAATAGGCGGTGTCATTCTCAGGCTGTCGCCGGTGGCAAGCGGACGTACCGCCCATTCGTGTGCCTACTTACTGACTAATGAGTTTTATTTTAAATCCAAGGCCTCAGAAATAAGTGGATTTCACACTGTACATTCTAAAACAGATTTTTATTTATTTTTATGCATTTGTTTTTGATTTATTGTGCAAAATATCGGAAAAAATACCCGACTACGGAACCCTCGGTGCGCGAGTCTTACTTGCACTTGGCTGGATTTTTTTTTACCTTAGCCATACTAAGTAAAACTAAAATATAGGGATGTCGAAGAATTCGTAAACGAACACATCACAATATCTACTTATCATAATTCACTTTCAACTTTACAGAATTAACTGTCATTAACATTTTTGTAATAGATACTTTCAGCTTTGACACTTTAAACTTGGTGAAACGATCGACAACATTTTTAAATACTATCTACTTAAATGGTCTAGAATAAGTTTAGAATTAATCGATCAGGTGTTTATAAAGTAACTCTCTCTCTTTCTAGTTTATCTCGATCATCTTTAACCATCAAGTGATATTGGAATTTGCGCAGGCGCAAGCCTATCTTTCTTAAAAACATTAAACGGATTTTACGAAATTAGTGGCACGAAATTAGTTTCACGACAGTAATTGCACGTGTAAACGTCTAATTTCGTAAGGCATGCATTACGAAATCAGATGCATGTATTATGAAATTAGACGTTTACACGTGCAATTGATAGTGAAATTAATATCGTGAAAATAATTTTGTGCCTCTGATTTCGTAATGTAAATTCCACTTTAAAATAACTGGAGTTATTTTTACAAAAGTAATGTGGGTGGGTAGTTTAAAAAAATGTTGTCGATCGACAGAACACAAGTTTTAACAATTTAGGTTCAGCTCAGCACTCCACCCAAAACCTGGTACGTATTGCTTACAACTCTAACATTAAGTATGTGTCCAAGTTTCAGTTTTTTGGAAAAATTACGAAAATAATAAAGTATTTGATGATATAGATGAAGAAAATAATCTATGTTAGTTAAAACATGATTTGAAGAAATTGTTAAAAAATATAGTTTCAGTGATAAAAACGGTTTGAAACATCAGGCAGAACCTACTCAATACTTTGAACTTAATAAGTAAAAAGAAAGTTTAAATAGATATAACTATACATAAAATTATTTAAATTGGTGTTACATTGAACTTAACTTTAGTTAATTTAATGAGCACTTTATTTTCAATCCAAGGACAATCCGAACTTAAAATCTGTCAAATTCACTTAGAATATTACCTAAGATATACTTTGTTAAGATATTCATTTATTTTATTTATATTTATTATACTTATAGAATGTACAGGGCATTCAGTGCCACAAAAACCACAGTCAGTTTTATCAGGCACTGCGTTAACTATATTTAACTATATATATAAAACTGAAGCTTTGACACTAAACGCTTTTCTATTCTATTCTGTAACAGCTTTCCACTCCTACTATCTCGCTTTTCTACAAAGCTATTTATTGCATCCATTACAGTGTAATAATAACATAACAGATGTACAAACGACAAAGTTAGGTTTTACACCCGCCAGTGTATTGCGAATATGAATGAGTGCAAACCTAACTTTATCGCTGACCCTACACCAGAAGTCAGATAAGGTTTACCATTACTTTTTGATATATTAGAATTTTTAAACTTGGACTCTTTTCTTAAGGCTTGATCAACAGTACCACTTGCGTGTATATGATTTTAATCAAACTTAAATCTATCTAGAACAATCTATAGTTCTAAACAAGACAATAATTTTGAAAGTCTTATAACGTTTCATACTTGTAAGATTAATCTTATCTTTTCCTATCTGAAATTCTTCGAAAGAAAGAAATTTTGACTATATTTTTTCAACTCCTGAATAACGAAAATCTAGTGAATGCTTCTTTAAATTTGTTATTTTTTTGTAGTTTTTTAATCATTAAAGTTTTTTTTAATAGGATTTTATTCATATTGGTGAACCTTCTCTGGTCTTCAATGTACAATAAAATATAAGCATTGATATTGTTTTATTAATAAGTAATCTTCCATGCACATATAAAACTAAAGACAAACACACTCTTGAAATCTTTTCGTATGAGAGACATAATAATGCTTAACGTGAAGAAACCAAAACAGCAATTAAAAAAAACATTGAAATGAAGACTTGACAAGCAGAATTGACAACAATGAACAACACGAGCAGACAAAGAAACACAAGAACAACACAGTTTAGAAATGTCTCAGCCAAAAAACACAGAACAGATGTCAAAAAAAACGACAGAATGGAACATTTTTGTTTATTATCGTATGTCCATTTATATTTTTTGTAGCTTTTATAACTTATCGTGGAATTGGCATGCACCGTTAACGCTATGCGTGGTGAAAGATTAAATTTTTTTTATTTGGAAATTTTAACGATATAGTTTTTTGAAAAAAAGTTAAAAAGGAAGATAAAGAGTGTGGTGGTCTTTATATGTGCAGGGAAGTGAACTGAAGAAGGGAGGGTCGGCATGAAGATTCGCTTGACACATTAGAGAAATATGGTAAGTGTGTCAGAATACATGCAATCCTAGCGTGATCGCTGCGAGAACAAACATTCGTAGATTATAGAAATAGTTATTTGTTCCACGTGATAGCAAAGTTCACTTTGCGAGTGATTCTTAGTTAGAATCCTGAGTGTAGCGAGGAATTCAAGGGTACAAGAAACATAAACTTTGCTATCGTGTGATACATACAACTTTTCGCCTCAATAGCGAAAAAATACAAGATGTAAAAAATAGATTTTAATTATTGAAAGTCAATAGTTTTAATAATAAAATAGAGAATTTATTAATAATGTTGGCGTATGAAAATAGGCGTAGAAGATTTCGAACTTCTCTTGAGACAACACTTTTTCTCACTGAGTGAGCAAAAACGTTTTTTGCTCACTAGTTTTAGACAGCAAAGGCGTCCTTTTTGAGCTAGTGAGGTGAAAAAAATATTTACATAAACTTTTCCTGTGTGTAAACCTACCTAAATGCCTAAATTAATAGTCTATCCTATCTGTTATCTGTCGATAGGTTACTGCAAGGTCTCGGTAGGAAAGGCATTCCGAACCAGTGGTAGATGCTTTTGACGATTCAAAAGTACTTGTAAAAGTTTAATTGGATAAAAATATTTTGAATTTTGAATTTTAACGTTGTTATTTGTCAAAAATTGAATTTTTAAAAACTATGTAAATAAATGAAAAATTGGCCAAATGCAAGTGCGGATGGACGGACGGACGGACGGACGGATGGACGGACGGACGGACGGACGGACAGACAAACAGACAGACAGACAGACGGACAGCAAAAAAAGTGATCCTATAAGGGTTCCGTTTTTCCTTTTGAGGTACGGAACCCCAAAAAAGTAAAAAGACTGTCTCTTAGTATTTTGTTTGTTTCCAGTGTCGGAGGAGGTGCAGCCAGCACAGCGCAGCGCGCCGCTTCTGCAGTCGCCTCAGTACACAGGGGGACGCCCGCAGCCATACAGTGAGTTTGATTCCCGCCTGTTACATACACGGTCTAACCAGAACCCTGGCAAAAACTTTGCATTTAAGTATTTTTTAAACCCGCAATGTATAGCGTGCAAAATTCGAGTCAATGCCCAACCTACAACGCGGCATTGACTCCGAGTGGCTTACTTACGCAACGTTCGTTGACCTCTAGCGTCAGTCAGGTGTTTTATTTGCGATATACTGGGAACTTTTTTTATTTATTTATGTTTTTCGCGTTTTTTTTTTGTAGGTACCTTATCTGTAATCATCAGTAAGTACTATCACCTATCTTAGTTTTTTTGCTAGCGTTCTGGTTATATTTCTCAACAGCTTAACAACTAACCTACGGCAAGCTCACTGGTGCAGTGGTGAGTGCTTTAGTCTATAATGCCCCAGCCACATTAACGGCTAACAATGCGATGTTCAACGGCGTTTCCTGTTTAACGTTTACGTGTAACGTATAACGTAGGGGATTATAGCTTACTACTGGTGAAAGAATTTTCAAAATCAATTCAGTTTTTCAGGGCCTGAGCCATTCTAGGGCCCCTACAAACAAACTCACAAACTTTACCTCTTTATTATAATACTAGCGACCCGCCCCGGCTTCGCACGGGTGGACACTACCACGAAAAATCCTATCTATTTTCCGGGATAAAATATAGCCTATACGGATTCGGAAGAATCCCTCTAAGTAATGGTAAAAAAAATTTTGAAATCGGTCGAGTAGTTTTTGAGTATTATATACAAACATACAAAAATACAAATATAATATTAGTATAGATTAGTATAGATATAGACTAATCATATAGTATAGAGAATATCATCAATCATCATCATGTAGTATAGTAATCATAGAAAAAATTGGCAAATAATATAACAACACATTATAACAATTAACAAAGCTTCTTTGTTGTACAAGGAGATATTTGCAGTTTCACAAGGCCATTAGAACTTCGTCTACGATACCTGGCCATTACCTAATCAATTCTTCCCGATTGGATTCCAAAAGTTTCCAGATACTTCCATTTGTTCGAGGGTGACAAAGTAGTTAGGAGTTGCGACTTGGACCGATTTCTGAACTTGTAGTCGGCACTATCGGTGCAAGTTTAAAGTGTAGTAGAAGTCTTGTGACTTTAAAAAAAGTTCCTTTTGTGTAGTAAATACGTTTATTGGTTTTTGAAGTCCATTGTCTAAGGCGCGGTGCACACCGGCAGAACTAAGGCTCGACGACTTTCTTGATAACAAATCAACATCATCATCATCATGATCAACCAACTGCCGGTCCACTACTGAGCACGGGTCTCTCTCCGAATTAGATGGGTTTAGGCCATAGTACGGATTGGCAGGCTTCACATACGTACTTTGTTTCACAGGTTCCCTCACGATATTCCGATGTACGATGTCGCGGCCACATTAACGGCTAAAAACGCGATGTTCAACGGCGTTTCCCGTTAAACGTAGATGTAGCGACGTACAACGGCATTCACAATGCCGTTTGGCGTTAGACGATTTTAACCCCAATTTCGACCATGTTAAACGATTTAAATTTAGACGTCAACCGTTCAAGTGTGGCCACTCAGTTTAACACGTTGATTATCGCGATAATTATGGCGTTGTTGGGCATTGACGTTAACTTTAATGTAGCCGAACACTACAAAATGTGTTTACATTGCATGATGCATTGCACTAATGTGGACGACAAATTCATTTAATACTAGCCGATGCCCGCGACTTCATCCGCGTGGACTTAGATTTTTCGAAATCCTGTGGGAACTCTTTGATTTTCCGGGATAAAAAGTCCTGTGTGCTAATCCAGGATATTATCTTTCTCCATTGCAAATTTCAGCCAAATTCGTCTAGTAGTTTTTGCGTGAAGGAGTAACAAACATACACACACACACACATACACATAAACTTTCGCCTTTATAATATTAGTGTGATGTGATTACCTTGCATCAGTCCGTACGCAGCATTTTAATCTAGCAACCCCTTCCTCCACGTGGGAAGTGAGGTGTGTAATAAAGCTGATACTATTAATAGGGTCTTTCCCGATAACAGGAGTATTGCCGAAGTGAGCGCTCGCGCGAGAAATTAATGGAAGGAAGAGATGTAGACTTAGTTTATTTATTTTTTTGCTTCCGCGAATGACTTCCTTTGCCTATAATAAGGAACGCCAATACAAGCTGTAACCAGAAAAAGCTAGCAAAAATGAAGATAGGTAAATAATACTGATAAGGTGCCACGAAAAAAAACCAAAAAAAAAAATGAAATAAAAAAGTTCGCAATATATTGCAAATAAAACACCTGGCTGACGCTATTGACTTTAAAAAATATAGTTTTTTAAAGTTCAATATTGCAAATGAAACATCTTAGTGACGATAGAGGTCAACGAACGTTACGTAAATAGGCCAATCGGGGTCAATGCCGCGTAGTACGTGGGGCATTGACCTGAGTTTTGCACGCTATACATTGCGGGCTTGGAAAATACTAAATCACTAAAACTACAAGACAAGGCAAATGGTTATTGGCATTGGATTGTGTTTAAGGACTTTAATAATAACCCTAAGCTGCAACACTACATACTTACACTTTTTTATTTGGCTATGTCATAGAAACAAAATTATTCGGTCATAATTCTCAACTGAATAAGATTTTAATCAAATTATTTTTTATTTACCGCGGTATAATCATAGTAATGATTTTCCAACCGAACTCAATAGGTACAAATATCTCTACTAATCGTTTATCCATCCTTCAATTTTCAATAAAAAAACGTAAATTTTGTAAATATAGGGCATATTCCCTTCCCCTAGGGCCCCTAGGGTCCCTTGGTCTATGTCGCTTATACCTTCATTCATAGGGTTCACCCTCCCCTCGCCCCTTCCCGCCGTTTCCTTTTGTTGTCAAGTCGAATTATGTAAATAAATGTGTCCCAATTATGTAAATGCTACAATAAAGTACTTTTCATCGGATTACATTTAACTAATGTTCCTTTGTAAATTGTTATATCTTATCTATTCGTATCAGGAAATAGGTTAACAAATTTCTTAAGGTGGAAACATGTTTATAACATGCAAGGCATCTCATGGGCGAAGACTCTTATTTACTGGCGAAACTCAGTTTCTCCGTTGCGGCGTGATTGAAGGACAAAGCAACAAACCAACAAACAAACACACTTTCGCATTTATAATACGGGTAGCGATAGTCCGGAGAGTTTGCTCAGGAACTACATCATTAGCATTTAGCTGTACTTTCCATCAGCATATAATGATTAAAACTAAAATTAAAATGATTAAAAACAGTTGATTTCGCGTTCTCTAAAATTTTCATGTGGTTTCTTTTATAACAGGTACAAAACTGGGCTCTTTCGGTCGGTTAAATAATTTCAGAAACACGACGCAAAGTTTTAAACGTTTCGCTATCAAGTGAGGGTGGAAATGAAAAAAAAATAAAAAAGTAATAGAAACATCGACGATGAAATGCAGCGTTTATGTTTTTCGTGAATGTTTTCATGTAAGCAGTTTAAGAGATAATGGATTCATTTTTACACGAGCTTATACAGGCGCAATAATCTTTTTACAATGTGAAGACTGAGGACTTAGTGTAAGTATATGAAAAAAAGTTTCATTCTATGATCGATATAGAATCCATACTATAAATAAATATAATTAATGCGAGTGTGTCTGTTTGTCTGTCTATCTGTTAGTTTATCATGGTTCATCCATTTTATCGATTTTGACGTTTAGCGCAGAGATAGCTTGCAGGCCGGGAAAGGGCATAGGCTACTTTTGATCCCAGAAAATCAAATAGTTCCCCAGGGGGTTTTTAAGACCTAAATCCACGTGGAATGAAGCTGTGGGCATCATTTACTTAGTCCAGAAATAGTTTGCTTTCTGGAAAATGACATAGGAAACTTTTTATCCCAGAAAATCAAATAGTTCTCGCAAGATTTTTAAAGAAATAAATCCACGAGGGTGAAGTCGCGGCCATCATTTTGTGAAAAAAAAAATTCTTTTTATTTTTCTTTCTATATAATTCTAGCATAATGAAACCTGCATGTAGTACAAAATTTGTATAGAAAAGACGTATACAGCTACTTCAAATATTTTGGTAGTTTAAAATTCTGGATTAAATTAATAGTAAAGTGCCTATTTACAACAAAACAAAAAATTTGTTGTATAAATGCTTGGAACAGTTCGTCCACCGGCTCTTAGCCTATAATGTTTTCATGGAAAATGTTCGCTCGATCGTACAAAAGACTGACAAGTTGACTGCGCGCGATGTTTGTGCTTTGGATATCGAATACCCTTTGTGTTTATATCTGACGCGTTAACCGTGTATTATTGTACCTACTCGACTACTCCATTGTACTCTGTTTTTAACCCCCGACCCAAAAAGAGAGGTGTTATAAGTTTGACGTGTGTGTCTGTGTATCTATCTGTGGCATCGTAGCCCCTAAACTAATGAACCGATTTTAATTTAGTTTTTTTTTTGTTTGAAAGGTGGCTTGATCGAGAGTGTTCTTAGCTATAGTCCAAGAAAATCGGTTGAGCCGTTTGAAAGTTATCAGCTCTTTTCTAGTTACTGTAACCTTCACTTGTCGGGGGTGTTATAAATTTTTAATTTACACTTGTTATGAGTGTATAAGTGCTGTGAGTATTTAGTACACTGGCTCTTTGCTTATAACTTTCATTCGGCTGTATAATAGAATCAAAAGTTGACTGCACATTTTGTTTTGATATTGTAACGTTTGTGACTTTGTATTTATTGTATAGAGTTGTTTACTGAAAATAATTCTATCTTTATATTTCTCGTTATAAACTCTTCAAGATTTTATACACTGGATGTTCATCTATGATGTTCGCTCGGCTGTAAAAGTTTTTTTTTTTTCAAGTTTTTTTGCGCGCGATATTATGACATGGTTTGTTTTCATTTTTGTAATAACCGAATAATCGTGTATTATTTCTTTTTTTTTGTCGGTATAAACACTACGAGAATTTTGTTCATTGGCTCTTCATCTATAATGTTCGCTCGGCTGTACAAAAAAATGTTTAATTAATTGCTCCCGATGCTATGACATAGTAACAGTTTGTTTTCATTGTTGTAGTTACGGTGTATTATTTCTTCATTTTTGTCGGTATAAACGCTTTGAGCATTTCGTTCACCGACTCTTGGCCTATAACGTTCACCCGGGCGTACAAAGATCTGACAAGTTGACTGCTTTTGTGTGGATATCGTAACACTGGGCGTTTATGGTGACGCGGACGTTTTAACCGTGTATTAACTACTTTATGGTTTCTAAAATCTTTTCAATAAATATAAACCTTTTTTTTTTTCTCTCTCGTCTGGCTTTACAAAGATTAGCCAATGTCAAGTTTGTAGTTATTTGTAACAAGTTAGTTAAACTATACAAGTGTGGACCCCGTCTGTGCCGACGCCCGCTGACATACGCACGGCACCCCCTTAGAGTGCTTTCCAGTCAGTTTAACAAAAAAAAACACTCTAAAAAGGCAGAGCACGCCCGCCAGCTAACACCAACACAGACGAAGTCCTTAATAAAAACCTTACTATAATAAATATAAATAAAAAGCCCTTTAATTCCATACTTTCGTACTGTATATGTCACTGTGTAATTGTAAATACCATTACATTGTAATCTAACAGAATCAATCTCGTGAGATTGTTAACTGTCGAAAGATTATGAACTTTTCTATTGTGAGTACTATATCTCGCAGCAAAATGGCACATAATATGTAGATCTCACACTAGAGAGGTTTACAATCTTTCGACAGTTTACAATCTCACGAGATTGATTCTGTAAGATTACAATATAACGATATTTACAATTTCACGGTAACATATATATATAATATATATATTAATAACCGTCTAGTGATATATTATTTAAATATCCGTACAACAATATTATTACTATCGTGATGTTATAAATCAGGATTAAACACTGTAGCGTTTCCGACTGCTGATGAATATTCATTATACGTCAAAGAAATTTATTGAAAGGTTAGAGCGGCTATTACGAGCTGCTGTTGGGCATTATTGATTTATTTGTTCACTAGCTTATGCCCGCGAGTTCGTGCGCGTGGACTACACAAATTTTAAAGTCCTATTTTTCCTTACGGGTCGGATTTTCAAAAATCCTTTCCAAGCGGATGTCTACATCATAATAACTATCTGCATGCCAAATTTTTACCTGATTCGTCTAGTTATAGTAGTTTGAGCTGTGCGTTGATATATCAATCAGTTAGTCAGTCAGGCACCTTTTATGTAGGTTTAGGTTTTTTACTTAGTGAGGCCGGTGACTTCGTCCGCGTATATTTAGGTTTTTAAAGATATTATAGAAACTCTTTGATTTTTCGAGCTAAAGAGTAACCTATATCTGTAAAGATGGCTATATCTGTATCCGTTAAAATCGGTTAAGAATTAATATGCTGTGAAAAGGCAACAGACAGACAGACAGACACTTTTGTATTTAAAGTATTAGTGTAGATTTTATTAGCTGACGTTTATTAGCTCGTGGTGTATCCGATAGTTCTTTCTTATACGTTACGTTTCGTCAACGTTCTAACAAAATCTCAATTTCTAAATAGTGGTGGAAAGATTCTTTATACCTAGACCTTGTTAAACTATAGACCCAAATGCTGTTCAACCTGAATAGCACTTTAATGCGTTGTAACAAGAGTCGCTATGTATTGAAACATCTTTGCGAATTGAGCCTTCAATACCTATAAAGTACTAAATGTTCTTGGTAGCGGTAAAAATGGTGAAATTAAGTACTTATTTTTTCTTTCACATCGTCCTATCTGTCGTAAACTTTAGGTGTCTTCGTTTTTCGCGTAGTTGATAATAATTAACACCGTCATATTTATTATGCTTTTAAGGGTCATACATATTTACGAGGTTTTTTTTACTTAATTAAAATTTCAGAGTTTTTATTATATTAATGAACCAATGATGCGAAACATTCGCCTTACTTGCGTATGCACCTTGTGAAGAAGCGGTGATAGCGGTTAAGATGTCGGCCTCCTGCAGGGCTATTCAGTATCTTTGAAAGTTTTCGTTAGACACTGAGTCCAGTTAGAAATCCATGAAATTTAGGTCACGTGTTTTTCTATTCCGTATCGAATGCGTGGCTAACTAATTACGAGTATCTAACACTTGGCAGTTGGCCAACATTAACATAGTAGCGTATTTTATCGACTTTATATGGCCAAATTAAATATCTCTGCCTGACAGGTAGCGTAGTAGAAATGTAAGACTTTTTAAATTGTACGACTTCGACTAGTTTTTAATTATTATCTATGGACATTTGACATTGACATTACATCAGTTTGAACTTTGACTTGAATTTAAACGGTTTTGTGTTTTGCATAAATTAGTGTTTTGTAGTACCTAACTTTGAATTATGACTATAGAATGACTATAGAATTACAGTATTCTTGAGTGCTTTTATTGTGTACCTACCTAATTATTCCTTCAGCACACAATTTGAACGAAATCATGAAGCATATTTTGTCTATTTAGATGCCTCCAAGAAGAAAAGTCTCTGTGCGCCAATTCGAACTCTTGGTCGAGTTTGCAGAGACCCATCGCGATATTGCGATGGGTCGATACGCTGGAGGGCCTCTAGGAAACCAGGCTGCACGATGTGATGTCCCCATTGGGCGCTGATATTAATATGTACCCGTGGCATAAAAATGCAGAGCTGCTAGGATCTGCAATAAATATAAAATCCAATTTTTGTGTTAAATTAATCTCAATATTTTCTTCCTCAATATAAATATCAGAATTTTATTTTTATTTGTTATTTTATTTTGTACCAGAAAGTTGTAACAATTAAGAGACAAAGAAAGTAAAAGTGGACAGGGAAGCACTTATCTCTCTATAAGAGATCTCTACCAGTGACCCTTGGCAGTGCGAGAGGTTGTAAAGGGAGTAGAAAAGGTACAAAGATAGGAAATAGGTACTTTAGTTCGCATTGAACTTAAGGTAAGTCTCATGTAGGTAACATGAGACTTACATTAAGTTCAATGCGAACAGCTGTCCTTCGTCGAGCGGCTTGGAGGTGAGGCCCGAGTTCCTCTAACACCTGCTGGTAGCCAGCCTTGCTCAAACGAAAGTTCGCAATGAACTCTGTTTCTGGCAGCTCCATTGGGTTATACATATCGCGCAGCCTGCGCCTGTGGACCCGTAGCGCCTTTTGTTGGCGCTGCTCTTCAGCATGCCCCATCAATACGGCACGAGCCATATTTTTTTTAAATTATTATCTTGCTTACAAAATAACTCCGACGAACCAACCTTACTTTATATTACTTACCTTTTTACAACTAATAGGTAAGTACCTAGGTACTAGGTATCAATTTTTTATTATAATATATTTTTCTGAAAAACCGAGCGGAATTCAGCCGATTTGTAATTAAAAAAAATCCTTCGAAATTAAAACATCTCTACATTCGTTGAGATTGCTATAAAATTATTACCTCTATAAAACGGACGGATTATAGTGGCGAGTCGCAAAACACTGGTCCCGACTAGTTGTTAAAACGATCGTAGCCACCTAATAAAGTTTCTAACTACAAACTGTCATTTTTGCTTAGTGAATAGAGTTTTAAAAACTATCGATACGAAAACATACGTGAAAAAGCATTTCCGGTTTCTATTCCATCCCATTAATGGCTATGATCGAGAGTCATTGTCTATGACGTCATCTTGGTTAAAAACTGACGTTAGCGAATAGAAAATTTGAGTTTGACATTTAATTATTAGAAATTTTCACGAAATTAGTGTGCCACTGAGATACAGCATAACCCTGCTGGTCAGGGCTCCAGGGTTTGAACCCCGGCACGCACCTCTAACTTTCCAAAAACATCGTGAGAAAGGTCACGCCTGAAAGTTCTCCGTAATATCCTCAAAAGTGCGTAAAGATTACCAATTTGAATTTACTGACTGAATTTACGCACTGAATGATAGCCACTGGGCTAATTTGACATTTATTTTTAATCCATTGAAGGTTTTCAACGAGAAACTATTTGAATATCACTCAGTGAAGCAACAATCTAACATCAACTAATGTCAAATGAGCTCGGTGGCTATCATTCAAATTCAAAATATTTCATTCACTTAGACTTTTACAAGTACTTTTAATCGTCAAGAGCATCTACCACTGGTTCGGAAAGCCTTTCCTACCGAGAAGAACCAGCAAGAATCACGGCATTTACATTCGGTGTTAAACACTGAGTTCACCCCACAGGAAACCGAAGTATTAACCACTTGGCTAACACCGCTCTCACTAGTCGCATTTTTAGTAGTAAAAAAAATCCTGAATAAAATACATTTTCATCTGTATGTGGGTAGTTTTTCCAAAAGCACTCGAGCAATCCAATTGCCTTACACGCGGCACGGCGAGTTGACCGTTAAATAAAATAGCGGCAAAATAAAAACAAAAATATCGGGGCAGACGGATTTTCGTCATATTTCCGCTATTTCCGTTAGAGTTCACGAGTCCACTATTAGTATGAGAGCGGGTGAATGATTTGCTTGTAGTATTTTCTTAGATCCAAATTGTTCATGAAAAATAAGCTTCACGTTGCTAACAATAAATAACATATAACTCTACTTACAGGCTCTGATTCTACAAATCCTAAATCTTGGTTTAAAAAGTACGGCTTGGCCGTTTAATGTTCGTAAAACTATTACATGACATAACATATTTTAAGGCCATAAGGAATAGTTTGTTCGACAATTACTAATTTGTATTGTACTTTGTGATGGTCGCAGAAGCTATTCCGGGCTTAAATGTCATTTCAGATAAAAAATCCACGAACTGTAAACGGCCAAGCCGTACTTTTTTAACCAAGATGTAGGGTTTGTAGAATCAGAGCTTGTAAGTAGAGTTATTTGTTATTTATTGTTATAAATGTGACATAGTCAAGAGCATTTAAAAGCTATATACTTTGGAGTTGGGATAGCTCCCATGGCCAGAACAAATCTAAACTCAGCGAGGGGCTTGGCTCTACTAGAGATCTCATAACTTTTTAACAGTGAAAACATTATGAACTTGTGAGTCTTAGCAATCTTGACATGAAATGTTTTTGATGGGATCATTATTAACCACAGAGTACCTAGTTTATAAATATAGAATAACAAAAGAACATTCACACACAGTAATTATTATCATTAATTAGTATGTCAAAATAAGTTCAATAAAATATGTCAACCCAGAATAAAATGTCAACTAGTCAAATACGAATAATTTTAAGTCAAAGTCGGTTTAAACGGGTTGGCCGATAAAGGTAAACCACAGATGCGCACTTATAAGATTAGCATTAAGCATAGATGTATGTTCATTATTAGTGAAGATAAAACTTCGTGATGAATATGTACATTTTCCTATGAACATAAGATATTCACTATGTCTTTGTTCAGTATTCGATACATTCGTAAAAATATATCTGATCTTACGATATAAATCAGTTCAAAAAATCGTCCGCCATCTCTCAGACTATAAATTGTCAAATCCGCTCGCGTCCTGGCAACACAGGCTGTTACACTTGTATGAATTATTTAACGCTGGCAGCACTGGATACATCGCATCCGAATTTATTGCCAGTTTTGATTTATACCTAAGTCGAAAAGTGCTAGTTGGTTTTGATCGGTTTTATATCTGTCGTAGAGATTTAAACTAAAAATTTGGAGAATAGAGAGGAGAATAGAGATGATAGAGACTATGTATATAAAAAAAAAGAAACCGAATAATACCGATGAACTGAACCGCTGGGTGCTAGGGTGAGATTTATAGAGCGCGCTTTGACTTTTCTCAGACTTAAGACAGAGTTAAAACGAGACAAATGTAGTATATCTCTCACATATTATATCCGTTTCGTTTTAACTGGAACACAAATATACTTGAGATTCTCTCTATAACAATGGTTTTCTCTATAACATCTGAAGAGCCCCATCCTCTACACAAAAAAAAATATTCGAGAAATTCTGTCAGGATCTATAAAAAATCTTAATGCACGCAGACAAAAAAATAGGAAGTTATACTTATTACTTGTGTTATCTCAGTCGATTTTATTTTTTTATGTAAAAGGATATAGTGATGATAATAATCGTGATATTACTTCTACACCAATTGATACTAGAGTAAATTAGCCAATTGACTATTTTTTCCTTGACGCATGATTTTTGTCGCTGCATCCTCTCTATCACTATTTTATCATATATCTTTGATTTTAATATATTTTAAACGTGTACATTTCTGATTTAACGACATAAACCATTAATTGATTTCAGGTACTACATTTGACGGTAAGTGACACTCGCATCAAGCGGTATAAGATGGAAACGCGCTAAGCTGGTATGACAGTTTTTTAAACTAACAAACTCGCCCCGGTTTCGCACGTAAATATATTAATATTTAACATTACTTGCTTCGCATGGTTAGGCTTCCGCTTACCTATATATCTAGACTCAAAACATTAATCTAGAAGTGTTAATTATGGACTATAGCAACCGCCCGAAAATACAAATCCTCTTTATCCTCTCTATCCCTTGGGAATTTTGAAAAATATGGCTTAATTCTTTGCCTACATTATAAAGTAATCTGTGTAAAATTTCTAGGTCCAAGGGTTTGGGCTATAGCTTGAACTCCGGAACTCCGGTTTTGGCGTAACTCCGGAGCTTCGAAATATTACAGATTCATTTGTAAAATCGAACTTATCGTATTGTAAAATATTTGTAGTAAAAAGTCGACTTTTTCCTTTTCCTTGTGAAATGTTCTACATTATAGTGAAAACTATATTCAGAATCTTTACATATAAATTTAATTTAGGTAAAGGGCGTAATTTACGAATTTGTTTTAAATCATAATAATAATGAAATATATTTGAATACAGGTTAAAATCATAAAAACGAATCCTCAAAAAACAATAGGCTTTGTCGCAACTCAACGGAAAACAAATCGATTACGTAGGTTGTCCATCAAACTCGCTATAGTATGAAAACATCGATTTATCCATAGTTCGAAGTTCGAACCATTCTATGGAATCGTATTGTTTCCGAAATGTATGCAAACTCCACCGTACTGTATCGACATGGAATAGTATTTTTCATTTTCATCTAAAAGTTATTTTGTCCCTTTGTTTTGGTAACTTTTTTGTTGAACTATTAATTGATTTTTAGGGTTCCGTATTTGAAAAGGAAAAAAAAGGAACCCTTATAGGACCACTTTGTTGTCTGTCTGTCTGTCCGTCTGTCGTGTCTGTCGAGAAAACCTATAGTGTGCTTCCCTATAGGTTAGACCTAGAATCATGAAATTTGTCTGATAGCACAAGTAAGGGTTGTGGTTATATCACAAAAAAAATTAAAATGTCTTCATGAACAAATAATTAGTATTTTCAATTTTCAAAGTAAGGTTACTTATACCAAGTGGGGTATCATATGAAAGAGCTTTATCTTCAAATTCTAAAACTGTTTTATTTTTATGTATAATAGTTTTTGATTTATCGTGCAAAATGTCGGATAAAATACCTGAGTACGGAATCCTCGGTGCGCGAGTCTGAATCGCACTTGACCGGTTTTTTACGGTTTGTGCAAGTCTTGAAAATCCACACGGACAAAGTCACGGGCAAAACCTAGTCTCCCACAAAATGATTTCCAGTTGATTTCCCTGTGACGCAGTTTTGATAAAATTTTAATAGACTCCACGTATGCCTATTTTAGCATTACATTAATGCAATCGACCGCAAATTTCAATATACAGACCACTCTAGTCGCCCCGGTAAGGCTTAGCGCAGACGGCAGATATCACACTGATATTATGAAAGCGAAAGTTTGTGTCAATGTGTGTATGTTTGTTACTCTTTCACGCAAAAACTACTGGACGGATTTGGATGAAATTTAGAATGGAGGTGGATTATACGATGGATTAACACATAGGCTACTTTTATCCCGGAAAAACCAAAGGGTTCTCACGGGATTTTAAAAAACCTAAATCCACGCGGGCGAAGCCGCGGGCATCGGCTTGTAAAATATTATAAAGGCGAAAATTTGTGTGTATGTGCGTATGTTTGTTACTCTTTCACGCAAAAACTTCTGGACGGATTTGGCTGAAATTTAGAATGGAGGTGGATTATACCATGGATTAACACATAGGCTACTTTTATCACGGAAAAACAAAAGGTTCCCAAGGGATTTTAAAAAACCTATATCCACTCGAACGAAGTCGCGGGCATCAGCTAGTAATTCTTACCGTCTAAAGACGGTCGTTGTCGATGAAAAGGTTGTTGTCGTCTACGTTTGTCCTAAACACGTATCTAGGTTGCCTACACAAATATGTATAAACTCAGTTAATTGTTTAAAAGCATGCGCTTTTGACCCGTGTAATTATTTGAAAGCTCTCTCAATATTTACACCGGATGCCACTATTAATATTAATATTGTTATAAAAATAACACGCTCTCTCAATACTGTAAGTAATTTATAAATATCTATTAAAATTGCTCTCCAAAATACCTACATTGTGATGAATTTATAGTTAAAATTTGAAAACTAAACTTGAACATCTTGAACAAAAAAAAAACGAATTATTGGGAGTAAAAAGAGCATACACATAAGCGCAAAATATTATAGTGAAGATTTACAAATTTAGGAATTACCTAATCAACGAATAATTAAAGACACAACCTTAACGAGAATAAGTTTGAGACGAACACATGCCTGATAACTCATAAACACATGTTAATATAGATTTAATGTGGACACAATTGCAAGACATCTATCACTAAAGGCACAATAACGTAGTAAGTACAGCTATTGGTAAAATACATTATTCCTCAGCCAAATAAAAAGCCCAGGAAGAACAAGTCAAAAACAGCATGGAAAAGGTAACTCACAATTGATTTAATAATATACAAGATAGAGTAATGCACTAAAATGACTTATTTATCTACTAAAGACATAAATAAATGAAATATAAAAGACACATTTTATCTGTACACCACAACACAAACCAAAGAACAGACAGATAAACAGAACAAGAAGAAGTAATTGGAATACAAACGACGGCCTTGTAGCTTAGTAGCTATCTCTGACGGCCAACCTCAGCATTAGGAAAGGTTTTTAATAACTAAGAAGCAATAAAAACCATAAGAAACATATCATTTTGGAAAATAATATTCAAAGTGAAGATAATTCTGGACTTAATCACAATATGGTTCAAAAGTCATTTGTAGGAATGGGTATAATCTTCTATAACAAAATTCCTCAATCAATTTTGGACTTGACTTTACACAAGTTTAAAGAAATCTATTAAAATTATGCTACTGAAAAAAGTGTATTATACCATCGAAGATGAAAAAGCGTGGATTCGACCTACAGCTCACTCCAACAATTACTTTTATTCGTGGCACAAAATTGTATATCAAATCTTTGAAAGGGCAGCCACCGAGTATCTTGCTGGTTCTTCTCGGTCGGAAAGGCATTCCGAACCAGTGGTAGATGCTTTTGACGATTCAAAAGTATTTGTAAAAGTTCAATTTTTATTTATTTATTTATATTTATATGGACTATCACCAGATCCTGCCACAGCAACCACACAACAGTCCAGACCTTGCAGCGAAGACTCCTGCAGTCAGCACAGCCAGCACTCCTGCGACCACGCGGCTAACGGTTTGTACGATGGGCGTTGTGTATTGAATGATATTGCTACCAAACCTTATACCGTTCGTATATTTGAATGTTTACCATTATATATAAAAATTTACCGGTTCCTATGTAATTTCAAGTTGTTTTTCTCAAAATCGAATCAATTAGTAAAAAATGTATGTTAGTGTATTATTCTTTCATCATCATCATCAGCCAAAAGACGTCCACTGCTGGATAATAGGCCTATTGTAAGGACTTCCACACGACACGGTCATTAAAATTCAATTATTCTGTTGGTCATGTAAGTAGGTTATCATGTGGTAATAAATTAGAAATCTTCTTGTTTTGTTCTTATTTTATTATTCTATTAACCTTAACCCTCTTTGCATATTTTCTCTCTTTATTTTTTCTTTCCTTTTTGGTTTTCCATCCTCTTCTTGATTCATCATTAGTAAAATTTATTCTTAACCTACTTGTTCTTCTTTTCTGTTCTATTCTGTTATCTTTATTTCGTGCTCTTCAACATTCTATTTTTTCTTTTAATTTTTATCTTTTGTTTGTTTGTCATATTTACCAATATTATAAAATCTACTAGTATTTTCCAAATAGAGAATAAGTTAGCCTGGCTTGTCGCTTGTCGATATAGGGTTACTAATTACTATACTACCAACTGTTAGTTATTAGTATTATGGGAACCGGTAAATAGTTGCAACGCTAGTGTGTATTGATGTAACTACTTGTATAACTTTAGATTTAAGTATGTGTTGTGTTTATGTTGATCGATATAAAGCATTGGACTGAGTAAATTCTTTAAAAATTTAGGTTATATCAACTACAGGACATCCTGCACATATTCAGTTTAATGCTATATGTCGATTTGTGTTCTAACCCTGTAGCTATAGACTATATCTGTATCAAATCTATACATACTATGTAACTACTTTACTATTACATACAATTGTAGAACATTATGTTAAAACATTCTATACAAATCAAGACATGTAATATTTAGTACACTAAGATTTATACATTGTACCGACACTATTGTATAGATCACACTACGAAAGTTGGGTTTGCAATAACTCTCGATTTCAACGTACAATTTGCTATGCGTGTGGTAAGCAAGGTCACACTGTATCAAAGTGCAGTGTGTGACTTCAAGTACTTTTCAACTTTCGTGATGTGTACTGTACTATCATAATAAGGGTCTTGACAAACAAAACCCGATGGCAGCTACGCGTGATGGCGATGAACGTTACACTAATGGCCGATGTTGATAAATCAATCCTATCTGTAATCTGTATATCTATATTTTATTTGCAATACTCGCGAACTTTTAAAAATACAAGTTTCATTTATGGTATCTTATCAGTAATTATCAGTACTATCACCTGCCTTCGTTTTTGCTAGAATTAAACTTACACCCTGTATACACTGTTCATTTAGAAATGTTCAAATTAATTACTTTATTAACAGGTCTCTCTCCGTCACTTACAATCGTAGTCCTAATTTCATTTGAATATTAAGCAACCAAAGTCCATTAAATTTTGCAGACATATTTTAGAAACTAATATCTGTGCCTGTGGTGTTTTAGATTTTTCTAAAAATATGAAGTTTTAAAATTGCAGGGCTCAAAAATTTATATGTGAATTTTTAAGACCGCGTAACTTTGAAACCGAAAATTTTAACGGAAATCTGAAAAACCACAGGCATAGATATTAGTTCCCGGAACGTTTCTACAAAATTCCATTGAGTATGATTGGTTAGTATTCCAATGAGAACTACGTTTGTACGGAGCGAGTGACGGCGAGACCCCTCTTAATAAATAATCTGCCGTAACGTCAAATTATGCTCTACTTTCGAGAGTTACGGAAAAAAAGCTTACAGTTGAACATTTCTTTGCAAACGTATCCTTCTACATTATAGTATGTAAACATATTGTATTTCTACATTATAATATGTAAACATAAGACACAATAAACCTTTAAGCAAATACAGACTTTCATTTCAAAAATCTTCAAAATCCAAAAAATCCCCTGCATGTTTGCGTAGGCTACTACAGCTACTGCCTACTTTATTTATGTGTGTGACGTTTTATTATAGCAGGCCAATGATATAAATGTTCTACTAGATATGGTGTTTCATACATGTATATGATAATACTAGCGACCCGCCCCGGCTTCGCACGGGTGGACATTTATTTTTTCTATTTTACGGGATAAAATATAGCCTATACGGATTCGGAAGAATCCCTCTAAGTAATGGTAAAAGAAATTTTGAAATCGGTCCAGTAGTTTTTGAGCCTATTCAATACAAACATACAAAAATACAAAGGTTTCCTCTTTATAATATTAGTATAGATTATGTTCCAACGAAGATCGGTGCCGCAACTCTTCCAAACGAAGTCTTCTTTATGACGCAGATAGGTACGTGCGCAGTCTAGAGCTTGAACTCCG
The DNA here is from genome assembly GCF_905333055.1 of Maniola jurtina. Classification (NCBI taxonomy): domain Eukaryota; kingdom Metazoa; phylum Arthropoda; class Insecta; order Lepidoptera; family Nymphalidae; genus Maniola; species Maniola jurtina. Next base: position 934,192 of record NC_060053.1, read on the forward strand.
GAATTCCGGTTTTGGCGTAACTCCGGAGCTGTGAAGATTTATCGTGAACATAACCGGAGTTTCGATTTTCATATTAAAAAAGTCTATCTTTTTCAGCGTTTACATATACAGTACATAGTCTTCATAAATTGTGCATAATTTATGAAATAGAGTAAAGGAATTTAATTTTTTTTTAACGTATAATCGCGATTATCTTAAAAATCAATGAACCTTTTTTAATGTTTTTTTTACAAAATAGATTACTACGGTTTATAATTTACGTTTACCTACCTATAAATCTTTATTTATTAAAAATCTTTCAAAATTCCCAACAAACTGACATGATTTCGGACATAATATGGCCTAAAAACAAGACATGTCCGAATTACGATCGTCTGGTTACCCTAATTCCACGTCACATTTCCCGAATGAATAAAACAACCTGTTGGTTTTTACCAGGCTCTCTTCATAGCCCAGCCATTAATATTAACGTATTCAAATCAAAATGTCCTCAAATACCATTAAACCGACATGGGGCAAATCGACCTATTACATTTACATAAAAGCCCCTAAAGGGAATCAATATCGTAAGGGATAACGATGTAATATTGTAAAAGCTGTAATAAATTGCCGTATCTCATTTATACATCTTAAACCTGCGCATTAGATGATAAATGAATTGAATTGAATATATATATATTTATCTAATTAATCCATACTTCCATACTAATATTCTAAATGCGAAAGTGTGTCTGTCTGACTGCTAGCTTTTCACGGCCCAGCAGTTTAACCGATTTTGATGAAATTTAGTACAGCTAGGCCAACTCTGTACTAAACTCTATCCGAGATACATCCCGGGGAAGGACGTACGCTACTTTTATCCCAGAAAATCAAAGAGTTCCCACCGTTTAACCGATTTATATGAAATTTGGTGCAAAGGTAGCTTGCATCTCGGTAACTGACATACTTAGACAACTTTTTATCCTGAAAAACCAAAGAGTTCCTACGGGATTTAAAAAATCTAAATCCACGCGGACGAAGTCGAGGGCATCATCTAGTGGTAAATGAACGAAAGATACCAACCAGGTATGTACCATCGACATAGAAAAAAAAATACGAAATACCAAAATTAAAACATAAGCGCTACTAGTTTCAAAATACAATGAGTATTAAATAAAACTAGCTGATACCCGCGACTTCGTTCGCGTGGATGTAGGTTTTTTAAAATTCCCGTGGGAACTCTTTGATTTTCCGGTATAAAAAGTAGCCTATGTGCTAATCCAGGGTATAATCTATCTCCATTCTAAATTTCAGCCCAATCCGTCCAGTAGTTTTTGCGTGAAGGAGTAACAAACATACACACACACACACACACACACACACACACACACACACACACATACAAACTTTCGCCTTTATAATATTAGTGTGATAGTGTGATTAATAAATATTACGTTAAAGGACACACATTTTTTTTACTGTTTTTACGGCTCTGGGTTTTAGCCGTCATTAATATCTTGGATGGTCTAATGAGAAAGGACTCACAGTAGGATACAGTACCTACCTACTCTTACAATTAAAATGATCGTGACAATTGGTTTTGATATTTCAGATATGGACTTCGGCAGCGGCGGCCCACCGCCTCCTGGTATGATGAAAGACAGACACGGGCCGCCCCCACCACACCATCCGGTAAGTGATCATCATCATCATGATCTACCCATCGCCGGCCCACTACTGAGTACTGGTCTCCTCTCAGAAGTGAAGGGTTTAGGCCATAGTCCAAGTGAGAGTCCATTCACAAGTGACAATACAAGAATCACACACACTAACTGGCTAGTTGGAAAGCCTGGAGCACCGCAGAGATGTAAGCTCTCTTTGCGTGTTCTATCGCCTTTATAATGGCGAGTGCTCTGAGCTGTTTGACCTCATTCCACCTTCCTTTTTCTACAACCGCACCGCACGCCACCCCAAGCAATTTCACCCTCACCACCTGGGTGCCTAGTGCACTTCGACCGCCCGTTCTTCTTCTTCTTCTCTCTGGGCTGGTTTCCGCACTTAAACGTTTCCGTCTGTTGTGCGTGCGTTGCCCCTCCCCGCCGAAGTCTTCACTCCAGCCATCCAAGCTCGCTCCAGAAGCCAAGTAGACCGCCCAGGTTGCCGAGGACTTCTTGGAGTGAGGTTGGGGAACCCAAATGGCGTTCTCGTTGTTCTGCCACGACCATGCACTCCAGGAGCACGTGTGTCGGCGTCTCATCGACCTCCATGCAGGCCCTGCACAGAGGACTGTCGGTAACACCTATAACGAAGAGGTGTTTGTTTAGTTTCGACCGCCCGTTGTGCCAGATCCTTTTTTCCACGCACATGCAAACTGTGGAATCAACTCCCATCGGCGGTTCTTACTAGATTACAACATGGGGTTATTCAAGGGGCGGACCAACAAATTCCTGAAAGGCTGGCAACGCATCGGGGGTTCTCTTTTTGTATATTTAACACTTTCAAACCCCTATTTTATCCCCGTAAGGGTTGAATTTTCGAGAATCCTTTCTAGGTCATAATAGCTATCTGCATGCCAAATATCAGCCCGATCCGTCCAGTATTTTGAGCTGTACGTTGATAGATCCTTCAGTCAGTCGGTCAGCTTTTCCTTTTATATATATTTAGATGTCTCTTTTTCAGCGCGACGGTCGCGGGTACGGGCCGGAGGGGTACGGCGGGGAGGGGTTCGTCCCGCCACCCCCCATGCACCACCCCATGCCGCCACAGAATCAGGTATTTGATTCTAGACTAGAGTCGCAAGTGAGTAACATACCTATACAATATGACCTTATTTATAACATTTGAAGCAAAAAAAAGTTTTCTCACATTTTTGCCATTGAAACCATTTAGGGCTATGGTTATGAAAACCCATACCCGTCCTAGGTTGGCCCGCTTCCGTTTTAAAATACATCGTCAGTTATAGATAGGTTAGATAGCAATAAAGAGCTAACTTGTCATTTTCAAAAAATGTGATGGAAATAAATGCGAGCGCAGGATTTTTGTTAATATACAGAATTAACATTCTAACAGAAGTCGATTGACAATCTACCGTTTAATTATAGTGTCACTAGTGAGATTGTAATATCACGGCTTTGACAATATACCTAAACCGTGGCTTAGCGGTCAAAGCGTCGGGCGCAAGTTCGATTCCTGCCGGTTGCGCAATTTTTGATATGTATTTAAAAATTATTTAGAGCTCGTTCACACAAACTGCGTAAGCGTAGACGTAGCGTGTACCATTGCTTTGTAATGTATGGAACTGTATGAGACACGACATCCTGCTTGCGTGGCGTGAACGTTCACGTAGACGTAATGCGTGCAGTTACATCTATGGTTTCACGCGCGTCACTACGCACGTGTCACGTGTACGTGCTGCATACGCAATTGGTGTGAATCGACCTTTAGGGTATAGTGTATAGGGTGTACTGTTGAGCGGGCGTGTACTGAGAGCGGGCATATGTACGTAGGGCGCTCCTCCCCAGCAGGGCGCGGTGATGATGGTGTACGGGCTGGACCCCGCCACCGTCAACGCGGACCGCCTCTTCAACCTCTGCTGCCTCTACGGGAACGTCGTCAGAGTGAGTCGCTTTATCTTCTTTTTACCCGACTGCGGCAAAGGAAGGGTTATGATTTTAGCAGTCTAATTATATGTATGTATGTATCCAGATTCTGTGTGTTCCACCGTAGCGCCTAAACTACTGGGCCGATTTTGATGAATGGGATGTCAATTGATTCGTTGTAAAGGTCCGGGGTGACATAGGCTATATTTTATACGAAAACAATTGACCTAACGGATGTAATATCAAAAAAAGTGAAGGTCTCCAAAATTTTTTTTTGCTATTGTATCGAGTGGGATGTCAAATGAAAGAGTAGATAATTCTGAGCTCATAAATATAAATGTAGAACCATATTAAAGTATACCAAGTGATAGAAAAACAATTTTACTCAAATATTTCAGTGTTTATTAAGACGATCGCAGTCGGGTTTTAGTTTTCAACTTTATCTTGTGGTAGTATAGTAATTAGTAGTAGTATAATAATAATAGGTAGTAGTATAATGTCGTAGAACCGACGGCGATGGGGCAGACGTGTTCTGGACACGGGTAAGCGCAGTGTGGGACGACTTCCAGCCCGCTGCACCGATGGCCTGAAGGAGGTGGCGGGGAGCGGGTGGATGAGGAAGGCGGAGGACCGTGTTTGGTGGCGCGTTCTTGAAAAGGCCTATGTCCAGCAGTGGACGCATACAGGCTAATGGATGGATGGATGATAATAATAGCCCTAAGTTTTTGCAAGCTTTCTAATTTCAACCTGTATTAATTGTATTATTCGTTGTCCCTGTTGCAGATAAAGTTCTTGAAAACGAAAGAAGGCACCGCCATGGTACAGATGGGGGACGCGGTGTCGGTGGAGCGATGCGTACAGAACCTGAACAATGTCACGGTCGGAGACTACACGCTCACACTCGCGTAAGTACTACGTAGATTTTAGGGTTCCGTACCTCAAAAGGAAAACGGAACTCTTATAGGATAACTTTGGTGTCTGTCTGACCGTCTGTCGTCTCTGTCAAGAAAACCTATAGGGTGCTTCCCGTTGACCTAGAATCATAAAATTTGGCAGGTAGGTAGGTTATATAGTACAAGTAAAGGAATAAATCTGAAAACCGTGGATTTGTGGTTACTTATACTATACTTTTTGGTTTTTCAGATTCTCAAAACAGGCGTACCTATCGGAGGTGATGAACCCATATCCTCTCCCAGACAAGAGTCCCTCGTTCAAAGACTACGTCGGCAACAAGAACAATCGCTTCCTCACGCCCGCCTCCATACACAAGAACCGGATACAGCCTCCCTCAAAGGTACGAGCAGTTTCTTCCCTCTGAACTCCGAAAAGTTAGATGTTGAGCGAGAGTTACAGTAGGCGAAGGCCAAGGAGCGGGCCCACGACCTCTCGAATAGGCTATCGCTGCTTTTTAGGGTTCAAAAGGAAAAACGGAACCCTTATACGGCTTATAGGATCACTTTTTTGTCTGTCTATCTGTCCGTCTGTCTGTCTGTCCGTCCGTTAAAGATGGCACCGCCATGGTACAGATGGGGGACGCGGTGTCGGTGGAGCGATGAGTACAGAACCTGAACAATGTTACGGTCGGAGACTACACGCTCACACTCACGTAAGTACTACGTAGTTTTTAGGGTTCCGTACCTCAAAAGGAAAAACGGAACCCTTATAAGATCACTTTGTTGTCTGTCCGTCTGTCGTGTCTGTCAAGAAAACCTATAGGGTACCTCCCATTGACCTAGAACCATGAAATTTGGCAAGTTGGTAGGTAAGTCTTATAGCACAATAAAGGAATAAATCTGAAAACCGTGAATTTGTGGTTTACATCATTAAAAAAAAATTAAAATGTGTTTCAATTTTCAAAGTAGGATAACTACTTGTATACCAAATGGAGTGTATATTATGAAAGGGCTTTACCTGTACATTCTAAAACAGATTTTTATTTATTTTTATTTTATCGTGCAAAATGTCGGAAAAAATACCCAAGTACGGAACCTTCGGTGCGCGAGTCTGACTCGCACTTGGCCAATTTTTATCCCGTTGGTTTGCTATTACTTATATAAAAGTTTTTCCATGTTCGCCAATTGTGTACTTGTTCCAGGTGTTGCACTTCTTCAACACCCCTCCAGATGTATCAGACGAGCAGCTGCTGCAGGTGTTCAAGGACTACGGCGTCACTCCGCCGCACACCATCTCCAAGTTCCCGCTCAAGAGTGAGAGGTGAGCAGTACTCTACACTCCTAGAATCATCCCTCAGGATTTTCAGAAACTTCCATCAGAATTTTCAGAATTATTAGAAACTTTAGCCATGCGTATGAGGAATGATGACGCAAAACGTTTGTGTGTATTCGGATGAATCGTGAGATAAATCAGAGATGTTTTGATTGAATTTTTCATCAGGATTTGCCAATTTTTCTTCAAAATTCACTAGTTTTGATAAATTGTTTCATATCTTATTAGAATTTTACCTGAGGATTTTGGAACATCGCGCCTTTTCTTCTCGGTAGGAAAGGCATTCCGAACCAGTGGTAGATGCATTTGACGATGCAAAAGTACTTGTAAAAGTTTAATTGAATAAAAAATATTTTTATTTATTTGCTTTAAATAATTTGTGGTGAAAATACTTTGCAGGTCGTCGTCGGGGCTGATGGAGTTCCAGAACATATCGCAGTCCGTGATGGCCATCATGGCGTGTAATCACGCCACCATACAGCACCCAGGTATCTACCCTCTCTTGTATAGAAGCACGCATTACTTTGCGGAAGTCTATGATACACAAGAAACCAAAACATTAATCCATACAAATAATTATAAATGTGAAAGTGTGTCTGTCTGTCTGTCTGTCTTTCTGCTACCTTTTCACGGCCCACCGATTCCACACGGCACTGATTCTTGCGATATGCACTGTCCGCCCTCCTCCTGCCAAACTTGTAGGAAAAGCCACCCAGCATTACGCACCATCACTGGATGATATATTTTTCAGCTTTTAAACCAAAATTAATACGTCTCGCGTAATATTTCCAGGCGCGAAGTTCCCGTTCGTAATGAAGCTGTGCTTCTCATCGTCGCGGCAGATCGGCCAGGGCAAGGGGCCCGCGACGCCCAAGCCGCCCCACCAGTCCAACCAGACCCCCGACCAGAGGCCCGGCCAGAACAACGGCCTCGAGCACGACTACTAGTAAGAGATCACCTTAAGCTAGCTACTGATACTGCGGTGTACTACAAGCCACGGAGGTTGGGAATGTGAGGTACTGTTTATACTGAAAGAAGCGCTCTCTCTGTTACGTCCCTTACAAATGACAGAGACAAAAATCTCAATGGGCGTTAACCACTTTGAGTGGCCAACCAATCAAATACATATTATAGTGCATTTTGAGAACTCACTCGCCATTTTTGAGGCTCAAAAAGCCGTAAAACCAGTTTAAAAATCGCGCGCAGTACGTCTCGTTCGAAATGTACCTTAAAATGAGTTACTCGCAATTTCAACCTTCGTGGCTATAGCTGTAATGTAAGAGATGTTAGTTTTTAACTGTGTAAAAAAATATATAAATACATATTCAACGACCTAGACGTACTACGCACTAGATGGGTCATTCTGAATGAAAGTCTAAATTAGTAGAATGCATACATTTTGAGATCTCACTCGTCATTTTAGCCCTATGTGTCAACTGCCATGTTAAAAATACGATTTTAGTTATTAATTTAAAGGTAAACCGTGCTTTTGATGTGACAGACACTTCGTACAAAGAATACTTGTTAGAGCAAGCTCAGTGTATGGAAGAGCTCTGAAGAGTGACAAGGACAAAAACTTGTTCATATTGACCCGTCTAGTGCATAGTACATAGTAGGTCGTTGTACATATTATATTATATGTATATTTCAAAATGCAAAGTGTTGAAAAAGACATGTGTGCGTTGTAAATTGTAGAGACGTTGTCGGACCAATGTTAAGTCGATTCGGTATATTTTTTTGAATTTGGCAATATTTTAAGCCTGAGATGTGTTTAGTTACCAGTTTGCTTTGAAACTCGATCTGCAAGAAGTCAGTTTATCCGGTTTCGGTACGGTATATTTCGGTATCGGTACATTTCGGTATCGATACAAAGTGTGGGTATTACCCACATAAACCACATTATTTATCATCAGTTTTCCAAAATTTATAAATAAATAAGCCATTTATTCCTAGAAGTTATTGTACTCCACACTAATACTATAAATGCGAAAAGACACTCTATCAAGGTGTCCACTGTTGGACATAGGACTTTCCAAGAGAACGCCACCAAACACGGTCCTCCGCCTTCCTCATCCACCTTTTTCAGATCATAGGTCCAGCGGGCTGGAGTTCGACCCACACTGCGCTTGCCGGTCTCCGTTCCAGAACACGTCTGCCCCATCAGCCGTCGGCTCTACGACAGGCATGACCTGCCCATTGCTACTTCAGCTTGAATCCTTAGAGCTATGCCGGTCAGACAAAAGTCCTGCGAATTTCCTCGTTTCGGATTTTATCCCTGAGAGTGATACCCAACATAGCTCGCTGCCTTTAATATAACCTAAATATCTTCAAGGCAACAGTGAATAGGCACCTTCTAGGCAAACGCACTCCAACCTAGACCTCATCATCACTTTTTATTAAGCATGATTATCATCAATCTATCTCACAATTTAAAAAAGAATCCAGAAACAACGCGTTAAATAATGTAAATCTGATAATTCAGAATATTTAAAAAAAAAGAAAAGAATATTAGCCATGCTAATCATGACTAATACTCCCCTTTCCCCTCCAATTAAGCGTAAAGCTTGTGCCAGGAGTGGGTACGACAATAGTGCAGCGGGTGGGGTTTTAACCGCCGACCTTTCGGAATTCAGTCCGCTCCTCAACCGTTGAGCTATCGAGGCTATATTTGTAACGGTATTGTACCGATACCGAACCGTACCGCAAAATAAGTATATAGTGTGGTTCGAAGGTACACATTCAATATTTTTTTAATGTAGTCAATTGCTGGTTTAGTATATTGCACAAAACTGTATGTAGTTAAAACGTATGTATAGTGATTTTATTGATGTTATAATTATTTGAATGTCTAAATATGGTATTATTATTATTGTATAAGTTATATTCTGCCGTTTTATTCTATACATATGAAAACAATATTTATAACAATATGTACAGTAGCTGTTTGCCGGCCTAATAAAAAATTAATAGTATAAAATTTCAGAATTTTAAAAGCTATACAATACGTGCGATACAGTTTTGTACCGCTGAAATATTTTTCGACAAAACTTTAACTGTACAGACAGCACAAAAACCGTTTTTGATTTATAAGGGAAACATTTTAGCGGTACCGAAGGCTGTAACGAATACCGTTATAATAGTACTATGAGTAGTTCAAGTATGTCGCAAGAAACTGTTTTTTTTTCAATATTAAAAAAAAAGATATCATGCTTATTTAATACTGTTTAAAATGACTATTTTTCTCGTAAAATGAAAAAATGTGTTTGTATTATACTTGAATACTCCCCAAGTCCCCTAAATTAAAGGCATAATAATGTCCACATTAAAATTCACTTCTAAAAATTTGAAAAGAATTAGTTATATTTTTGGCAAACTTTGAACTGCAGTGTTTTATGAATGTGATTTTTTTGAAAAAAATTTACTTAATAAAAAAATATATTCCATATATTTTAAAACCTTATAGTAGGGACCATTAAGAGGCTATCGAACTATTATGTTTGCTTGGAAAATTCCTATTTTTTTTAAATAAAATCATAACTGAGTTTACAATGTCTAATAAAGACAAGTCTTTTGTTTATTCTTTAAAAAAAATTACTTGCTAATTTTTAATTAATTAAAAAATGCTTTTGCATTATAAATTTTTTATTAAATTTATAGTTTGAAATTTTTATTTTAAAATTATCTGTTTAAAAAAATTGTTTTGTAAATGCTTTTTTTGCGATTTTTTTTACAGGCAAACATAAAAGGCGCCTTTTTTTTTAAAAAAGGAATCACCCTCTCCTTTTAAACATATTATATATTCTTGTATAAACTGTACACTTTCCGAAATTTAATATTATATTGTTTATAATATAAAATAAAAATTATACCAAATGACGCTAGAAAAATATACTTACCTACATTTTAATGTTTATTTTAATTATTTTTTCACTAAGCTTGATTTTATTTTGTGTTATTCACACACAATCAAAGCCAAAAACATTAGCCAAAGTTTTTAAAAATGTTAGATTAACATATTGAAATGTTTTAAATATGTATTTGAAGAATGAATTAATTTTTGAATGAAAATGAACTCTTTTTTCGTCAATAGATTAAGTTGATAAATAATTGCATTCAAAGTGTCAGTCAAAAAAACATAATAAAAACTTTTGCATATTATTAATTTATGTATAGGAGTTAAACTAAATTGGCGCACTAGTTCAGAGGTCTCAAAATAAGTAGTTAGTTAGTTTTTTAATCGTTACCAACACATAAATAGATAGATAAGTTTTGAATCTAAAAATCTTTTGATATAAATTTATTTAATAGAAAATGCCTTTAGATTTTTAAAATAATATAAATTTTTCACAAAATATTTAGTTTTTTTTTAATAATGAATAAATTTAACAATAAACCGACAAAAAAACGAATAGCAGCTTTTTGTTTCCTGTTATTACTTGATGGATGGATGGTTATTTTTTCTCTCAAAGAAATAAATCCAGTGCTTTTAAAAATAAATGTAAATTTGAATGACATATCTAATTTAAAAGAAACCATAACACTTATTGTTGACTGCAACGTCAATTTTCTATTCTAAATCTAAATAGTTAATTAATAAGATGTATTTTAAAATAATCATGTACAGTCGGGCACAAATGTCGTATATTTTTAACGAGAGGCAATGTGTTTAATTGCTTTTAAAATAGGCTTAACGAATTTTAGATTTGTATTTAAAATGCTGAATATTTTGTAGAGTAAATTATTATATTAAAAATAGAAATAGACATTTTGAGCTCGACTGCACATTCTGTATTCGCTTGACCTGTTTGTGAAAAATGTCAATTGTATTTTTATTTTATGTTGGCGTAGGTATATTAGAAAATTATATAAATCGTTCGAAATACAATTAAAAAATATGTAGTATCTGAATTATAACCGTCATTTTTTTGCTAAACATTTAGACATTTTAATAAATCTTTACAAAAAGTATTTTTAAAAATAGATGTAAGTTTTGAGGGTAGTTGTGTAAAGTTGTATAATTTTTTGTTTGTATTTCGAACGATATTTTTTGTTATCTACCGCCAGTATTTTACTCTTTCTGCGTGTACTGTGGTAAAAATTAGTCAGTTACCTACATATCAAAAAGACAAATAAAGAGTTAGTGAGCTACGAGTATTAATAAACGTCTTTTATGTCTAGTTTTTGTTATTTTTTTAATTCTTTTGTCGTTTCTCTGTTGTTTTCTTTTTCGTTTCACTTTCAATAATTTTCTATTTCTGCCCCCACTTGTGAGATTTTATTACAAACATTAACTTTATACTTAACATTTATATGCGATACTGGACGAAAAAATATTGAGGTTCAAACTGAAAAAATATATATATTATCTGGGACTAAAATTCATTCAATTCTTAAATGCGTGTTTTTTTCGATTACACATGGATTTGACATGGAAAGTGCTGTTCTTTGATATGGCAACACTTGCAACTTGTCAAAATGACACTGACAGTACCTCAAACACGTTTTTCGGCTGCGATCGCGCTGTGTCAATACATGCAAACTTACATGAACGTATTTGCTTTCTAGCTAACGGCGATCTGGCGGGGCACACACAAACACACATATCAAGACGGACGGCAACACATAGACACACACAGGCACACCACTACGAGTGCGGGGATGGGGGGAGACGGCATTGCCATTGCTAAAACAAAAGCCCAAAAAAAATAATTACAAAATAATATAATATACAATAATTTTCTCTGGCACCACAATTACAGTAACACCCCTGAATGTACGGTAATTTTTCCCCGCAATGGCAATATTTCTATAATTCCTTGAGTACATGCAAACTTTTCTTGAGAAAAAAAAATTGAAAAATCTTTTAATATTGTCTTTGTTGAAATTTACAGTAATAATTGGCTGCATCTTTTTTTAAATTACATTTTTACTGAACACGGTATGAATTTTTGAGGTTTTTGAGTAACAAAATGTTCAGCAAATATTATTTTCTATTCTTTTAATAATAACAAAAAATTATAAATTATATTTTTTTAGAAAGCATTAGTTTTTTTAATGTTAGTACCTAAATGTAGCTACCTACCGATTTGTGAATTCTCAAGAAAAGTTTGACATAAAAGATACTTTTATAATTTGTGATCTTTTTCACTCATATAAAGACATTATCAGGTAGATTTTTTGATTTAATATAATATTAGACACAATAACAATTCTCAAGTATAACACGATTACATTTCCATATTTTTTCTTTTTCACTTTTTTAATTTTCTTTTTAGTTTTTTTTTTCTTTTGGATGTACTTCCAGTAAGTGCGGAGAGCATTTTTGATTTCTGTTTATTTTGCGGGCGGCTTAGAATTTATAAGCATTATTCCCATTTTCAAATAATTAATTTAGGTAATATTTAGTTATTAGTTTCTTATCATTCTATTTCGGTGCCGTTTTCAAACTCGTTATCTAATCTATATTTTTTCGGATGTTTTAATGTCTTTTAATATTTTATGTCTGATTTTTCAATCGGCAAGTAAACTTTACTTAGATGGCCAATAAATTAGACTTTTTATCGTCAAAACCCATTAAATATTATATTTTGTCGATTGAAAAATGGATCTTTTTATCAAATTCGAGTTTAGAAAGCGGTATATTAAAAAAAATTATCTTTATCCCATTTTTAGTGATGGATAAAATTAATTGATAGTTTTAATTAATTAATTAAATAAAATTAGTTTCGTGAATACGTGTGTGTGTACGCAAGGACGCAAAATAGGTGTTGATTTTTTTATCTTAATTTTTTTTAAATAATTATGATTCTTTGCGTGCCTAATTTGGTTGTACGGTTACAAAACCTTGGCAGTTGTGAATTTGTACAAGAGAATAAAGCAACAACGGTTTATGGAGGTAGATGATTTTGTGTTTTATTCTTTCGTTTGGACTTTTTTATGATAGGTCCCATGCTTTCGAGTGTGCATGTTTTCCGCATCTGCATGTGTTTCGTGGCATTGAAATGAACTGTTGGAGACGTCTGATTGGGAAAAATCCAACGGAATTATGCGAGCAAAAACGCGCAATGTATTCGCTACAATGCAATGTGCCATGAGTGGAAAGAGTGCCGGAGAAAAACTGCGCGTGCGTTTTTCCGCTTGCGGCATTCCGTTATATTAGTCCCTATAGACATATACGTAATATTTTCTTTTCCGAATTATGGATTATTTGCTTATTTTTTAGCAGCCATAACAATAAGGATTTTTAATTAATTAATTTATTGAATTGAAGTATTTACTTGAAGTATAAAGTTATATAATTGCAAACTTGAAATTGTAATTGAATTGAAATTGTAATTTTAGTTAATTGAATTCAAAATATTCAGTAATTTTTATTTGGAATTTTATTTATTTCATGTATTAAAATACACCTTTTTTAATACTAAAATATGGCCGCTAAAAGTTAAGCATAAGGAAATTCTGGTTTCAATAAATAATAATCGTCATTTTCTTTACCGAATGTAATAATTCAGCTTAACAATAGTGGAGCAAGTCGTTTCTAAATACATACCATCATACGATCATTTTAATATCTATTGGTATAAGTTCTATTATACACAAAACTTTAATTACTGAGGACTTCAAATAAAAATATGTTATGAATAAAGCAATTTTGAGTATGTCTTGACAAGTTTTATGGAAAATACATTAAAACAAGATCCGATTTTCACCCTTGAAATAATGTTTAACTGGCGATAAAATTTAACGTTTAAACAATTTTTTTTATTATAACGGCATATTTAATCGTCAGTTAAAATTTATTTAGCGTGTGTAAAATCAGTTCTAAATTTACAGTAAATATGTTAAATTCATCCTCTCATTTTTTGTTCCTGCACTTGACAGCAATGCCTAGCATAGGTTCTGTGGGTTAAGTTTTGTGTGTAGTAAAAGTATACCTTTATCCATTTTAAGAACCAAAATATGTAATTATAAGAAAAATAGAGTTTAGCGTCTTCTTTAGGCTAGTAGTAAGTGTCATTGCGATGTCAATTATATTCGACTAGTGGAAAAAATATGACAGTAAACAGATTTTCTATAAATTTTTCTTAAAAATGATAGTAAAAGTAAAACGTGACGATTGGATTTAAATGTAAGTTTTGAATATCGCCTGGCTGCACAATATTTCATTGAGTACGTTCAGATTTTGCAGGTATTTTTTTTTTTTGGAAAAATACGAACTCATTGTACAAACATATTAAATTTTATTGCTGAGATCCGGTTAAAATGGTGGGGGCTTTATTAGAAAAAAAAATTTAATGCCACACAAAATTCACCAACTAATTTAATATTTTCCATCAGTCAAAGTTTTCATATCACTTTTCCACGAGTCATATTCCATACATTTGACCATTTACTTTTTTTATTAAAATTCTATACCTTATTATTATAAGCCTACCTTTAAACTTTTTTTTTTAATTTTAGATTTTTTTCCGAACTTCTCAGTATACAAAAATCTATACTTACCAAAACAATATAACTATAGTTAACCTGCAAAATTTTGAGCCGTTACTTACTGGTTTTATAGATTTAGGTGGATACACGGACATAATGAATACTGCTGTATTTTTCGTTATTATTATACTATAGAATAGATGTGTGGTGTAAACTTTGTGGTAGCATGTCTATATAACTGTTTATGATATGGCACTCAATTCTACCAAACAGTGAAAATTCACACTCTTAATTTAAAGAAGTTGCTAACAATGGAATCAAAATAAGCTTTTTCACTCGTCAAACTCAGCTGACGCATTCAAAAGATATTTTTATTGTTTTTGCATTGAAAGTATTTTAAAAATACATATTTATTTACTTATAGACAAACTTAAGACAAATTTGTCAGTTAAAATTTATTTGGCAGTTGAAAAATCATCCCTAAGGCAAATAAGTATACCATAATAAAATGAGACTTGAAAAGTTCAAAGGGATATTTTTATATTGTCAGCAATTTCAAATTCCCAATTACTCCTTTGATTAGAAATATGCAATATTTGAATGATATGTCAATTGTTTCCATATCGTAAACAGTGATATAGTCGGCACAAAATTAATTAAATAAAAAAACAGTAATAGTCCTAAAAATAGCTGATTAAAGAACCCATTGTTATCAGAATAATAGATGCATATCTTTTTCTCTAGGAAATATTTTCAAATTAATGAAAAAAATAAATGTTTTAGCATTAGGACTTGGATGTCGTGATAGCTTAACTATGTCTTTATGTTCGATGTATATATGGAACGAGAAATTGATATGTTTTATTTTGTTTTCAGTAGTATGTGTTTATTTTTGTAATTAGAATGATACAAAAATGTTTTATGAGACTATTGTGAAAAATTTAACCAAAAATGACACGGTACTGTCAAATTCCTATATCCCTTTTTAGCAGTAATTATTGTAAAATTAAATTAATAATGGTATTAACGCCTTATAATTACCATAGAGGACACGAAATCAACGTTGGCAAAATTAATTGAATACAACTTCTCAGACGATTTAATGCATTCCATTAATTTTGAAGAAGTAATTAAATTCTTCTGAAAATTATGTATTCAATTAGAGTTGGTACTTGTAAAGGATGGTCCAGTGATTTTACAACATTTACTACTAAACTGTCTATGCCCAACATATTACATATATACAAATGACCGAAATCACGCTCAAATATACTTGTAATATGATATTCACAACATAACATGTATGGTAGGGCTACTGTAAGTTTTGCCAAGTTTTACGCTTAGCAGCTGCGCAAATCATTATTTGTATGTCAAATTGGAGTTCCAAACCGTTAGAGAGTGCTATATTTTTATCATACAGGCTTCGTTCAAGTGCAATTTTTGTAAATCGGCGATGGGGCGGAATTTCCAAGAAAAAATCCTGAAATGTATTTCTTCATTTTTTACCGAAAGCCCAAATACCAATTTTCATGGATATAACTTGAAAAGTGACTAATCATACAAACTTTCATCCCCTATCTAAGGTTCGAACCTTGTTAACGCCTTTAGGGCTGGAAATTTCAAAAATCCTTTCTTAGTGAGAGTGCCTGGACCTAGGCATGCCATAAAAGGAACTTTCTTTCAAAATTTCAAACTTTAAGGTTAGGTCAGTTAGTCACTTGGGACAAGTCTTTTTATATGTATAGATTACGCAGCTGCTAACGATTGAACTTTTACAAAACTCACAGTACATATCTATAAAGTTACACATACATAGCACGAAACCATGCCTAAGATACTCGGCGAAACATTACAAAAGGCACTCTAGCATTTTACATAATGTTTTATTAAGAATAATGTAACAATTATTTTCTATTTTTAGTTTGTCTTTTATTTCTAGACATTGCATTGGTAGTAGGTACTTGTAGTTACATGGTATAAACATTAAATACATGTCAACACAAACAAAACTTCTTTCATTTAACACTACCATTTTTAGTACATACTTGAATTCGGTAGTTTGGGTAAATTATTCAAAAGTAATTCAATTACTGGTGAATCAAATTCAATTAATCTTGAATTCAATCAATCTTGAATTCAATTCAATTAATCTTAATTTTTTTTCAATTACTGGTGAATTAAATTCAATTTTATTCTTATATATCTTGAATTGAATTCAATCGATCTTGAATTGAATTCAATTAATCTTGAATTCAATTCAATCAATCTTGAATTCAATTCAATTAATCTTGAATTAATTTCAGTTAAAATTAATTAAGTTTAAAGTTCAATCGAATGAAATTGGTGTACTAGCAATGTTCTGAAAAAACCTACCGAATTCAATATTCAACACATGTAAGACGAAACTGTCTTTACCCAAAACCTTTACAATTAAAAAAAATAACTTTGAATTTGATTTGTATAAGAAGTGAAGTGACATTATACACTTTTTACATAAAATACATTAAAAAATCACAATTTTTATTCCAGTTATAATTCAAAGTTATTTTACTGTACGACATATTTTCTGCTTGAATACTAACAGATAGTATATAAAACAAAACAGTGCTATCCGTTGAAAATCCTGAACAGCCACAATTTAGTTTTTATGACTATGACATGAAGCTATGACTATGTCATAAGCCAACTATGACTAGTTTTTATGACATAATAAACTTATGACAAAAAAGGCACTGAAACTTCGGTAAGTACATAATTCCAATTATTACTCATCAAGTACATATACTATACCAACATAGTTATTATTATCTACATTTTACTCGTATGTACAGCAGTATCATGCGTTTCATATAAAAAATTACACATATATTCAATTCCAACTCATCGCCAAATGCAACTAGAGTATGGTATCTTAATATATTATTCATTCACAAAAAATTATTTGCATCATTGCTACGATGTGCCATTATTAATATAATTGCTCAAATATATATTTATTATATTTACAAATTATTAAAAGTAATCTCATAACTTCTTAGTTATTATGTAATGATTGTATTTTACAAAGAGGCAAATTTTTCGCACCAAAGAGTTCATAAATTAATGTATAGAAAAAGTTAACGTTGGAAAAGAAGTACATTTCATATATATTATGTTAGAAAATGTAAATAGTTTATTTACGTTGATGAAGAAATGATTTTGTTTTATTTTATTGTAAAGTCTATGTAATTAATGCGTATTTTAATGTTAGGAGGAAGCACTTAAGGTCGCGAAAACAAATGTAAATTGTATAGAAATAAACAATGTTTTTGATTGAGTTGTAGTTTTTTTTCACATTAATCAAATAAAATTGAAACCAAATCAAAATAAGTTAGTGTGAACTTTTCCCGCCATATGAAATCGATTCCCGCTTCCCGCGTCTTTTATAGTCGTAGACAATACAAAGCTGTGTGGTCACGATATTCGTTTGACAGCTCACAAAAGGCCGGTGTACATTCTGCCAAGTGTTAAGGCTGATATACATACACTCTGCCAAGTGTAAAGTCACAGAATCCCTTGTTAATTTTGTTGAGTAGTAAAATTGGTTTCTAAACTACAGACCGTTCACTGTAACTTTTCCCTTGCAGTTATGTTGGCACCATTGCTTATTTGCTTTATTCCTTTGGCCTTAGGGTTTATTATTGTGTGAACTGCAATAGTACCAACATGATTGCAAGGGACAAGTTAGAGTGAACGGTCTATATGTGGCAGGGAATGTGGCTAATTTCGTTGTACACAATCTCTAAACTAAAATGACAGGTTCTACTTCTATTCTTTCCCACAAAACAAGAAAAATCACCTACGACTTTTCAGGCTGTATGGTCTACGACCTTTGCCTTTCCTGAGGGAGGTGAATTGAATAACTCTATCCTTTTCCGCCGACCGATGACCTGAAGAAGGTAGCGAGGAAGGCGGAGGACCTTGTTTGGTGGCGCGCTCTTGGAAAGGCCTATGTCCAGCAGTACGCGTCCAGACTGATGGAAAGGAATGGAATCTTTTTCCGCAGGGGCCAGGGAGCATTCATCATCATGTTCTACCCATTGCCGGCCCATTACTGAGCACGGATCGTCGCTCATAATGAGTACGGTTAACGCAATAGCCTGCCATGCTGGCCCTTGACGGACTTCACACACCTTTGAGGACATTAATTCAAGTTTATTTGAATAAAAATCTATTCTATTATGGAAAATTCTCAGGAATGCAGGTTTCCTCACGATGTTTTCCAATCATTGCAATTAAATATTACTTGCTTTAACGATGAAGTTATTTTTTTTAAAGTAAAGATTAATTGCTCGAAACAATATTTTTTTAAAGTAAAGATTAATTGCTCGAAACAAACTCCATCGATGTATACCAAACTCCGAGCTGCGTACTTGGGGTCGAACCTCCGATAACCCATTTCGTCTACGAGCGAGACCTGACACGCGGACAGACAATCAGACACCAGAGTGACATTGACTCCGTTTTTACGCTTTGGATAACCGTAAATATACATATTTCATTGTTTAGAAATACACGGTTCGAAACCTGATGAAGACTTCCATATAATTTTAGATTCTCACGATCGCCATCGACTGAGTTTCCGGTCGACTAATCAACCGTGCTTTGCATAATGACTCTTAAAGTATCTGCATCTTTTTCTTTTTTGTATTGCTAAAAAAGGACGTAACATGAATTTTAAATTTAAGTGCACGCTACAGAAAACAATAGGCTTGCTACTAGCAGCTAAAGTCATGAGGTTTGACAGTTCTAAATCAAATTAGGTTTGTCTGTCCTTTTCTTATTACATTGGTAAGAAAACGATGCAAACACTCTAAAATTTAGGTGCGCTCAGAATAAAAACCAACATTTAAATACATCAAATTATTTTATTGTAAAACTATTATTATAAATTATTATTTACATAAATGTAATTAATACATTTCACACATTTGGTTTACATAATAAAATTGCTTTTGAGTTTTCCACGATTGTGCCCAGCAGTGGGCAAGATACAATCAATCAATCAATCAATCAATTTATTGCGCTTAGCACTCCATCAAGGATATGACATCGACGATAAACTGCGTTTGTATTCAACTTAATTAATGTCCCACGATTTAGCCCAGCATTGGGCATAGTGTATGGTTCAGTCCACTAAGTGTTGATGGCCACCCATCCGCTGCTGCCATCAGGAAGGTTGATTGGCACTAACCGGAACTGGGGGCTTGACTGTAAATAAAAAAATTACATGTCAGAATATACAAGGTAGGCTTCAGTAGCCAAACTTATCCACGGAAAGAAGTTAGTATAGGACTCTCTCTGTTACGTAATCCCGTACAAATGACAGAGACGAAAATCTCAGAGGGCGTTAACCATTTTAAGTCCCAAACATTCGAACTCCTACTAATATTATAAATGCAAAAGTGTGTCTGACTGTCTGTCTGTCTGCTTGGCTGCCTGCCTGCCTGCTATTTTTTCACGGCCTAATCAGTTTAACTGATTTTGATATTTGGTACAGAGTTAGCTTACATCCCGGTGCCTTAAGGATATAGGCTACATTTTATCCCGGAAAATCAGTTCCCACGGGAATCTCAAAGACCGATCCGTTAAACCGATTTATATTGATTTCTCACCTGTTGGTCCTCGAGGGTGTTTTCGGCCAGGGGATCCATCTCACCCTCCACGTTATCTGTCGACAAATACATGGGAAAAGTTAATGGAAAATATATAGAAATATATTGATTTTGAAACGATTAGTTGTGCTCTCTTGTTAAGCAAAGGTTGACTAACGAAATCTAATAATTATAGAAGCCTCATTTTTTTAGCAAGTGTTTCAAAGCTGGCCCAGTGCGGTTTGGCAGACTTCACACACCTTTGAGAATATTATGGATAACTGTCAGGTATACAGTTTTCCTTACAGCAAGTGATATTAAATTGCTTAAAACGCATGCAAAGTTAGAGGTGGAACCCCCTATGCCTCTATTTTACCCCCTTAGGGGTTGAATTTCCAAAAATCCTAAGCGGACGTCTATGTAATCCTTTCTGAGCGGATAGCTAAGTTGCACGCCAAATTTCAACCCGATCCGTCCAATAATAATTTGAGCTGTACATTGATAGATCAGTCAGTCAGTCAGTGTTTCCTTATTAAATAACTAGCTGACGCCCGCGACTTCGTCCGCGTAGATTTAGGTTTTTCGAAATCCCGTGGGAACTCGTTGGTTTTCCGGGATAAAAAGTAGCCTATGTGCTACTCCAGGATATTATCTATCTCCATTCCGAATTTCAGCCAAATCCGTCCAGTAGTTTTTGCGTGAAGGAGTAACAAACATACACACACACACACACACACACACACACACACACACACACACACACACACACACACACATACAAACTTTCGCCTTTATAATATTAGTGTGAAGTGTGATTAATATACTCACGTAATGTCAATAAGGTAGAATCTTCACTCGCTTGCACTAAACTTATAGTTGTTTTGCCTGAAATTAACAAATAAATCTCATTACCCATATGTTGTTTGTTGGCTTGTCCTTCAACCACGCCGCAACGGAGCAACGCACTGTCGCATTGGATATAGTTAAAGACCTGGAGTTAAGGTCCATGACACGAGTCTGCCCGCGAAATTCAAATTTAATTTGGTTTTTCTCAATTTGTAAATTAATGCGACAAAGTAGGCTTACAGCATTCTAATTCCGCTAATGGCAGTATCATCTTCACAGGATTACATAAAAATCTTCACTTGAAAGTGTTCAGTTTAAGAAATTAGTCAAAATAATGAGTTTGACATGAGTTACTCACAAATTAGTCGATACTATAACAAATTTCTTAAACTGGTCCCTTTCAAGTAAAGATTTTTATATAAAACTGGGAGGATGATACTACCATTGGGGCAATTAAAATTGCCATAAGCCTACTTTGTCGTATTTAGTTTACAAATTGCGAAAAACCAAATTAAATTTGAATTTCGCGGTCAGACCCGTGTCATGCACCTTAGGTCCCAACTCAGTATAAAAGCGTACAGCGCTGATTTTAGCCGGAACCCCGATTCGGATGGCGCCACGGAATTTTAACTAGTTGGATCTTTTTTATCGTTAGGAAAATCGATCATAGATACCACCGACAACGGGGGAGCACAGTGGTTATGTCGGTCTCCTACCGACTAAAAACCTCACGAAAGCCCATCCGACCTGACGACGGAGCACAATGCCAAAGCAGACACACCAAACACTGTTAGAGGCATGCCATTTAAAAAATCTATTACAAGTGTAAATTAAAAATTTATAACACGCCCGACAAGCGAAGGTTACAGTAACTAGAAAAGAGCTGATAACTTTCAAACGGCTGAACCGATTTTCTTGGATTATAGCTAAGAACACTCCCGATCAAGCCACCATTCAAACAAAAAAACCAAATTAAAATCGGTTCAATAGTTTAGGAGCTACGATGCCACAGACAGATACACAGATACACAGATACACACGTCAAACTCATAACACCCCTCTTTTTGGGTCGGGGGTTAAAAAGTATGCTCCTGGAAAAAGCATATTATACAATTGAAGATTATGTAAATGACAAAAATCATGGATTTGGCTCGCTCCAGCAATGCGCGGGGCTGCAATTGCTTGTATAGTATGGAATATCATTGTAAATTGAACACTTGAAAAAAGCAACCGCCGAGTTTCTTGCTGGTTCTTCTCGGTAGGAACGGTATTCCGAACCGTGGTAAATTATATATATTTTCGGACCACCTCACCTACGCTATTTACTCTATCTATATAATATAATCTACCTAGATTTTTTATAATTTCACTATAATGACCCCATGATATTACAATGTCACTAAAACCAGGCGGATAAATTGTAAGAAATTAAGTCAATTGACAATCTACCGTTCAATGATAATATCACTAGTGATATTGTAATATCCCGGCTTTCATAATATGCCTGCGACATGTACCTACAACTACAAAATACATACCGTTTTTGTCATCTGATCCTAACGCTTCAGACTCTTCGGAAGCCGCGAATATCTGTACAAAAATAAAATCATGTATTAACAGATTTCATACAAAAGGAGGTTCTTAACTTGGTGACTTCATTCATTAACCGACTTCAAAAGGTTCTCAATTCGTCGGAATCTTTTTCTTTTGCTTTATTAAATTGCTCTACACTCGTTCTACGGCAAATCCAAAAGGGTTATGGTTTCAGCAGTCTATGTAGGTAGGTATGTCTGTTTGTATTTGATGGATTAATGGGTTGATTATCACACTAATATTATAAAGGAGAAAGTTTGTATGTGTATGTGTGTGTGTGTGTGTATGTTTATGTTTGTTACTCCTTCACGCAAAAACCACTGGACGGATTTCGCCGGAATCCGGAATGGAGATAGTATCCTGGATTAGCACATAGGCTACTTTTTATTCCGGAAAATCAAAGAGTTCCCATTTCGAAAAACCTAAATCCACGCGGACAAAGTCGCGGGCGTCAGCTAGTATCTAAAAGTACTTACAGGTAATTTGTTCGTCTTACTCTCGACGACCACCACCTGGAAAAATATAAAATACATTTTTAGTTCAAAATAACATAATAATTTGGAGCGTTGAATATAAGACAACATTTTTGATTCTACCTATTCAAATTTCAAAGAGATCCCAGAATAACCGTTAAGGTGGAATCAACGGGCCTGCCCGCGAAATTCAAATTTATAATTCAATTTTTAAACTAATACCTACTTTGTAGGCTTATGGTATTTTAATTTTGGTCCAGTTTAAGAAACTAGCTCTTTCTTAAACTAATTTCTTAAACTGGACCCTTTCTAGTAAAGATTTTTATATAAACCTGTGAGGATGATAATGCCATTGGCGCAATTAAAATGCCATAACATAATGCCATACGTTGTCGTATTAGCTTACAAATTGCGAGAAACCAAATTAAATTTGAATTTCGCGGTCAGACCCGTCGCTTGCCCCTTAAGTTTGATCTTAGGCGAGGAGAATTTGCTTAAAACTTCTGGTCTAAAAAGTTGATGGATCTAGTCTAAAGTATTGGGTAGAAAATACAAATAGTCTAAAAGATTGGGAACTTCTGTGTGTAATTATTGTGTAAAACATTGGGTACTTCTGGTTTAAAAGATTATGTTCCTCCGGTATTAAAGATTGGATTAGTTGGGTCTACAATGCATTCGGCTTTAGAAATTGCAACAGTATATTAACATTATTTAACTAAAAAAGAATGAGCAGAATACATAAAACTTACATTTTCACCCTGTTTAGTGACCCTTGGATGATTAACTACTATTGACTCCGCTAGATGGCCCTGGAAACAATAATAAATTGTATACTAAATATGGCCAAATACTACTTCGTCCCTTTGGCGGTGGAGACGATGGGCTGCTGGGGTGAGGAGGCGCGGGGCTTTGTGCGCGACATTGGCCGTCGTCTAAGAGAAAGAGGCTGCGATCCACGCTCTGGAGCCTACCTGGTCCAAAGGTTGTCCATCGCCATTCAGCGGGGCAATGCTGCCAGCTTGATGGGCACTTTTGTTCCAGGGGCAACCAGGGGTGGTCTTTTTGACGAGTGATGACGATAGCTAATAGTAATTTTAATTTATAATTATTAATTTAAATACATTTTATTCAGTAAGTATACTAAATTAGATTAGACAGATAAATACCGATCTTAGAATCTTGTAAATTTTATCAAGATTGCAGGCCCAGTGCTGAGCAAAGATTTCTTCTCAGAGTCAGAAAGGTTTAGGCCATAGTCTGCCACGCTGGCTCAATGCGGATTGGCAGACTTCACACACCTTTGAGAACATGGAGAACTCTCAGGCATGCAGGTTTCCTCACGATGTTTTCCTTCACAGTTAAAGCGAGTGATATTTAAGTGCTACAAACGCACATATCTGAAAAGTTATAGGTGCGTGCCCGGGATCGAACCCGCGACTTCCCTGGGAGCCGGACGTCGTTCTATCACAGTTTCTATGTAATTTTAAGACTACACCGAATTCTTTTACATAAAAATTAATGTTAGTCTGTTAGTTACCTATGCGTTCGCGCATCGTTTGTGCAATAGGGATACACAGGCAGAGAGAAACAGACGGGGAGAAAGGGCAGAGAGGGGGGGGGCAGAGATAGGGGGGGGGCAGAGGGGGGGGGGGCAGAGAGAGAGAGAGACGTTTATTAAATTTTAGGCTGCAACGCTGTGCGAGCTGAATTGCGTCGTAACATGAGTCGCGATTTACTTAAACAATTTTGCAAAGTGATAAAACTCAAAATCATTTAATCAAAGTAGGTGGGGTACACTGCTGTACACCTTTTGAAGGTCAGAATTGTAAGATTTGTAAGATGATTTACTGGTGATAATTTATTACGTAAACATAAAACTAAAGCTACGAGGGTTCCAAACGCGCCCAAGTCTGAGAAGAGCCCACAACAAACTCAGCCGGGTATCATTAGCAACTTACGCTAGTGTTCATGTGATGGTAGAGCAGCTGTTTCCGCATATATCCGGTTCCGCAAACGACGCACTCGTACGGCTTCCGGTCGCTGTGGACGAAGCGATGCGTGTTGCGGTTGTCGCGAGAGTTGAACGACTTTCCGCACACCTGCAAAATTCCGCACAAACCGAATTTTTAAAAACCGGCCAAGACTCGCCACGATGGATTCCGTACCATCGTACAAAAAATAACACTATTTTTTTTTTAATTTTCATGGCGGCTATTTTGATGTTTCTATTAGTTGTTGTAGCGGCAGTAGAAATACACAATCAATCAATCAATGAAATAAGCCAGTTTGCGTCTAGGCCATAGACCTTTTCAAGAGCGCGCCACCAAACATGGTGCTCCGCCTTCCTCATCCACCCGCTCCCTGCCACCTCCTTCAGGTCCTCGGTCCAGTGGGATGGAGGTCGTCCCACACTGCGCTTACTCCCCCATCGGCCGTCGGTTCCACGACAGAGATGACCTGCCCATTACCACTTCAGATTGCTAATCCTTTGAGCTATGTCGGTCGCTTTTGTTCGTCTGCGAATTTCCTCGTTGAGAGTATCCTTGAGAGTGACTTTCAAGTGCGGCTTAGTAAAAAATAATTTTAAAAAATTGCATCTAGCCGAGCAACGAATAACATTTAGCAATGAATAATATTTAATATCTGGTAATGATAATTTTAATAATTTTAATTCTATTCTTATTGTATTTTTAATATTAACCATTTTATTGTACCTAAAATTGTATTTGCAATACCCTGACAGGGTCTCATGTATTTAGCTTTTAGCTTTAAGCACCCACCATCAATTAATGTAAATGTACATGAAAGCAAATAAATAAATCTGAATCTGAATCTGAATCTGAATCAACATAGCCCGGCCATATTTACCTCACACTTGTAGGGTTTCTCCCCGCTGTGTATTCGAGCGTGCTTCTTATAATGCTCGGGGTACACGAACGTGGCGTGGCAGACCTCGCACGACAGCGGGCGCTCGCCTGTGTGCGACGCCTTTATGTGGTAGTCCAGCAACCTGACAGACGGACGGACAATGTGTGATTATTTATAGCGATAATTTCATACTTTATTATTTACTAGAGGTTGCCCGCGACTTCGTCCGCGTGGATTTAGGTTTTTTAAGATTCCGTGATAAAAAGTTACAGGGACGCAATCTACGTCGGTACCAAATTTCATAAATCGGTTAAGCGGATGGGTTTTTAGGAATCCCGTGGGAACTCTTTAATTTTCCGGGATAAAAAGTAGCCTAAGTCCGTCTCGGGATATAAGCTAACCCTGTACCAAATTTCGTCAGAATCGGTTAAACTGTTGGGCCGTAAAAAGGTAACATACAGACAGACAGACACACTTTCACATTTATAATATTAGTATGGATTTTTCTATAAATTGTATGTTTTCAGTTCGTAGCAATGGATCCAGTTAGTTGACTGTCTCAGCTTACTGGATCTAATTTAGCATCTATTCAGCAGCAGTAAAATTGTTGGTTTAAATGATAACAATTAGGTGCCGAGAGCTTTTTGATATAATTTATTATTGAACCCTGTATACTCACCGTCTCCTTTTGAATTTCTTGGGGCACTCGGTGCAGTGGTACCGCTTGTCGTCCAGATGTGTTGCTCGTTTGTGGGAGTGTAGGTTCGATCTCTGCGTGAAGCTCGCTCCACAGATATCACATACAAATGGGCGTTCACCTAAAAAAAAAGTTTTAACATACATGTATAGTTTATTTCACGTAGAAGAGCGACGTGTCTTTATTGGGAACTAGAGGATGCCCGCGGCTTCGCCTGCGTGGATTTCAGTTTTTTAAAATCCCGTGGGAACTCTTTGATTTTCCGGGATAAAAGTAGCCTATGTCCTTCCCCGGGATGTATCCCATGTCTGTACCAAATTTCATTCAAATTGGTTCAGCGGTTGGGCCGTGAAAACGTAGCAGACAGACAGACACACTTTCGCATTTATAATATTAGTATGGATATGATTCTATCACACAAGTTGTAACCAGAACGGTAGTAAAAATTTTGCGTTATTATTTGACTACCTAAACACAATCAAATGCTAACAACTTTGATAAATAAATTGCCTAATTTTGTAGTTTTAGTGTTTTTATTTTTCAAACCCGCAATGCGGGTGCAATTATAGCGTGCAAAATTCGAGTCAATACCCCACCTACGGTCACCCAGCGGTTTTATTTGCAATATATTGTGAACTTTTAAAAATACAGGAATTTCTTTCGCGTTTTTTTGTGGTATCTGATCAAATGTGAAAGTGGTAGTAGGCACTGTACTGTGTATCCGCATATGGTCCCGCACGCCTCGCGAACCCTTTTCCGCAAATTCCGCAAACATTCATGGGCGTTACTTATAAAAGTGGTAGTAGCCACTGTACCTGTGTGTATCCGCATATGGTCCCGCACTTCCGCACGCCTTGCGAACCCTTTTCCGCAAATTCCGCACACGAAGGGTTTGCTCCCCGAATGTACTACGCCATGCACTTCTAAATTATGCTGGGTTCCGAACGCTTTACCTGGAAAACAACAAATAATCCATACTTCACTACCCACAACCAGGTGAAATTGCAGTTAAGGATTAACTTGTAGCTGAATAAATAAAAAACCGGCCAAGTGCGAGTCAGACTCGCGCACCGAAGGTTCCGGGTACTCGGGTATTTTTGCACGATAAATCAAAAACTATTGTGCATAAAAAAGTTTTTTTTGTGACCACAAATTCACGGTTTTCGGATTTTTCCTTTACTTGTGCTGTAAGACCTACCTACCTGCCTATGATTCTAAGTCAACGGGAAGTACCCTATAGTTTTTCTTTAGACAGACAGACAGACAGACAGACAGACAGAAAGACAACAAAGTGATCCTATAAGGGTTCCGTTTTTCCTTTTGAGGGTACGGAACCCCAAAAAAGTCTGCCAATCCGCACTTATCCAGCGTGGTGTCTTTATTGCTAAACCCTTCTCGTTGTCGTGAGCCGGCGATAACAGAAATAACGAAAAAGTACGTACCACAAATATTACAAACAAAGTCCTTGACATTGGAGTGGGTTTTCTCGTGTTGACTCAAGTTTTGTACGGTGAAAAAAGACTTGTCGCACTGCCGACACTTGTACGGCCTGGGGCGGTCCTGGGAACACACAGATATACATACAACACCGAGATCTATAGAACGTACTTTGACTTTGCTAAAAGAATACCCGGCTGAGTTTGTTGTGTGCTCTTCTCAGATTTGGGCGCGTTTGGAACCCTCGTAGCTTTAGTTTTAAGTTAACGTAGTTACTAATTATCACAACTACATCATTGTTTGACAATCAGAAAGTGTAAAATACCAATTTGAATAAATGACTTAGACTTCTCTCTGCACTATATTCTTCATTGCTCTGGCAATGCGCGAAACTGCAATACTTTGCCTATTTCAAAAATAAATTCTTTCTTAGGATTTATTATATAGAAAGTCTTCCAAAATACGTAAAATCCACGTCGTTCGTTAGTTTTCAGAGTAATAACCATTTAAAAATATCGATTAAACTAATGTCTCTCTCTAATGTGTTTCTGTGTGTCTGTCCGTCTGCTAGCTTTTCACGGCCCATATGTTCAACCGATTTTGACGAAATTTGGTACAGAGATAGCTTGCATCCTGGGGACCGACATAGGCTACTTTTTATCCCCGAAAATTAAAGAGTTCCCACGGGATTTTAAAAATCCTAAAGCGATACTTACAAGATGTGTTTTGAGATGAGACTGGTGGGTGTACTTGGAGGCGAAGGTTTTCTTGCATACATTGCAGGTGTACGGGCGGGACCCGCTGTGCATGTTCATGTGAGCCGTCAATAAGGCGCGGGAACTGGAATATGAGGACAG
Source organism: Maniola jurtina (assembly GCF_905333055.1). NCBI lineage: Eukaryota > Metazoa > Arthropoda > Insecta > Lepidoptera > Nymphalidae > Maniola > Maniola jurtina. The sequence continues at coordinate 962,830 of NC_060053.1, forward strand.
AATTAGTTTGAGTTTGTTGTGGGCTCTTCTCAGACCTGGGCGCGTTTGGAACCCTCAGTCAAAGTCATTTATTCAAATTGGGCACTATTGTACACTTTTTGATTGTCAAACAATGATGTGGTGGTGATAATTAAACTTAAAACTAAAGCTACGAGGGTTCCAAACGCGCCCAAGTCTAACAACAGCCGGGTATTATTTTTTAGGGTTCCGTACCTCTAAAGGAAAATGGAACTCTTATAGGATGTTGTCTGTCTGTCCGTCTGTCGTGTCTGTCAAGAACACCTATAGGATATGTCGCATTGACTGTTGAATTATGAAATTTGGTAGGTAGTAAGGTAGTAGGTAGGTCTTACACCACAAGTAAAGGACACAATCGGAAAGCCGTGAAATTGTGGCAACATCACAAAAAAAAAATTAAAATGTACTCATGGACAAATAATAATAATTAGTATTTTCAATTTTCAAAGTAAGATAACTGTCTGTACATTTAAAACACAGATTTTTATTTATTTTTATGCACAGTTATTTTATTCTTTTGTTGTTCCTGTTATTTTTGTAAACATTGTTTAAAAATATAATAAGGATGAGATTTGTAAATAAATGCGAGAATACTTACTGGTATTTCTTGTCGCAAATATTGCATTCGTGTATTCTCGGCTTCAGCGCAGTCTGCACGGGTTTGCTGATCTTACCATTGTGGCTCTCTGAAACACAAATATCACACTAATATTATAAAGGAGAAAGTTTGTATGTGTGTGTGTGTGTGTATGTGTGTGTGTGTATGTGTGTGTGTGTATGTGTCTATGTTTGTTACTCCTTCACGCAAAAACTACTGGACGGATTGGGCTGAAATTTAGAATGGAGATAGATTATACCCTGGATTAGCACATAGTAGGCTACTTTTTATCTCGGAAAATAAAAGATTTCCCACGGGAATTTTAAAAACCTACATCCACGCGAACGAAGTCGCGGGTATCAGCTAGTTTTTACTATGCGTTTCAAATGAGAAGCTTAAAACTCATTTTTCACTAGGGGATATATCTCGGATCGAGCCGAGGATCGTTTAAGGTGGAAGCGACGGGCCTGCCCGCGAAATTCAAATTTAATTTGGTTTTTCGTAATTTGTAAACTAATACAACAACGTAGGCTTATGGTATTTTAATTGCGACAATGGCAGTATCATCCTCACAGGTTTATATAAAAATCTTTACTTGACCCTTTCAAGTAAAGATTTCCAGTTTAAGAAATTAATTCTAGTATCGACTAATTTGTGAGAATAGTTATATTGTTATATTTTCTTTGTTAAAAAAAAATACAAAATAGGGTGTTTTGCATTTTCCAGCTTAACGGTAAGTTTTATCATAAAATAGGTAAGACAAAATTTGGAGATCATAAAATTATCCAGAAAAATTGTCTTATACTTTTTTCCTAAGAATCATCATTCCTGAAATATCGTTATATTCTAAAAGTTTTTCTTCAAATCTTAGAATCGCGATATCTCAGAAATCGTGGTTCTTAGGGAAATAAGGGTCCCTTTTTTCTCCGGAGATACGGACCCCTATAAATGACACAACAACTCACCCAAATGTACAGCATAGTCGCTTTTCTTTCTCTCCACGTGTCCACAAATTCGGCAGATGTATAGCCTCGCTGAATGGAAGGTTTTCAAGTGCTCCATAGTGGCTTCCGAGTCACCCACGAATATCGCCTCTTCTGGAAATGTGATGGTAGATCTATTACTAACGGATGCTTGTAAATAGTTATTTATTATGCAAGATTGTAAAGTTGTCACTTTGTCGCGAGAGTTTGTATTTAATTCCGAGCCAGCGAAGGATACTAAGGTTTCAATTCAATAATAGAACCCTGAGCGTAGCGAGGAATTCAAAAGCTTGGGCGCAAATAAATTTGCAGCCGTGCGAAACACAAAACTTTTAATCTCACTACAGCGACGAAGACGTTTCTATATTAATAAGGCGCAAGTCAGGCCGCGAAGAAAGTTTTATTTCAAGAAGGTATTGGTTTATACTACTAACTATCTACTGTATTTATAACTTGCCTGTATTCTCATTATTTCTCTCGCACATAAGGCATCGAAACTGACCATCTTCATTACTTATCATCTGTAAATGGAAAAAAATATACAGGGTGGTCAAAAAGTCGTGGATCAAACGCAATAGGGAGATAGAGGAGGACATTTCCAGCAAAAAATATTTCTACAGCATGGTCTTATTTAAATTGCCCTAAGAGTTATGAATATTTTTGAGATTTTTAACAAAATACCAGATTCTCTTACAATTAGACTAATTTAAAAAAAATGAGATAAAAAATAATAAAACAAACGATGCTGTGTCATTACTAGATAATGTATCAGCACTACAAACCTTCTATGGAGGCTCTGGGTGCCAAATTACAAGAGCAATTAAATTTTTTCCAAAACTTTTAAAGCGTTACCAAAAATTTAATGTCACTTTAAAAGCGCACTGTGAAAAAAAAATGTACTACGGAAAAGTGACCCTGTATCAGAAAAACTTGCTGATTTAATGCCAATTTAAATGAGGTATAACACATTACTCTTTGTTTCGTAATTCTGGTATTATAATTGTTTTTTCATATCAAGGTGCAAATTTCAGTAGATTAGTTTAATTCAAAATAATTTTGAAGATTATCATGCTGCTAGTTAAACTGCTAGTTTTTTGTACGTTGGAATGCTAGAAACATCACTGTGCTTGTCACACTTAAAATTTGTGAAAAGAACAGAAACTGTTCACCACCACGTGCCAGAACTACCCAGAACGCCCTCTTTTCTAGGAAACAAAAGGATAAAAAAGTATGCCTCTTGTTTGGTAATGGACGTTTCTTTGTCTTCCCTTGATTGTCTTGATTTTTGATGTAGATTGACGGTTCACAACAAACTTGAATTTCTTCACTACTTTGGGTTTTGTATTTAAAACACTGAGGTAGATAACAATATTAGTTTAATGATCCAAGGATTAATTTTATAAGAAAATAATAAAAATGATGACGCGACGTATCGCTCTGTTTGATCTAGTGTTCAGTTCAATATGGCTGCTCCCTTCGTGTACGTTCGGGCGCTGTCGTATTTCTTCGTTGGTCCGCGCGCCAACATCTTCCCCCCTCTCAACGACCTTGGGATGTTGAGGTTACTTGTCCGATGCTGATGGCAAGGGGCACAGGCTATTGATGGCACGTCTGATGATGCCACTTGTGGTTAAAATGTCTGCTACACGTGCGACTCCGTCTGCTCCAGGATAAAGTTTTGATATGCGCCCCATGCGCCATTTTAGTGGAGGAAGGTTTGCTTGTTTAATGATGACCATATCTCCTTGAAGTAAGTTTCCTTTGTTTATTCGCCATTTTGCTCTTTGTTGAAGCTCACACAGGAATTCCTTGCGCCATCTTTCCCAAAATTGTTGTTTGAACTGCTCAAGTTGCTGGTATCGATTTAGACGACTTATTCTGGCGTCTAACAAGGCTGGTGATGGCAATGAGGTGAACGGTCTACCGATGAGGAAGTGCCCAGGAGTCAAAGGAAGTAAATCGGTTGGATCAGACGAAAGTGGAGTAAGGGGTCGAGAATTCAAGATTGCTTCGACTTGTACGAATAAAGTCGATAATTCCTCGTACGTGAAATGATTGGTTCCTAACATGCGACTGATATGATATTTTGCAGATTTCACACCCGCTTCCCAAAGCCCGCCAAAATTTGCACAATAAGCTGGCGAAAAATTGAATTTTATGCCCTCATCGGCGGCAAACGAGGTGATTGATTCATTGTTTTCTACGGATTCTAAAAATTGGCGAAGATCATTGTTTGCGCCAACAAAATTCCGGCCATTATCGCAGTAAATTTCGCTAGGTTTTCCTTTGCGTGAAATGAATCTCTTTAGGCAAAGAAAAAAGTTATCAGTGCTAAGGTCAGACGCAAGCTCAAGATGTACAGCCTTAGTTGAGAAGCAGATGAAGAGGCATAAATAGCCCTTGGTTAATTTACAGCCACGTCCACGGCGATCTTGTATTGGAAAAGGTCCTGCAAAATCTACGCCAGAAATCTGGAACGGTAGGTTAGGAGTCACCCTCGACGCAGGTAAGTTACCCATTATAGGATTTAGTGTATTAGCTTTCATAATTCTACATAGTTTGCAGTTGTTTACTGTGCTTCTAGCTAGGCGTCTGCCTGAAATGGGCCAATAGTTTAGTCGTAAATTATTTAGCAATAATTGTGGACCGCCATGCATTAGTTTTATGTGCTCATAAGCAAATAATAATTTTGTAAATTGATGGTTTGAATCTAATAAAACTGGATGTATTTGATTATAATTTTCAGGTGAATTTTGGATACGCCCACCTACGCGCAAGATGCCATTATCGTCTACGAAAGGTCGCAGTGAGAGCAGGCGTGATCGAGAAGGTAAGCATTTTTTATCATTTAGTAGTTTAAGTTCGACTTCAAAATTTTCTAATTGATGTTGCTTTATTAAATAGATGATAGAATTTTTAAGTTCATCAATTTTGAGATGGCCTGTATTTTTAGCGCTCGGGTATTTAGAATTATGAATAAATCTTAGTACGTAAGCTAAGCTTCTTTGTAGTCTTGCAAAGTTTGAAAATCTGTCGAAATTTATTATTGTATGTGTAGCGGCAGCTTTTGGAGTTGCTGTAAATGTAGATGTAGTTGTAAGTGTAGAAATTTGCTTAGTTTTATTAATACACGCTTTCTTTTCAGGAAGTTCACTAATGAATTTTATATTACTTGGCCACTCACTTTCATCATTTGACAAAAACTGAGGACCTTGCCACCATAAGGCAGCATTTTGAAGATTTTTAGGGTCTAAACCCCGAGAGGCTAGATCCGCTGGATTATGTGTGCCTGGTACATGTCTCCAGATGCCAGAAGAAGTCATCTCTTGAATCTTTGCAACTCGATTCGAAACAAAAGTCTTTAGATCACGAGATTGGGATGATAACCACCCAAGGACCACTGAAGAGTCTGTCCAGAAATAAGTCTTTGGAGGCACTGGAAGTCGTAAAGCCTTTAAAACAGCTGAAGCTAGACGAGATGCGAGTAAGGCTCCACAAAGCTCCAATCTGGGTATGGTTTGCAACTTTATAGGAGATACTTTAGTTTTTGCACACAGAAGATTGACACTTATCTGTCCTGATTTATTAGTTGATTTCAGATATATGCATGCCGCGTAGGCCTCAAGAGAAGCGTCACAAAATGCGTGAAGTTCGATGGTTTTTGGTTCGTCATTGAGTGCGTATCTGGGAATTTGAATATTAGATAAATTGTCTAAGTTAGACACAAAGGTAGACCATAAATTGGCAATGTCAGAAGGAATAGGGTCATCCCAATCAAGTTTTAATAGCCACAATTTTTGAAGAATTATTTTTGGGATTATTGTGCACGCACTCAAGAGCCCGAGAGGATCAAATAACTTTGCAGAATTTGATAAGATCGATCGTTTGGTTACTACAAAATTAGATTCAATTTTCGTAGGAAATTTCAAGACGTCAGCGACTGGATCCCATTTAAGGCCTAGTGCACTGGATTGCGAACTTAAATTTAAGTCCGTAGCTACATGAACATTTGAATTATTTTCAAATATAGAAGGTATGTTAGTACGAAATTTACGCAAGGGAAGACATGCAGAACTAAGGATTTCTGATGTTTTGTTTATAATATGTAGAAGTTCTTGTTCTGAGTTGCAGCCTGATAGAAAATCATCAACGTAAAAATCATGTTTTATTAAATTTGATATTGTTTCATCTTTGCATGTTTTAGATAATTCTAGAAGACATCGAGTTGCGAGAAAGGGAGCAGACGCAGTACCGTAAGTAACAGTGTTGAGTTTAAATATTTTGATAGGAAGATTTTCACTCTCACGCCACAAAACCATTTGAAGATGACGTTGCTCTGGATGTATCAAAATTTGTCTATACATTTTTTCGACATCAGCTGACACTACAAATTTGTGTTGTCTAAATCTAAGTAAAATGGAAAACAAGTCATCTTGGACTACCGGCCCTACGTACTGTATGTCATTAAGTGCAATATTATTCGAGGTTTTTGAAGACGCGTCAAATACAACTCGAGTCTTCGTAGTTTCACTGCTTTCTCGAATTACTGCATGATGCGGCAAGAAACAGCCATGATCATCATAATCAGTAACTTCCGACATATGGCCTAAATCTTCATATTCTTTCATGAATTTATTGTATTCTGAACGTAAATTTGGATTTTTACTTAATTTTTTCTCTACTTGAATTAATCTTCTTTTTGCAATATTATAGGAATCACCTAGAGTATCAGCTGAATCGCGGAAAGGAATTTGTACACAAAATCTCCCATCTTTATCTCGGTAAGTAGTTTCATTAAATAGTTTTTCACAAAAGTGTTCATTGAAAGAAGACGTTTCTGCAGGTAATTCTTCAAGCTCCCAAAACTTAGAAAGTTGCTGTTGTATTTCCTTGCTGAAGTTGCAATAAATTTTATCCGAAGTGTTGCTACGTTTCCCCCCCATGGGGCCAGCAACTATCCAACCTAGTTGAGTTTCTTGTAGTGTGGGCATATGAAGACCCAATTTAAATCTAGAAGAACAAAGTAGATCCCAGAAGACGTCAGCTCCGAGAAGCATGTCAACTTCTGAAGAAACAAAGAAGTTGGGATCCGCTAAGTGGATGTGGTTAGGTATTTGTAGACTTTCGATATTGATGTTGACTTGAGGCAGCTTGTCAGTAATAAGAGGAATGATGTAGCATCTGACAGGCATGCTAAATGTGTTGTATGTAGAGTGGATGACAATATTGCAATGTTCGGTAATCTTAATTACAGAATTGTTGAGACCGCATACCGAACGAAGATAGTTTTTCACTGTTGGTAGACCAATCTTCGTTCGTGCAGCTTCGGTTATAAAGGAAGATTGACTTCCACTATCCAATAAAGCTTTCAATGTAAATGATTTGCCGTTAGTTGTTACCTTCACCAAAGCCGTAGATAGAAGAGCTTGGTTTGAGGACACAGAAGACATACTAACAACGCAAGAAGGATCCTTCATATCGGTAGGACCAGAAGAGGAAGAAGGTAAGCTGTTATGTCTAGGAACTTTAATATTAGATGTTGGAAGTGATGCAGTAGTTCCTTCGCGACTTTGTGATGATGATGTCGATGTAGATGTTTGTGTCGGTGGTTGAATATAGTGAAGAGAAGACTGTCTATGTAAAATTGAATTATGTTTTCGTTTACAGAAGCGGCAACCACCCAGTCTACAGTTGAAATGACTGTGCCCTTCACGGAGGCAGTTTGTGCAAATTTGCCATTCGTGAACTTTCGCAATTCTGTCATCTACTGACATCGATTTAAATTTTGGGCAATTATATAATTTATGGTCTAGCTTACAAGCTAAACATGCTTTGTTGGTATACGAAGATGATGATGATGATGAAGGTGAAGAAGGTGACGCTGCAATAAATGACTTTGATTTAACAAATTGATTGCGTTTATCTGACTTAACGGGTTTGTTAGCATGAACAGTCTCCAACACTGTTGCTCGCTGACGCAGAAATTCAAAAAAATTACTAAGCTTCACGTTGTCGTGGGTGCTCCTAAACTCCTCCCATTTTCTGGCTGTAGATGAGTCCAGTTTTGAAGAAGCCAGGTAAATGATCAGAGAATCCCAATGCTCTGTTGGTTCTCCTAGTGAATTTAGGGCATTTAAATTTTTGGTTATGTTATCAATTAAATTACGTAAACATTGTTCGGATTCCCTACTGATAGGTTCTATAGAAAATAAACCTTTTATATGTTCATTAATCAGAAGTCGCTTATTATTGTATCTGTCACAAAGAAGTGACCAAGCTGTTGAGTAGTTGATAGATGATACTGTGACAGAATTTATGACTGCGCTTGCTGAATCTTCTAGGTACGACTTGAGATAATGAAATTTATTTATGTCCTCGATGGTATCATTATTGTGTATTAACGATAAATACATGTCTCTAAATTCTATCCATTTACTTTGGTCCCCGTTAAATGGAGGAATTTTAAGCGGTGGCAACTTTACCCCACGATGCTTTGACCGGTCGGATCCGCTGACAGACACCGATCCGGATTCGTTTTTTAATGCGTTTTCAAAAATTTGTAACATTTCTTGTGCTTGCGCTATTAATTTAAAAAATCTATTTTCAATCTCTTCTCTTTCTTTCATCTGTAGGCCTTCGTCCTCAATATCTAAAGATTCGATTTTTGACTGCAATTCATCGAAATTATATGACAGATCTTGAAACTTGCTCAACCTTAAACTTAATTCATTAGATTGACTTTTATTTAATTTAGTTTCTAAAAGAGGCGTTAAGTATTTTTCAAAAAGAGTAATGCGTGTTTTTACGCGTCTTCTTTGCGCAATAAGATCTTTTAATTCGGTCATTTTGTAAGCGCAAACAACAATATACGATATGAAGAAAAAATTAAAATATTAAAAACAATGCATCAACCAACCTCGAAGCCCCGTACAAACCGGGCGTATTAAGTAATCCACCTGTGCGGCACGGCTTACTCGATGCAGGCACCCGCAGTCAGCGCGGCGACTCGGCCGGCGTTTGGGAAGTAGGTATGAAAATATGATGCGACCGACCGCCACTTGGTGAATTATTTCTTACCGCTCGACTCTGAAAATAGTCGGCGAATCTATGTTTTACTATTGAAATATTACTTAATGCACTGTAATTAAGATGGTACAGTTTTAATTAGATGCTGTTTGTACTTTGTATTAAAGAAATCTTTGAAATTAAACTGATGGAATGAATGTTTGTAACTCGTTTGAAACGATGAAAATGTCGACCTTTTTGATAATTCAAAATTCGAAAATTGATAAAGAAGGATTAACGATGTATAGGATTAAAGATGTATAGGAAAAAAGATGTATATTATAGGAATGAGCATTACTTCCCTCGGATCACGTCGTGGAGGTCACCATAAACTTGTTTGGTAATGGACGTTTCTTTGTCTTCCCTTGATTGTCTTGATTTTTGATGTAGATTGACGGTTCACAACAAACTTGAATTTCTTCACTACTTTGGGTTTTGTATTTAAAACACTGAGGTAGATAACAATATTAGTTTAATGATCCAAGGATTAATTTTATAAGAAAATAATAAAAATGATGACGCGACGTATCGCTCTGTTTGATCTAGTGTTCAGTTCAATATGGCTGCTCCCTTCGTGTACGTTCGGGCGCTGTCGTATTTCTTCGTTGGTCCGCGCGCCAACACCTCTCTTTCACATCCTTCCTTATTCCAACAATGCAAATAGAAATGATGATTAGTGTGAACGAGAGGCATAGTTTCTTTATCCTTTTGTTTCCTAGAAAAGATGAACTACTTGCAAGACGGGCGTTCTGGGTAGTTCTGGGTGGTTCTGGCACGAGGTGGTAGTGAAGAGTTTCTATTCTTTTCACAAATTTTAAGTGTGACAAGCACAGTGATGTTTCTAGCATACCAACGTACAAAAAACTAGCAGTTTAACTAGCAGCATGATAATCTTCAAAATTATTTTGAATTAAACTAATCTACTGAAATTTGCACCTTGATATGAAAAAACAATTATAATACCAGAATTACGAAACAAAGAGTAATGTGTTATACCTCATTTAAATTGGCATTAAATCAGCAAGTTTTTCTGATACAGGGTCACTTTTCCGTAGTACATTTTTTTTTCACAGTGCGCTTTTAAAGTGACATTAAATTTTTGGTAACGCTTTAAAAGTTTTGGAAAAAAATTAATTGCTCTTGTAATTTGGCACCCAGAGCCTCCATAGAAGGTTTGTAGTGCTGATACATTATCTAGTAATGACACAGCATCGTTTGTTTTATTATTTTTTATCTCATTTTTTTTAAATTAGTCTAATTGTAAGAGAATCTGGTATTTTGTTAAAAATCTCAAAAATATTCATAACTCTTAGGGCAATTTAAATAAGACCATGCTGTAGAAATATTTTTTGCTGGAAATGACCTCCTCTATCTCCCTATTTCGTTTGATCCACGACTTTTTGACCACCCTGTATATTTCAATAAATAAACATAATTCAATAAACTGTACTGTAAATCTGAACCAAATTTCATCAAAATCGGTTAAGCTATTAAAGCTAGCAGATAGAGACACTTTCGTATTTATAATATTGAGTAGTGATGTTGAACGTGATCACTTACCGCCGACTGTGTCTCCAGTTTTAGACTGTCGTCTTCTTCGGTTTTGCTTTCCACTGACTGCACTCTGTACATCTCGCCTGATTCCACTTTTATGAATGCACCACCTTTATAACAAAAAATATGATCACTATCATCATCTCACTTGTATCACTTGTAAAAGTTTACCTGAATAAAAATATATTCTATTCTATAAATATATTCTACTAGAGAATGCCCGCGGCTTCGCCCGCTTGGATTTCGGTTTTTTAAATCCCGTAGGAACTCTTCAATTTTCCGGGATAAAAAGTAGCCTATGTCCTTCCCCGGGATGTATCCCAAGTATATACCAAATATAATTTAAATCGGTTCAGTGGTCGGGCCGTGAATCGTAGCAGACAGACAGACAGACACATTTTCACATTTATAATATTAGTATGGATTCTATAAATATATTCTATTCTATCATCAATCCATCATCGACTTACGACGACCTACCAAGCGCAGTGGTAAACTGTAAGCTTTTTAATGGGGAGGTCCCGGGTTCAAAAATTTACAATTCAGGGGTTTGGAATTTTATGAATTTTATAATTTCTATATCTCTGGTCTGGTGGGAGGCCTCAGCCGTAGCTAGTTACCATCCAACCGGTAAAGCCGTGCCGCCAAGCGATTTAGCGTTCCGGTACGATGCCGTGTAGAAACCAAGGGGTATGGGTTTAATAAAACCTGACATACCCCTTCCAGGTTAGCCCGCTTCCATCTTAGACTGCATCATCACTTACCACTAGGTGAGATTGCAGTCAAGGGCTAACTTGTAATTGAATGAATCACGGATCTCCTCTAAGAATGAGAAGGGTTTAGGCCAGAGTCCACCACGCTGTACGTACCCTGTTCTTGCGCCGCCGCGATGATAGCGTTGGCGGTTTCTTCATCTCCCGATACTTGTAACTCTATTTGGGACTCGTCATTTGAATCTGTAAATAATTTAATAATTTACTACTTAGTTCTTGGCGACCTCCATTTTTTTAATGTAACATTCATTAGGTCAATTTTTTCGTATAAAATATAGCTTAGGTATGTCATCCGGACCTTAACAACGAATCAATTATTAACACCTCATTCATCAAAATCGGCCCAGTAGTTTAGGCGCTACGGTGAAACACACAAAATCTGGCTACAAACAAACATACATACATAGACTGCTAAAATCATAACCCTTCCTTTTGGCTTTGTCGTAGTCGGGTAAAATGGCAAATATACAATGATGGCGAGTGATATTCACCTTGGCTCGCGTCGGCGTCGTTTTCATCCACGAACGAGATTTGTCCGTCTTCACTGCACAGTATCTTTTGCCCCGACATCACCCGGATTATTGACCCGCTCTCACTGTCCATTAGTATTGTGTCTGTGAATAAACATACATACTTATCTATACTAATATATGCCCACGGTATTTTTAATTTATTTTTATAAAACCATTTAGCGTCCACGCAGACGAAGTCCCGGGCATCATCTAGCATTTCATATAAAATATTATACCTACTAGCCGATGCCCGCGACTTTGCCCGCGTAGATTTAGGTTTTTTGAAATCCCGTGGGAACTCTATAATTTTCCGGGATAAAAAGTAGCCTATGTGCTAATCCAGGATATTATCTATCTCCATTCCACAGCCAAATCCGTCCAGTAGTTTTTGCGTGAAGGAGTAACAAACATACACACACACACACACATACAAACTTTCGCCTTTATAATATTAGTGTGACTTGACGACCAACCTGCCGAAATGGTGAGCGTTGTGGTCTTATTAGCGGGAGGCTTTTCGGAATTTTACAATTTCTAAATTTTGGTCGGATTTGATTTTTCAAAAATCCTTTCTTAGCAGATTTTTTACGTCATGATAATATGAGTAGCTATCTTCATGTCTTTTAGCTCGATCCAGTAAATAGAGCTGTGCGTTGATAGATCAGTCAGTCAGTCAGTCAGCTTTCTTTTTATAGGAAAAGACATATAGATAACTAGAAGATGCCCGCGGCTTCGCCCGCGTGGATATCGGTTTTTAAAATCCCGTAGGAACTCTTTGGTTTTCTGGGATAAAAAGTAGCCTATGTGCTAATCCAGAATAATATCTATTTCCATTCCAAATTTCAGCCAAATCCATTCAGTAGTTATTGCGTGAAAGAGTAACAAACATACACACACACACACACACACACACACACACACACACATACACATACAAACTTTCGCCTTTATAATATTAGTGTGATAATTATTACTCACGTTCCTCTAAATCGCCGTCGTTGTCTCCGTCGTCTTCTAATATTATTTTCCCCAACACATATTGTCTGTCTGTACCTTCCAACAGTTTCATGTCTAGGTATTCTGTTTCAGACTTATTTTCTTCATCATCCACCTAAAAAGTATCATACTTTATTAGAATCTGTCATGTAAAGTATCAGACTATCAGGATGTGTCATGTAAAGTATCAGACTATCAGGATGTGTCATGTAAAGTATCAGACTAAATCAGAATGCGTCATATAAAATATCAGATTATGTATATCCAAATAGGTCATGTAAAATATCAGACTACAGACTAGGTATTTCATGAAAGTATCAGGCTATATCAGATTGTATCAGAAAAGATCAGATTATTTCTTACCGTTATCACATTATCTCCTTCAAATTGTAGTTTGTGCCGTGAACTTTTCGTTAATCCCGTCATCGAACAATCTAGAAACATTCAAAACCAACTGAAGCTATAAGGATTTTTTTTCTTTCGCGGTATGGAACCCAAAAATATTATAGTACAATTAGAAAATTACCTTCATCAATTTCCATCGAATCTTCATGGTTTTCCAATTCATCATTCTCTTTCTCAGTTGTAGTTTTATCAAAATCTGCATCAACTTTCAAAATGGCAGATGAAAGAAAATCTTTTGGCAGCGAATTTACATTGAAACTTAATATTGAACTAGTTTTACTTGAATTGACTGATTTTGTCGAGTTATGGTCGTTTTTTGAGTTTTCTTTTGACGTCGTGATTAATTTTGGATCCATAGTCAAAGGTGTCAATTTGGTTTTGCTTGTTACAGTGTTGATGCTTTGGGTCAAAACTGAGGTACCAACTGTCACTTTTAGATTCAGGGTTGATGATGATGGTAAAGTCATTACATTCTGGAAGAAAATTAGTTCATTACAATGTACTCAGTTTTAATTTTGATTCTACATGGCATCGTGCCAGAGCCTTTTACTTTGAAATATTTATTTCTATTTCTAATATTGACTCACCTGTATTTTAGGCATAATCGTGACAGGTTTAGCCATGGCCGTGGCCGAGTTGGGCATAACCGTAGCTGGTTTGGGCAGAATCTTGACAGGTTTAGGCATAGAAGAATTTCCGACTGTCAATACAAAGCCAGGTGGCAAAGGCTGTAATTTCGAAGCTGGCAACACCAGCTTCTTTGCCACATTATTTTTGGGCAAAACGTTACTATTTGAATTATCTTCATTGTATGTTTCATAGTTTAAATTGTGTGCGGGTAATGAACTTTTGAAACTGTCCAAAATTTCAGTCTTAACTACTTTTAATCTGAAAAATAAAATAATAATGAGTCAGACTCTACACAAAGGGTACCATACTGGGTACACGATATAACACTATGTCCTTATTATTTTATATTAACTAAGTGATGCCCGCGACTTCGTCCGCGTCGATTTAGGTTTTCAAAAATGCCATAGGAACTCTCTGATTTACCAGCATAAAAAGGAGCCCATATCCGTCCCTGGGAAGTAAGCTAAATCTATACCAAATTTCATATACATCGGTTAAACTGTTGGGCCGTGAAAAGCTAACAGACAGACAGACACACAGAATGAGGTTAGAATGAGAAGAGGTCATTATTATAATAAGAGGTCTGGGTATAAAAGGTCTATTTGTTCAACTCACCTATATTGCAGTGAATCATACTCCAATACATTTTTTTGACATTTTTTGCACAGTATCTCAGAGTGAACGGAATCCTTGTTAATTTTTTTCTCAATTATCTCACTAACGGTTGTGATTAAGCTCTTATCACATTTAAGAGATAGCTGAGGAAAAAAAATTATACCCTGGTTAAGAATCCTGGAATCAAGAAGTTATAAGAATACTTTGTTTACTTACATCCGAAGCAAATAAGCTCACAGCATTTCTTACAGTAATTTTGTTGCAGATAAAACAGATCATCCTAAAAAATACAAAATACTTAGCAAAATCAATAATTTCTCTGCATTTAGAGGTAACAACATGTGGTTTCACTTGTCTTCATAAACAAGGCCAAAAAAGTCATACACTGTACCTACACACTGCTGCAGGGTGCTAAAAGATAGATTTAGGCAAAATTTCTGTATAATATGGGTGTAGCATTAGCTGCCTTGGGCGGCAGAGTATCCAGTGGCCAGATATCCAGCTATCCGGTTATAAGACTGACTGAATGTCTGATATCCGGCCAAACAGTTATGCTGTTTCATCTTTAATATCAATGATATACTTCGACACCTCCCACGTAAGTTGTTGTATCCCCAAAACTACAACTTTTCAGTAGAGCGTTTTAAATATATAAATTGAAATTAAAGCTCCATTTTTCAATATATTTTTGTGAAATTCGGTATTAAGTTATAGTTTATAGTACTTTCACATATTTTGAAAGATAATTTATAGAAATACTTCACATTTCTGAGATTTTGTTCATACAACATTTTACGGCGTGTTTCATCTTTGTAAAATGTTGTATAAGATACTTACAACAAATTACGCTGGAAAAAATGGGTTGAGTGTCATCGTATGTGTTAAATACAACAGTGTACGTCGTTTAAAATTTAAAAAAAATGTAGTATGTGTAGTCCGATTCATGATTTCCAACCAATGGATGTCCACTACTGGACATAGGTCTCTTGTAGGGACTTCTATATGCCACGGTCTTGCACCATCTGAATCCAGTGGCTCCTTGTGACTCGTTTGATGTCGTCTGTGCACCTAGTGGGAGTCTGTCAACGCTGCGCCTTACAGTGCGAGGTTCCAGCACCTTGGGACCTCAACGTCTATGGGTCCTTCGAATTATGTGCCCCGGCCATTTACACTTCAGCTTCGCAACCCATTTATGCCGGTTACTCTGATTTTCCTGCCGATATCCACATTCCAGATTCGATCACGTAGAGACACTTCAAATATAGCTTTCTAATTGCCCGCTTAGTGACTCTGAACTTTCTTATGGATTCCATTATAATATGTGACCATATTATCTCGGATCCATAATATGTCATTACTGGTAACACGCACTGTACGAAGACTAATTTAGTTTCCGTACGCTGCCGCCGAGTCGGATTCGTTGGCTGACCTGTTTCTTGAAATTGCACTTACCTACCTTGTCCAGGTACCTGTTCCAGGCTTACAAACTTTTCTATAATTTCGAGTGCAGAGCCCTCAACGATTACTGGGTGGTCCGAGACATAAGAATTAGACATAATTTTCGTCTTACTCATGTTCATTTTCAGGCTCATCTGTTGTGAAACTTTGCAAAGGTCATTGAGCTGTAAATGTAGAAACTCTGGGAAACCTAATGAGGTTTCCCAGAGTTTCTGCGATAGTGACTATGTCATCGACAAATCGAAGGTGAATTTCTTTTGATGTTAATGTCAAGTTCATTCCAATCTAAGCTTAAAGATAAAGACGTCTTCCAAAGCAGTGGTAAAGAGTTTCAGAGAATTACGTGTCAATGTGCACTCTGTCACTGCAATTGGACTGGCCTAGTCTGGTCCTATATGTCGACTGTCATGGTGTTTTCGTACAGGATTCTATTTCAGCATTTGTATGAACAGGCAGTTGTTTCAGCATCTCAATAGCGACCTTAATACAGCCCCAGTTTCCACCAAATCAAAAACTTTCTCATAGTTTACAAACGCTTAGCAAAGAGGCAGATTATTATAATAGCCTTCAGTTATATTATGCATAACATGTCGCAGCTTATGAATGTGACCTATAGTGCTTAAGCTTTTTCAGAATCAAGCTTGTTAGGGATGCTGAAAGTCATCGAACTTATTATTGTGACGATTCATAATGACTTACGATAACAACAGCTTATAGACATGGCTTAGCAGCGAGATGAGTTTATGACTCTTCTTGAGTAATGTTTGTAACTTTGTAATTTCGTTATGCAATGAACTAGATTAATTTGAATATAAGATTCACTAACCTTTTGTGCCTACATTGCAACAAATAAACCATTACTTATTATTTATTACGGCATTATCGCCATGACGGGATTGAAAATCCCGTCATGGCGATAATGCCGTCATGGCGATTGGAAAATCGCTGAAAGACCTTAAATACTGGTTTGCCACCCGCTTTCAGGAATTCTACTGTGATTCTGATATCACCGAGCGAATTTTTATCCTTGAGTTGTTTGAGAGCCATAATTATCTCGTATAAACTGGCATCTGGGATATCTTGGGTATAGTGTCCCGTCAATTTAGCTCTGGGATCTTTAGTCAAATCTACAACAAGTCTTTGTATTGTGGTGTATAAAACTGTCCATAGAACTTCCCCACTTATTTCAAGAGCTCAAGTTTAGCTGAAATGAGGTGTTGTAAGTTTTTTGTCGTATCAGCAGGCCCTGTTTAGTAGACAGATTTTTCGTGAATACTTTTGAGTTCCTGTTCCGCTCTATAGTATCTTTAAAACGAAATTAAAGATCCATAAGTCACGTGTTTGTACAATAGAGATCTGCCAGTAGGTAGGTGCATCTGCTGAAGACTACAGTATCATTTCTGACCTTTTTCTGGCCATGAGCTTTAAAATCATAAAAAAATATTTGTTATTTTTGGACGATAGGCCGTAAAGAAATTGGACTCCACCACCTGGCAGGTTCTACCAACCTATTTATTGGAAAGGTAGGCTCTGAAATAATATATTGTAGTAGTGATTTTTTTGTTAATTATATGATAACCTAGTGGTATAATGAGCCGATTAGTTATTTTATTCACTATCATAGGTTTACGTCGCCATCAAACTAAATTTTAACATAGTTTTATTGTATACAATGTCGTATGTAAGAAAAAAAACAATGTCATATCAACGTAAAATATAGCATGTAATCATACAACAAAATTTTGAGAAATAAATGCCGAAGTAAAATGTTGTATGTATCACTTAACACAAAATTTATTATAATTCTGCAACGTAAACGGTTGTATGTCATCATACAATACTGTTTTTGGGTGTCCTCAACGACGTAAATTGTTGTATGTAATCTATACAATAGTTTAGCTTGGCATCACTATTAAATTACTAAAATACGATAATGAAATAAAAAAATGCAAACACAACCGTGACATATCAGTATCTTGAGTTACAAACATTTCATTTGAAGTCCGGCGTGATCTGTTGTATCTGTTACATACGAGGCGCAAACGTGCGACTTCACCCCACATAAAACGTTGTAAAGGTCGATATGATATTTTACGTCGTTCTCGTTTGAAAAATACAACATTATACGCCTCATAAGTACTTTAAAAAACAACATTTTTAGGTTTTTTTTTAATTGAACATATAAAATAGATAAAAATAGACATTGTTATGTAAAAAACGCAAAATGGCAATTTTGTGGCTTACAACAACTTACGTGGGAGGTGTCGACTTACTCTAAGGTTCAAATCTATGGAGTGCACTTTGACTTTGCTTAGACTTAAATTTCAGTTAAAACGAGACAGATTTATACTAGAGGTTTAACACTGTCTTAAGCCTGAGCCAAGTCAAAGTGAACTAGTGGCCACAAGTATTGGTATAGAAGTCTAAAATTGGTGATCGCAATGGATCTGAGACGGCCAAAGTGATATAAGGAACTCAAGGACCTGTACAGGCCCCAAGGTAGACAGAACAAGAAGCCCATTATTACCTTAATTGCACCAAAATGTTGGGACCATTTAGTTAATAGGTAAGTTTGGTTTAATAAAATCTTTCATAGCCCATTCCAGGTTAGCCCATTTCCATCTTTATTGAAAAAGTCTCTCAGTTCCTTTACATATTCTAATAGATAGAGCCACTTGTGTGAAAGGTGTTCTAAATAAACATCAGTTCTGTCTTTACTTTATAGCTAAACTACTAAAATTATCTTGATTTAAGTTTGGAAAAGAGATAGCTTGCATCCTGAAGATGGACTTAAGATACTTTTTAATTACAATATAATTTTATGTGGGTAAGTACATATAACTAAATTAATAATTGAATTATGTTATTAATTTTTCACAATAAATTGATTCGTAAATTATTATTTTTATGATTGTAGGTTTCAGACACTTCAACAAGAATCCCATCAATCCAATTCTCTGTTGAAAATTATGTAACAAAAACCAAGTTTCGCATAAAATAATAAAATCAAAGAATTATTGTTGTTACCATCTTAACACTTGTTGACATTCTTATCATTTTGCCTCCGTCGTTGCCTCTAATTTTAAATCTATTGCCACCATTACGAAATAATATCGAAGAAAAATTCCGAAGCTTTCTAAATGTCAGCCATTTTGCCAACATATCATTAAAATAAATCGAAATTTTAGAAAAAAATATGGTATAAACAAAGCAATTTTAGTTCTGTACCTGATAGAAGTTTCAAGTTTTCAATGAATTCTATTATTTTTTGAAGGTTTTCAGAAATTTTACAAAACACATAAGTTGTCAGCAATGATTTTCTTCACATTATCACAAGCAGCCACCATGACCACCATTACGTTTTTTAATCAGTTCCTGTGGCCTGTGCGTCACCGCTAGAGGTGTTTGCTACTTCCGGTCTGAGCTGTCACTTTTGAGTTTTGTCTATGGTGTTATGAACGATTTACACAATATCTAGTAAACGTCAATGGGTCGTGTCTCAATGCCCATGTGATGTAGCAGCATAGCAGCATTATAAAAAAGTCCTAAAAAGCTAGAATCTAGAGCCAGGAAACTAACAATAAAAAAAATTTGCTCCTCGGGCATATAGCGGCAAATTCGATTTTTTCGATTTTATAACCTTAAATAGTGAAAATCTTGTTCGCTATGTATAAAATGTAAAAACAGTCATAAACTCATTTTTATTGCAAATAATACATTGATCTCAAGATAAAGTTATATAATAATTTTGTTTATTGATCATAAAATTACTTCGGGACGGCGTGTGTAGGACAAACTTCTCCGAAGCAAGTATCACCGTAGTCAGCACACGGTCTATCGGACACCTTTAATGGTTCAGCTTTCGGGCAGAACTGGATCGTACTGGAAAGTGCAAAGTTAGTTGTGTTAGTGCATGATAGATTATTTTGTTTCATAAGTACACCTGTAATGGAAAACCACAAAAGGGTTACGATTTTAGAAGTCTATGTATGTATGTAGGTTTGTATTTATGTATGTTTCACCGTAGCGCCTAAACTACTGAGCTTATTTTGATGGATAAGGTGTCAATCGGTTCGTTATTAATTATAATTATTATGGTCCGGGTAACATACGCTATATTTTGTACGAAAAAATCGTCCTGACGGATCTTACATTCAAAAAAGTGGGGGTGTCCGAAAATATTTTTGCTATTGTATCGAGTGGGATATCAAATGAAAGAGGAAAAAATCTGAGTTCATAAAAGTAAATATACTAGTGTTAAAATATACAGAGTGATAGAAAAACAATTTGGCTACATCTGATATCTCATAGAGCCTCAATAGCTCAACGGTCGAGGAGCGGACTAATTTCCGAAAGGTCAGCGGTTCAAACCCCACCTGTTGCACTATTGTCGTACCCACTCCTAGCACAAGCTTTACGCTTAGTTGGAGGGGAAAGGGGAATATTAGTCATCTAGTCATCTATCGGCAGTTCGCGGGTAGTAGTCGGGTTTTAGTGCTGTTTATTGTACAATGCGCAGTCACACGCTTCTTGTTCAAATTGGACTACTAAAGCGTATATTTCCTTTCATATACCCATATTCGGCATTCACCATCCATTTCTCGTCGATCTTGTTCAGTTGCTCCCACTTGCCTTTAGGCAGACCGCAGACCAGCTGTGTCTTTATTGTCCTTATCGCTACAATCGGCGCCGGGATGAAACCTACGGGAATCACCATCACTTATTTAGGGATCCGTACCTCAAAAGGAAAAACGGAACCCTTCTAGGATCACTTTGTTGTCTGTCTGTCTGTTGTCTCTGTCAAGAAAACCTATAGGATACTTCCCGTTGACCTAGAATCATGAAATTTGGCAATAGGAAGGTCTTATAGCACAAGTAAAGGAAAAAATCCGAAATTGTGGTTACATCACAAAAAAAATGTGTTCATGAACCAATATAATTGGTACCTATTTATTTTCAATTATTATTTTCAAAATAAGATAACTGTACCAAGTGGGGTATCATAATATGCAAGGCCTGTAATTCCAAAACAAAGTTTTTGATTTATCAACCCTCGACGTGGACTCGCAAGTCGCAAAGGCCGGTTTTTACTATAAGATAAGATTACGAAAGTGTTTGTTTGTTGGTGTAAAATTTGGGTAAAATAAAACACATTTTTTTTAACAAAACATTTTTATTTCAACAAAGTATAAATATTAAATAATCTAGAATGGTAGTTAATAAATAATTTATTTAAATTGTGCTACATAAGCCACCTTATGATATACATAGTAATTATTACTTATGATGGTATACATAATTCTTGGAATTATTATATGTACTATTTAATTGATTGTATTAATTGATCACTCTGTGTCCACACCAAACCTGAAAGGACAGAAAAATTACAATCCCTTAAATTCTTACTTTCAATTCCTAATCTTAATCCATCCATACCTCAATATTATAAACGCGAAAGTGTCTGTCTGTCTGTCTGCTACGTTTTCACGGCTCAACCGTTGAACCGATTTTAACGAAAAGTACAGAGTTAGTTTACATCCCGAGGGCGGACATAGGCTACATTTTTTTTTTTTTTTTTTTTAATCTTTAATTTTCTGGGACTTTTGTCCGACACGGACACGCCAGCCCCATCGTAACCTAAATTACATTCTAAATAACATCGTGGAATGCAACAGATACAAGTGGAGAGATATTACTGCCTATGCAGAAATACATCAATAATAGACTTGAATCTCTCTGCTGTCGGTGTAGTTAACATACTCGTAAAACTACCCATGTCAAATCTATTAATGCTATATCTCTGCACAAGACTCTCTCTCTGCGCGCTGTATCTGCTACATTCCACTAGTACGTGCTGGACATCATCTGTCGTACCACATACTTCGCACTTGTCAGAATCAGCTTTTTTCATTAAAAATGCGAATTTCTTAGAAGGATAGTGTCCAGAACGCAACCTATGAGCTACGACTATATATTTTCTACTTAAACAAGTATTACCAAACCAAGGGAAACGAGGAGGCTGACATTGGATAGTTTTATACCAAATTCCTTTTTCCCTACTTAGGCTACATTTTATCCCGGAAAATCAGAGTTCCTACGGGATTCTTAAGGGTCTATCCGTTTAACCGACTTATACGAAATTTGGTACAGAGGTAGCTTACAGATCGGAAATTGACTTGGGCAACTTTTTATCCCGGAATAGCAGAGTTCCTACGGGATTTTAAAAAACCTAAATCCAAGCGGACGGAGTCGCGGGCATGATCTAGTACTTAATATTATGAATGTCTGTCTGTTAGCTTTTCAAGGCCCAATGGTTTATCCGATTTTGATTCAATTTGGTACAGAGTTAGCTTACATTCCGGAGACGGACATAGGCTTTTTTATCCTGGAAAAATAACGAGTTCTCTCTAAATATACTTCTGTTTAGTGATAACAGTTTTTATACAAGTCCTAAAGTTCAACTTTCATATAGTTTATTTATTTTTATAATGGCTGTGACACACAGACAGATAGACTAACTTGATGAAATTACAAGGGTATTTTAATACGGTACCCTAAAAAAGTACCTGTAGGCTGTAAATGTTCATTATAAGCAGGTATCTTCATAGTCGCCGCAAGGACTGTCCGTTTCAATCAAAGGTTCAGATTTTTCGCAAAACTGGATTACTCTGAAAAAAAGAGGTTTGGAATTTTATAATTTCTAAATTCTGGTCTGGTCAGGTGGGAGGCTTCGGCCGTGGCTAGTTACTACCTTACTGGCAAAGACGTACCGCCAAGCGGTTTGTACAATGCGGTGTAGAAACCAAATGAGTATGGGTTTAATGAAAACTGCCATACCCCTTCCAGGTTAGCCCGCATCCATCTTAGACTGCATCATCACTTACCACCAGGTGAGATATCAGTCAAGGGCTAACTTGTATCGCAATCAAGGACTAACTTGTATCTGAATAAAAAAAAAGCCAGGCGCTAGTTTATAAAATTAAAAATTTATAACAGCCCCGACAAGTTAAGGTTACATTAACTAGAAAAGAGCTGATAACTTTCGAACGGCTGAACCGATTTTATTGGATTATAGCTAAGAACACTGTCGATCAAGCCACCTTTCAAACAAAAAAAAAAAACTAAATTAAAATTGGTTTATTAGTTTAGGAGCTACGATACCACAGACAGATACACAGATACACACGTCAAACTTATAACACCCCTCTTTTTGGGTAGGGGTTTAAAAAGAATAAGTTACCCATAATCTCCTTTCTCCATCCATTTCTCATCGATCTGGTTAAGCTCCTCCCACTTCCCTTCAGGCAAACCGCATATGAGGTCCGCTTTGACGGTTCGCAGAGCTATAACCGGCGCCGGAGTGAAACCTGCAAGAGAATCATTACTATCGGTTCAGGGGTTTCTTACTATATACAGAGTGTAACCAGAACGCTAGCAAAAATGAACACAATTAATGATGATTACTGATAAGATACCATTCAAAAAACTATGATATATTTATTTAATCCTGTATTTTTTAAAAGATCACAATATATTGCAAACAAAACATCTGACTGACGCTAGAGATCAACGATCATTCCGTAAATAGGTCACTCGACCACCACCACCTACGACACGGCTCGAATCTGACTTGAATTTTGCATGCTATACTAGCATTGGATTGTGTTAAGAGTAGTATAATAATAACGCTAATTTTTTGCTAGCGTTCTGGTTACACTGTGTATAAAATTCATTTTCTATCCTTGTTTAGCAATATTAAAAAGAAAAAGATGCAGATACTTTTAATTTAGAGAAAAACAACAGACTGCCAGTATCTACAATAAAACACAAGACTATTTTTACATACAAATTACACGCTTTACATATAATATTATGAGTGTAAATTATGTAAACAGTTCTAATCTATCCACAGAAAGAAGTTTGTATAGGGCTCTCTCTGTTACGTAATCCCATACAAATGACAGAGACAAAAAGACTAACCAAACAAATGAATCTATGTTTTCGAATTGAATAACGGCTGATTACTCAAAATTTCTTTACATAAACTACAAAATGAATAATACAATAATCAATAATATTGAATTTTAAGAGAAACTTACAATTAATAATCACGTTTTATTTTTATTTTTCTTGTACTGTTTTTTGTATATTTTTATTTTTTTTAAAGGGGTTGCCACGTGCAAAAATTAAATAAATAATGAAAAATAGTAAAGTAAACTTCAAACAAGTGAAGTAAGTAAATAAACAAAATAGTATTCGCAAATAATGTTATTTAATTAAAAAATCGAATTCAATTATTGTAATTTTACTTTGAAATATTTATTATTATTTTTAAAAATAAAGAACATTAAAAAAAATATTAAGTATAAGAATAAAATATTAAAAAAGTTTAGCCGCCCGAACAGGGACTTGAACCCTGGACCCTTGGATTAAAAGTCCAATGCTCTACCGACTGAGCTATCCGGGCTACGAGAGATGGGTCGAAATAGTCAATGACACCATAACATGATGTCACAACATTTTATTTGAACAAAAATAGTTGTTTTAGCACAGCTGGGTATAATAGCCTATTTGAATTTATAAATAATTTTGAACTTTATCTTATGGTATTGTCGAGCACATGGGGTTGAATCTATTGCGTCTGTTTTATGACTAGCTGTGTCCACTTTTTATCCGAAGAGATAGGCCAAAATGTACCACTGATCATTTGAAAATCACGATTTTAAAATGGTTAGCGATATAAAATGAGTTATTGTGGCTTATTTATAACAAATTAGTTGATGCCCGCAACTTTGTCCGCTTGGATCTAGGTTTTTAAAAATCCCGTGGGAAACATTCGATTCTCAGGGATAAAAGTAGCCTGTGTTCATCCAGGATATAATCTATCTCCATTCTAAATTTCAGCTAAATCCGTCCTGCAGTTTAACGAAAGATTAACAAACATACACACAAATTTTCGCCTTTATAATATTAGTGTGATTGAATACATACCTTGCAAAGAAGGCTCAAACCCTACAGTGGGAATGCAATTCTTTTCGCACAACAGTTTCCTATAATTGAGATCCCCCTTGAATAGTAATGCCACGGCAAATTGTAGTTTTCTATACAAGTTCGGTTCGTATTTTTTCATGTCTCTATATACGTGGGGGGACGTCCAAAAATCGTCACTCTGAAAAAAAACCGGCCAAGTGAGAGTGGGACTCGCATACGAAGGGTTCCGCGCCATTCTACAAGAAATCCAAGACAATAAAATGAAATTTAACAAGTTAATGGCGGACAGCGCCATATTGATATGATTTAGTAAACTAACAAATTCACGGTCTTCAGATTATTTCCTTGACTTGTGCTATAAGACATTGTTACCTTTCATGATTCTAGATCAACCCCTAAGCCAATTTAATTAGAAAGGCAATAATGCGGATGGTTTTAGTTTTTTTACGTAGTATCATATCCGCTAGTATGAAATAAATAGATTCATTACAATTAATTTGACTTCAAAGAAAAGCAAATGAAACTGGCGTTACCATGACAACAAAGGAGCCGTCATCAATATATTTCTCCCAAGTCTCACCCAGTTGCCTCAAATTGTCCGACCTTATTACTATAGGGGGCTCCGGTTCTGATGGCGCTTCGCCCTCGGCAACTGAAATTACGACCAAATATACTATACTAGCGACCTGCCCCTGCTTTGCACGGGTAGCTTGTTAAAATTTTCGTAAGGATCTCTAATTTTTAATCAACTTCAAAAAGGAGGAGGTTCCCAATTCGACTGATGTTTTTTTTTGTATGTTTGTTATATGATTACTCCGCCATTTATGAACCGATTTTGATGATTCTTTGTTTGGTACTAAAGGTTTTTGTTTGGTTTTGGTTGGTTTGTGTGGTAGGTCATACTTCAGAGGTGGTCCCATTTTAATTTGGTGAAGATCTGATGAACATCTTCGGCGATGGAGAACGGAACTCCTCAATGGATAAGAGTACATTGCACCCGATCAATGTAGTATCTTAGTGAACAGTAGGTTTTTACCAGGCATACCATATTTGAATACACGATCACAAAACATTGTAATTTTTTTTTAATACAAATATAAAAACCGACTTCAATAACCACAAACACTAAAAATTAAAAAATAATTTAATACCGAATATACTAGAACAGACTATACCGAAATTACCGAATATATTAGAAAAAGAGTTAATGTAGTTTTATAATAATATTTTTTTGGAGTCGGTGCCAATGAGATGCCAATGTGGAGGCCCAAAACAATATCTATACTAATAAATAAAATTGAAGTGTCTGTCTGTAATTTCGAAATAACTACCTCATATTAAGCTCATAGGGTTATTTGAACGATACCATAACTGAATCACCCGGTTTTAAAATTTTTGTCTGTCTGTCTGTTTGAAAAGGCTAATCTTTGGAACGGCTGAACCGATTTTGACGGGATTTTCACAGACAAATAGAGGATTCACCAGGGCGTAACATAGGCTACTTTTTTAACCGACTTTTAAAAAGGGAGTTGTGTTTTTCTACCTATGTACATCGAAATTTCCGAGATTTCTGAACCGATTTGCGTCATTTCTTTTTTAATCGATAGAGGAACTTTGCGACATTGTTTCATAAAAAAATTGGATTCCAACTCCTCAATCCTGATGCTGCAGGGATCTGACCAATCCACGCGGGCGAAGCTGCGGGCATCAGCTAGTTAAGAATAAACGGCTCATGTGGCTTATATTGGCATACCTGGTTTGGGCTCGGGGGGTATTTCTCTACTGAAGCTGGCGGCTGCGCACGAGTTTATCACATATCTGAAATGGTATCAAAATCCAAATATTAATATTTTATTAAAGAAAAAGTATTTTTATTTGTGGTAGAAATATGTATAGTACTTCAGTTTATTTTACCTGAAATCCCTTGGAGTGACATCCGATACGAACCACGGTATCTTTTTCACGTGAAATCTAACCTGAAAAAATTACGTTATTTACCGTTACAATTCTGTTATTGGCGATTTACCGTTATAATAGGTTATTTTACATCAAGCGAGAAAAAATCTAAAAACTAAAAAAAAGTCTAAAAATCTAAGAGTTTCCACGGGATCTTTAAAAAACTAAATCCGACGAAGTCGCGGGTATCAGCTAGTCACACATAATTACCTTTTTAACAATGTTCTGCGATATAAGAAAGTGAGCTAGACACAAGTCCGTGAATAGTTCGTATCCTGCATTGTCACAGATTATATCTGAAAAGGAATAATGATAGGTATAAAATTAAAACTAGTACAATAAAATACTAATCCGTGATAGCCTAGTGGTTAAGATGTCCGCCTCCCATTCGGGAGATCGGGGGTTCGATCCCGGGCACGCACCTCTAACTTTTTGGAGCTGACTGACTGACTGACTGACTGATCTATCAACGCACAGCTCAAGCTACTGAACGGATCGGGCTGAAAGCAAGATAGCTAATATGACGTAGACATCCGCTAAGGATTTTTGAAAATTCAATCCCTGAAGGGGTAAAACTGGGGTTTGAAATTTGTGAAATCCACGCGGACGAAGCCGCGGCCATAAGCTAGTAAAAAACTTAGACTTGGGCGCGTTTGGAACCCCCGTAGCTTTAGTTTTAAGTTTACGTAATTAATTATTTATCACCACTATTTCGTATAAAGATAACAATTCTGACCATCAAAAGGTACCTATTTTGAATAAATGATTTTGAGTTTTGACTTTTTTTGAAAATCCCTCTATTTCTACACATACCAAAAGTGACGGCCTGAGGCAGTATCATTTTAGCTGGACAAGGTATCTGAGGGGGCGCTTCCGATGTCTCACCTTCCTGCTTCGCTTCCGGCGCTTCCGGGGACTGAAACACATAATCATAATCATATTTATATTTTTTGTGGGTAGCCGAGCGAGCAATAACAAATGGACAAAAATACTTACAGAATGGCTACCACGGAAAGGAAAAAGAAAAAGGGGAAGAACCAGAAGACGCTGGGGAGATTTGTTTGCACAGGTCATGGGACCGCTATGGATGCGGAACGAGAGAGACGGACTTGGAGAGAACTGTGGGAGGCCTACCCCCTAGGGCGACTTCTACCGTAAAAAACCAAATACAAATCAAAACAAAAACAAATCTTACCTACGTACACTACAATATTTGTTATACCAATTTTATAAATACACTGACAAACAATCATAAATAAATATATATTGTAATAATGACATTAGATAATATTGTAATATAATATATAGTAAGAGTTATGATATTGTTGGATTTTTCTTTTAATAATGATTATGACTAAAATATTATGTTACAAAAACTAATAAGAATGTATGTTGCATGTAATTAATTTAAAAAAAGTGTAATGAATTGAATGGTAGTAGAATAAATGGCTATTTTACTTATTTTATTTTATTTAGTACAATAGTTAGACCCGAACACAACCTGCAATATCTAAATAATTTTTAAATCATCATCATCATCAGCCTGTGGACCTCCACTGTTGGACATAGGACAATGAGCGCCACAACACCTGGTCCTCAGCTTTCCTCATCCAGCCTCTTCCCGCGGTCTCCACTCAAGGACTTTCCGGCCCCAACAGCCACCGCCTCTACGACAGGCATGGCCTGCCCACTGCCACTTCAGCTAATTTTTAAATACATACTTATATCAAAACTTGCAAAACCGGCAGGAATCGAACCTGCGTCTTTAGGGTTCGCGCCGACGACGCTCTAACCACTAACGAAATTTGTGATATGTATGTTCACTCAATACTAAAGCGACTGTTAATGCCATCTAGTAGCGACACTTTAAAGGTATCGAAACTACTTCTAAAGGCCCATATTACAAGGCAGCTCTTTGAACGAGAAATGACATGGCTTTTTACTATTACGTACTACAATATCTAATTTACTTTATTTATTTGAAACTAACTTTCGACTACAAACATTAAACAAAAGTTACAAGCTACAGTAAATAATTTTATAGTTAAAAGTTAAAACCTCGTTTTTACAAATCGGCATTCCGGCTAAAGTCGCGAGTCTGTGGCAACTGCATTTCGCTTTGAAAACCGTATTCTGAAATATTCATTTATCTATTGTAATTTTAAAGAAACTGGCCAGGTGCGAGTCGAACTCGTGCACCGAGGATTCCGTACTCGGGTTCTGATATTTTGTACGACAAATCAAAACCTATTATGCATAAAAATAGTCTCAATAGCTCAACCGGTAAAGGAGTGGACTAAAAACCGAAAGGTTGATGGTTCAAACCCCGCCTGTTGCACTATTGTCGTACCTACTCCTAGCACAAGCCTGACGCTTAGTTGGAGAGGAAAAGGGAATATTAGTCATTTAACATGGCTAATATTCTTTTATAAAAAAAAATCTGTTTTACAATGTACAGGTAAAGGCCATTCATGATCCCACTTGGTATAGTTATCTTACCTTGAAAATTGAATAGTTCAAGAACACATTTTTTTTTGTGATGTAACCACAAATTCACGGTAATTTCAGATTTTTCCCTTTACTTGAGCTACCCGTTTAGTTCATTTAATTTTATTTACATTATTTTATTAAAAACACTTACCCCTTCAATAGCTTTGCTCATACTCTCCGCTTTGGTACAAACTGTATCACAGATTTTTGCCGAGTCATCCACGAGTACCTGAAAAAATAATAGATGTCATAATATACTAACAAACACACAAACACACAACTTTGTAATCCAAACTTCCACGGGTCATACTTCCTGTCCTCCATTTAACCGATTTATATGAAATGTGATACAGTGATAGCTTGAATCTCGGAAATTGATATAGGCAATTTAACTTAAATCAAAAATCAAAGAGTACCCACAGAGTTTTTGAAAAACCTAAATCCACGCGGACGAAGTCACGGGCCACGAAGTCACGAAGTCTAGTACCTACCTAATGAAGGTAAGTTCAATACAGGTAAGTTTCAAATACAACACATACACATGCATACAATTTGAAGTCGTATTACCTTATCCTTAAGATCCACAATCATTTGTAGCGGGTCCATAATGGCGCGGGTTTCTTCGCCATTAGACAGCGACAGGTCGCATTTGTTCGACCATAGACATAGCTGAAAATTCAAGTATTCCTTAATTCCTGTATTCCTGTATACTTGAATGATATTAATGCGAAATAATTTGTCCTTCAATCAATCCGCAACAGGGCAACTAACAAAAATTTTTGGAGACCCCACTTTTTTGGATGTAACATCCGTCAGGTAGATTTTTTTTCGTATGAAATGTAGCCTATGTCACTCGGGCTATAATAAAGAATCGATTGACACCTGATTCATCAAAATCGGCTCAGTAGTTTAGACGCTACGGTGGAACACACATAAATACAAACATACATACACTGGACAGCAAATAAACCGGGCCACCCGCTACCTTGGAAGTCTGATTCGATTTTCTCAAAAAGTATAAAACTTACAACTATCAAAATTATACCTGCTGAAAGTGCATTTCATAATGATTAAAATGAATGGATATTCAATGCGATTAATCAATTATTTAAGTGTTTATTAAGGATTTTACAAGGAAGAGTCGTTTTCCAGCCATGTTAATCGTAAGTAATCATGAAATGAAAACAAAAATTAAAGCCAGAAACAAAGATAAAATTAAAAAAAAAGTTTTTGGTCAGTATTCAGTATTCCCTCCCCTTGCTTGGACAATTGCCAGCATCCTCGTATTCATCCACCTCACGAGCCTGACGATGAAATCTCAAGGAATTGCATTCCGCTCCTCTTCATTTGCAATTCGCAGCTCTGGAAGCCTTGTTGGAGCCGATATTCGGGCTCGAACCCGACGTTTCAGCTCGTCCCATAAGGGTTCTATCGAATTCAAGTCCGAGCTTCGAGCTGGCCAGTCCATTGTACTAATGCCCACGTCGCATACATACTGGGTCACCACATGAATAACGTGACGTCGTGCATTATGATGCATAAACTGGCATATTCTGCGCGATATATCCTACGTAAGGTACCACATGGTCTGCGAGGATTTCAGTAATGTAGCAATGAGATCAATCCACGTGTACGGCCCCCTGGTTCGATGAAAACTAACGCTGTACATGCGGTTAACGAGATGCCGCCCCAGATAATTACAGATCCTTCTCCATTAGCAACAGTTTCCTCGATGCAACACTGAGAATAACGTTCTCCAGGGCAACGATATTGTCTCAGACGTCGATCATTTCAATGTAGACTCACCCTGGTCTCATCAGTGAAGAGTACTTTACCCCACTGTCCTAACGTCCAGTCCCTATGCTCTCGAGTAAATTCAAGTCGTGCTTCATGGTGGGCTACCGTCAATGCTGGGCCTGTTACAGCTCTCTTTGGAGTCAGGTTCCATTCAACAAGTATCCTTCTGATGGCGTCTGGGCTTATGACCACTTGGCGTTCGTCACGCAGACTTTATTGGACTTGAACTGGGTTGAGGCGGCGATTTCGCAGAACAGAAGTTGGATATCGGACGTCGGCATTCGTACAATGGACTGGTCAGCTCGAAGCTCGGACTTGAATCCGATAGAACACTTATGGGATGAGCTGAAACGTCGGGTTCGAGCCCTGATACCTGCTCCAACAAGGCTTCCATAGCTGGGAATTGCAATTGAAGAGTATTGGAAGGCAATTCCTCGAGATTTCATCGTCAGGCTCGTGAGGTGGATGAATACGAGGATGCTGGCAGTTATCCGAGCAAGGGGAGGGAATACTGAATACTGATCAAAAACTTTTTTTTATTTTTATCTTTGTTTCTGGCTTTAATTTTTGTTTTCATTTCATGATTACTTACGATTAACATGGCTGGAAAACGGCTCTTCCTTGTAAAATCCTTAATAAACACTTAATTGATTGATTAATCGCAATGAATTTCCGTTCATTTTAATCATCATGAAATGCACTTTCTGCATGTATAATTTTGATGGTTGTAAGTTTTATACTTTTTGAGAAAATCGACTCAGACTTTCAAGGTAGCGGGTGGCCCGGTTTATTTGCTGTCCAGGTACATAGACTGCTAAAATCATAACCCTGTCTTAGGGCTTTGCCGTAGTCGGGTGAAAAAGTAATCTTTATTCTTTATTCTTTTATTTATTTGCATTCATGTTTTACATGAACAACAACACATTTACAACATGAAGCCCCGTCAGGGTGCTGCAAAGTGATTACATATAAATAAAATATCACGTATATAAAAATTAAAAAATAAAAATAAAAATTAAAAATTAAAAAATGTTATGGCAATTCCTAACTAATTTATGTCCTATTAATTATATTATTAGTCAATCTTTAAAAAAGTATCAATATTTTTTTTTTTATAACTATATCGTGTTATTGAGGTCTATTCGTTCAAAAATCTTGTCTAAACTTACCTTGAGCAAGGTTATGAAGTCCTGTTTTCGCTTGTCCTTATCGCTAGCTGGTAACATGGTGACTAGTTTGTCGGCAACTAAGCACATCGGCTCTAAGCTGTTCTTGAACGAATTGTCTTTCTGTTCGTCGAACGGATCGAAGAAACGGAGTCCCTTGCTGAAATAATTAAGGAATGTTTATTCATAATTCAAAATTCAAAATATTTTTATTCAAT
Source organism: Maniola jurtina (assembly GCF_905333055.1). NCBI lineage: Eukaryota > Metazoa > Arthropoda > Insecta > Lepidoptera > Nymphalidae > Maniola > Maniola jurtina. The sequence continues at coordinate 995,055 of NC_060053.1, forward strand.
TAGACTTTTACAAGTACTTTTGAATCGTCAAGAGCATCTAACACTGGTTCGGAATGCCTTTCCTACCGAGAATAACCAGCAAGAAACTCGGCGGTTGCTCTTTTCAAAGATTTGATATACAATAATATGCCATATCCAGGGACGGACCGTAAGTTTTTGAGGCCCTGGGCTAATACTATTTGGGGGCCTGCCTTATCAAACAACTAATTGCTATTTTGTCAAAAAACTTTTCAATAATGATGACAGTACACGCCCCGCCGAACAGATACATGAAATCTAATCGACTTTCAACACTAAAGATCCATTGGTACCATTTTCTGGCTTCAGAGGTGTCAACTGTGAGGTAATTTAACTTAACTGTCAGGTAACTTACCTCAACTCGCACCCTTCCCTAAGCCATCTGTATACGTAACACTCGGAAAACACCCAGATATTCGTAAAGTAATACGGGCTTTCAGCATTAAAGATCCATTAGTTCCATTTCCAGGCTTCAGGGGTGTCAACTGTGAGGTAATTTAACTTAACTGTCAGGTACCTTACCTCAACTCGCACCCTTCCCTAAGCCATCTGTACACGTAACACTCGGAAAACAACTAGATGTTCGTAAAGTAATACGAACTTTCAGCATTAAAGATCCATTGGTTCCATTTCCAGGCTTCAGGGGTATCAACTGTGAGGTAATTTAACTTAACTATCAGGTAACTTACCTCAACTCGCACCCTTCCCTAAGCCATCTGTATACGCAACAATCGAAAAAGACCCAGATATTCGACTTTCAGCATTGTTGGTTCCATTTTCTGGCTTCAAGGGTGTCAACTGTGAGTTAATTTAACTACCAGGTAACTTACCTCAACTCGCATCCTTCCCTGAGCCGCCTGTACACGTAACACTCGGAAAACACCCAGATATTCGTAAAGTAATACGGACTTTCAGCATTAAAGATCCATTGGTTCCATTTTTTGGCTTCAGGGGTGTCAACTGTGAGTAGATCGTACTTTTTGTTTGTGACTAAATCGTTTTTTAGCTTCGTTATGTACTGGATCAAGCCGCGGATGTCTTCGTCCGACTACAAAACAAGATAAAGTTGAAAATTGAAAAGAACTACTATGGTCTACAACGAATCAATTGACTTGAACTTGAATTGTAACTTGCCACGGCTGAAGCCCTCCACCAGAGCAGACCAGAGATAATTTAGAAATTACTAGCTGATGCCCGCGACTTTGTTCGCGCGGATGTAGGTTTTTAAAAATCCCGTGGGAACTCTTAGACTTTCCGGGATAAAAAGTAGCCTATATGCTAATCCAGGGTATAATCTATCACCATTCGAAACTTCAGTCCAATCCGTTCAGTAGTTTTTGCATAAAGGAGTAACAAACATACACACACACACACACAAACTTTCGCCTTTATAATAAGTGTGATAGTGTGAAGTGTGATGAGATTCCACCCCTGCCGAGAAGCAATCCTTATACCTCCCACTAATACGTCTACAGCGCTCACCTCTGCGCCAGCAGGTCGTCAAATACCTATAATATCACACTTCACACAAATATTATAAAGTTTAGTAAGTTTGTGTGTATGTTTGTTACTCTTTCACGCAAAAACTACTAGACGGATTTGGCTGAAATTGCCAATGGAGGTAGATTATACCATGGATTAAGACATAGTAGGCTACTTTTTCCAAAGAGTTCCCACGGGATTAAAAAAAATGTATATCCACGCGAACGAAGTCGCGGCATCAGCTAGTTAACTACTAAACCTATAATATTATCTACTATAGACTCACCGCGTTATGCGATGACTTGATCTTTGAGCTCTCCCGCGATAAGTAATCAATGACTTTAGTCAGGATGATCGGTAGCCGTTCTTTTAACGAATAGTATGCGAAGCTCCTGAAAAAAAAAAGAATTTAGTTAAACAAACTTACCTGAACGCTTAGTATAAGTTTTTACTTCTCACTGATAGTATTCGAAAGTCGTAACAAAATACATTCAAAGTAAAATTGACCTATATATCCTTGACTTAAAGTCAAAAATTCAGTACCATTGGTTTTAATTTCGCAACGTTGCTGCTTGGAGCGGAAAATATTCACAAACTTGAGCATTAAAACAAGACAGTTAAGGCCCATGTTGAAGAGTCGTCGTGGTTTTCATACCACAAGATTAAAGGCGTAGGACTACTGTCTCTGTTTTTATAGCGTGCTTGTATAGTACGCGACAGGTCGACATGGCAATCGGGGAATGAGGCCGGGGACGCCCCGCACGTTACCCGCGCTAATCCGGTGCGGGATTTGTGCGGGACGTCCCCACACAGATTGCCATCTCGACCTGTCGCGTACTTATATAGTAACTTGTCATAAAAAATTACTGCCAGAAAAACCTCGAAAATAATATAGCTAAAAATATTTAAAAAAACATAAAATTATAAAAAGTTGCCGCCCGAACAGGGACTTGAACCCTGGACCCTTGGATTAAAAGTCCAATGCTCTACCGACTGAGCTATCCGGGCTATGAGAGATGGGTCGAAAAAGTCAATGACACCATAAAATGATGTCATACAACATACTATTTGAACAAAATTAGTTGTTTTGGCACAGCTGGGTTTATTAGCCTATTTGAATTTATAAACAATTTTGAACTTCATCTTATTATATTTGAGCTCGATGTTTTCCTAATGATGTAATTTTTTTAATTTCATTTATTTAAAGAAAATGTTGTGCCCAATTTGATGCTTATATTTTTACTAGCTGATGCCCGCGACTTCGTTCGGGTGGATGTAGGTTTTTAAAATTCCCGTGGGAACTCTTTGATTTTCCGGGATAAAAAGTAGCCTATGTGCTAATCCAGGGTATAATCTATCTTCACTCTAAATTTCAGCCCAATCCGTCCAGTAGTTTTTGCGTGAAGGAGTAACAAACATACACACACACACACGCACACACACACATACAAACTTTCTCCTTTATAATATTAGTGTGACTAGCGATGCCTGAGACTTCATTCCTGTGGATTTAGGTTTTTAATATTGTGAAACTCTTTGATTTTCTAGGATAATAAGTAGCATATGTCACTCTCCAGGTCTTTAACTATATTGATGCCAAAAATCACACCTTTCTGTTGCTCCATTGTGGCATAATTGGAGGACAAACCAATTAACAAGCACATTTTCGCATATACAAATGTTAGTAGTTATGTATTTAAAATGTAAAATCACTGTACTCCTAAATGTCACTATCTATTTGCAGAACTCTTGAATTTCAATTAAGTACTTAAATTATATCAAAATTGATTCAGCAATTTCTAAGAAATTTATAAAAGCAAACAGGTAGGTACCTGATATTAATTTTGCTAGAAATACTAAAGCAATCAAGAATGATTACTGTGGATTAATATAATGTTTTCATGCCAAGTTCTGAGATAATAATACTTTCAATCATTTTAATTCATAACTTGTACATACAAAATTATGTAAATATGTACGCAATTACTGATTACAATAAAAGTATAATCATGTAAATAAATTGTAATACAAATGCTTAGCATTTGTTATTAAATTATTATTTACACAGTTTGATATTTAATGTAATTTTACAAAATACCAGAAAATGAACAATACAAGCTTTTATTTTGAAGATTTGTATTTTGTTTTGGTTACTTCTTTTGATTGTAATTTGTAAGATTACTTTCTTTTCTTTAGAATTAAGGTGACACTAGCCATTGCTTTCTTTACACAAACGTAGGAAGGTGATTATGACATTATTTGATATTGTACGATCAAAACTAAGCATTGTATCGATTTGTCTTCTCATTATCTAGGTTTATTTAAGTCTTTAAAGTTACGAGCCTTGAAAGATTCCTATTTTAACACTAAATTTATGACAACTTTGTGCATAAATAGATAAGATTAGGAGTATGAAAATTCTAAATAATTTAACTTTAGACACAGTTCATTTATTCATTAGTTAAAATAACTTTACATTGTGACATAAATTTAGTAGTTTTTTTCAATCCTTGATTTCCCATTTAAACATGTATGCCTGAGAGTTCTCCATAAAGTTCTCATAGGTGTGTGAAGTCTGCCAATCCGCACTTAGCCAGTGTGGTAGATTATGTCCAAAACCTCTCTCATTCTGAGAGGAGTGCTCTGTAGTGAGCTGACAATGGGCAAAGTAGGCCGACATGATGATTATGAATATCTCTCTTCAGACCTAGGGCATGCTTGGAACCCTCATAGCTTTAGTTTTAAGTTGATACTATCATCATTTAGTAACTTCCTCAGCTATGTTACTTAAGTCACCTATTTGACATTCAAATGAACATTTATTACCATACTTCAATGATAGCCCAGTGGTTAGTTTAATGGCGAAGAACATCGTGAGGAAACCCGATTCATTCCTTGACCTTGACCATTCTCATTCTGAGAGACTCAGTAGTGGGCCAGTGATCAGTTGATGATGATTTCATTTTGAAAAATAGGTAAGTACCTAATTATTTTGAATGAAATATGACGACTTACTTTTTAAAAGTGCCCTGAAGTTGCATATTAAAAGGTGTCACTGTATTTAAAAACTTTGCATCTTTTTCCACCTGTATAAAAGGTCCACCATAAATAAACTCTGGCGTTGTAGAGTCATTTTCATCCTGATGGCTGGTCTGTTCCTGCACAGAGGGACTTTGCGAGCTTCCTGATGATATTTGCATTTTGATAATGTTTATATTGATTTTATATCGTTAATCAATAATTATGAGGAATTTTCCTAAACCGGATCGATGTTTTGTGTAATTTGGTGGAAAAACGCGACTGAGCAACGGAGATTTTATCACAATCACATTTTATTTTTCATTTTTCAAGTTTCCTTTCAATTTCCTTTTTTGTTTTGACAGATTGATTTGAATTTGAAAATATACGTATGGCATATTATACAGATAATACAACAGTTCAATATGTCTAGCCTAGTCGTCACGGGTAACATTGTAGCACAGAGTCGACTCGAACCGAATAATATTATAATAAAATAATGTCATGAAAATTATTAAAAAAAAAACAGGCCAAGTGCGAGTCAGACTCGCGCACTGAGGGTTCTGTACTCGGGTATTTTTTCCGGCATTTTGCACGATAAATTAAAAACTATTATAGGTACATAAAAATAAATAAAGATCTGTTTTAGAATGTATGCATAACTCTAACCCTTTCATATGATACCCCACTTGGTATAGTTATCTTAGTAACTTTGAAAATTGAAACACATTTTAATTTATTTTAACTGATGTAACCACATATTCGCCGTTTTCAGATTTATTCCTGTACTTGTGCTATAAGACCCTATAGGAAGTACCCTATAGGTTTCTTGACAGACACGACGGACGGACGGACGGACAGACAGATAGACAGACAACAAAGTGATCCTATAAGGGTTCCTTTTTTTCTTTTGAGGTATGAAACCCTGAAAACCAGCCAGGTAGGTAGGTCTTATAGCACAGGTAAGGGGAAAATCTGAAAACAGCGAATTGTTATCTACACAAAATAAAATTAATGTGTTCTTGAACAAATAAATAATTACTAGTACCTATTTTTAATTTTCAAACTAAGATAATTATACCAAGTGGCGTAAGTAGATATATCATATAAAAGGGTTTTACCTGTATGTTCTAAAACAGTTTTTTATTTAATTTTATGTAAACTATAATACTTTTTAATTTATTGTGCAAAATGTCTTTCCCCCCTTATTTCTAGTTTATCAATCAAACATCTGAAATAATTAACTATGGTCGATAAAAGTTTATGTATATTTTACAGGTAAATTAAAACCAATGCTCTATCATTGTTTTTTTTTATATTAACAACCTCTACCAAGTTTGCGTTGCTTTTGCGGTTCGGTTGCAGTACGGTCGGCTCTGTAGGTAGTACAGAACCCTCGGTGCGCGAGTCTGACTCGCACTTAGCCAGTTTTTATTTATTTAAATCATGCTTGTTGCTAGTTTATCTCACAATTTCTAGAGCTAAGCAGAACATTTCAAAAAAATACTTACATTCCAAAAATTCCACACATTTCCACATTCCTCGGCGTAACTACACGCATAACGGGTAAACTTTCGGTGTCTATAGGCCAATCGTAGGCCTTCATTGCGAACTTTTTAAGCAAATTTTAACAAGAGTAAGTACCTAAGTACAAAGTAGTATACACGTGTATGTTGGTACGTGAGGTGTAATCCAGAAATAGACGAACAGACGTGCGTTTTTCGTGGACACAAATTATAACTGACACGAGTTTTGACCGTGGATAGGAACTAAAAATAAACTGGCGATGCACAATATTATTTTGACTCTTCTAGTTTTAACTGAAAATAATTAATGATACCTACAGTATTGATTGCGCATCTAGTTTTTACTTTTTAGAGGTCCGTGCCTCAAAAGGAAAAAACTGGCCAAGTGCGAGTCCGACTCCGCGCACTGAGGGTTCCGTACTCGGGTATTTTTCCAACATTTTGCACGATAAATTAAAAGCTATTATGCATAAAAATAAATAAAAATCTGTTTTAGAATGTACAGGTGAAGCCCTTTCATATGATACCCCACTTGGTATAGTTATCTTACTTTGAAAATTGAAACATATTTTAATTTTTAATTAATTTTTATTTAATTTTAAATAAAATAATGTGACTACAAATTCGCGGTTTTCAGATTTATTCCTGTACTTGTGTTATAAGAACTACCTACCTGCCTTTCATGATTCTAGGTCAACAGGAAGTAGGTATCCTATAGGTTTCTTGACAGACACGACGGACAGACAGACAGACAACAAAGTGATCCTATAATGGTTCCGTTTTTCCTTTTGAGGTACGGAACCCTTATAGAATCACTTCGTCTGTCAAGAAAACCTATAGGGTACTTCCCGTTGACCTAGAATTATGTTTGGCAGTTACGTAGGTCTTATAGCACAAGTAGAGGAAAAATCCGAAAACAGTGAATTTGTGGTTAAATAGATCACAAAAAAATGTTTCAATTTTCAAAGTAAGATAACTATACCACGTGGAGTATCATATGAAAGGGTAAATTCTGAAACCGATTTTTAGTTATTTTTATGCAAAATAGTTTTATATTCTTCATGCAAATTGTCGGAAAAAGTTCCCGAGTACGGAACCCTCTGTGATCGAATCTGACTCGCACTTGGCCGGTTTCTCACGTTCAGTCACACTTGTTACACGAAATATGCGAGTGCAACTCATCGGGATAGTAAAATTCCTCTTGTGTCACACTGGGACCAGAGAGGAATTTTTTCCCCATTGAGTCAGTGTAAAGGTCACTGCATACGGAACGTGTTTTTTCTCGTCCCGAAAAAATTCCTCCCTGGTCCCAGTGTGTGACACAAGAGGAATTTTCCCGATGAGTTACACTCGCATATTTCGTGTGTAACAAGTGTGATTGAACGTGAGAAACCGGCCAAGTGCGAGTGAGATTCGGTCACAGAGGGTTCCGTACTCTGGAACTTTTTCCGACAATTTGCATGTCAAAAACACGTCACGTATGCAGTGACCTTTACTTACGCGGGTGTGAAAATACAAACAAAGGTCTGCAGTGAAATAAAAAAATAATGTAAATTTTAATAAAATTTATTATAGAAAACACACGCAATTCAAAATTGTTTCTTATAAAATAGGTACACTCGAGTACATAGCGTACTTAAATAACAATCGAAAACATTGTGTACCTTAGAGGTAATCATTTGTATCTCTTTTAATGAAGATGTACACTAATCAAAAAAAAAATAGCACAATTCAAAATTGTTCCTTATAAAATATCTAATACATTAGAGTAGGTACATACATAAAATGTACTGCATATTTAAGAATTAAAAACAAATTATTCCTCTTTTTTTTTAAATCAGTCGAGGATTAAACCATTGAAGGCTTAAAAAATTAAAACATAGTAACTCAAAAACCTTTGAGGCAAAACTTTCATTAAAAAAAATCAAAACATAATGAGCTTTAGCATAATTAACATAATATCATTCATAACATAACATAGCATAGTCTTTTTACAGTAATTGGTCAATAGGTACTTAATTCATATAATTATATTAATTACCTACTCAAAATCACATCAACATTATAATAGTCATAAAAATTAAATTTTTATATGGCAACACTGTGTTTGTTTATAAAGGAATGGCTACTATAATACAGTTTAAAATAGTTCATCTAACATGCAAACGATTTATTAGTTTTCATGTAATTTTGTCTTCTACAGTACCTACTAACACTTTTATAAGTTACGCCAATGTACTTGCGCAGAAATCTTATTTTTGAATGACACGAAAGCACTTTCTATCATAACATTAATTGGTTCAGTCTATTTAGCATAAAAATCTAAAACTATAATCCATTCCTTATCCGATTTAAAAGGTAAACAAATAGCTTCTCAAAGAAAGGCGTAAGCGACACACTTTGTATGCTTCGTTCTTCGGCCAACTAACAGTGAATACGTAAGAAGCCAATCCAAAGTCCAAGCTCTAAGCACCAGGCCAGCAAAGTATGTCGCTTACGCGTTGCTCCGAAAAAAAAACTGCGATTTGTTTTTCTTTAATCAGATATGGAACAATAGAAAACAAATTAAACCTATTAAAAACAAAAAGTCACTTCTAACAATATTATAAAATATTTGTTATTTAGTCAAAATTTTAAACTTATTTCTAACTATAACTAAGAAATTATATTATAGCTCAGAGATCAGTATTTTATAGTCACATATTTAAAAAATGTGAAATACTTATTACAGTTAGATTTATTTAGTTTTTTAAGTTTGTTCCCAACTCCCAAGTAATCAGTCTTGACTTAAAATAGTAATATTATAAATACAATCAATATATTATTATTTGGATGAGCATGCAATATGTTCATTAAAATTAAAAATATTTTTGGTCACTAGTCATTATCGATTTCAATATTATTCTGAAAATAGTCAAAGTTTAGGAAAAACAGCTATTTTTCCAGAAAAGTTAAATAAAACTATAAATAAATCTAAAAGTTAAACCTATACAATTATGTTTGACACATCTTGTAATTGTAATGCCTAGTCAGTGTTTAAAAGTTTAACTTATTGATAAAACTTAAATTATGGAGATCATGTTTTTTTTTAACTAAGCAGGTTTTTAATTTTTTTTTTTTTTTGGTGAGGAGATACTTTATTTTCACATGAAACCACATCTGGTTTCATATGAAAATAAAGTAAAAGTAATATTTTGTCATACTATCTAGTAATTTAAATTAATTAATTATATCAATGAGATCAATTTTAGTCAAAATTAATAAGTTATATTTTTTATTTGTCATAATGTTTAATCATTTAACATTATTTTTGATTTACTGTAAAAATTAATGTAAGTAAATTTTTTCAAATACTAATTTACTTATGTGTAAGTATAAAAATGTTAAAATGGTCATGATTAAGTTGGTAAGAAAATTGTTGCTACAAAATATATACTATTTCAAATATTTTGTCACTAGTTTTAGTCATGATTGGGTAAAATAATTAATAAAAAAAAGTTTAAACTTCTCATGATCCATTATTGTCAATGTAACAATCACAAATTATTTATTTACAGTAATGATTCAAATACAAATTGTAAAGATGTAAAAAGTTAGGTATATAATATATGCATTAATATATGTAAATTATTTTAGTCAATTATATTGGCTAATTGTTTCTGTATTCGAAAACATTTTACTTTTGTATATTTAATATAATATTATACATATTTATATGATACCTAGTATTTTTTGCATTCAATGACCAATTTTGGTAATTTGTAAGTGTTAAAAATAACAATTATAATCTTTTCTAATAAAGAATAGTGTAAGCGACGCGGTCTGCACGGCGCTTAAGACTTTCTTACCCCGAAATAAAATTGAAATTTTGTTATAAGTAAAATTAACCATAAAACCATAACATCTAACACGACATAAGCGACGTGCGACGTGGTAAATGCTTCGTCGCTTACGCCATTCTCCATGAGTTCAACAATGGACGAAACAGCCACTGTTCAAAAGGGTTAGTACAACTTTACACATCTCGAATTGTTGATAGAACATCGAAACAAAACGTAAAATGAACCTAAAAGTTATTGTTGTAAAGTTAATTATTCCAATGCATCCCAACCACGGGATGCTGCCGATAGATCTACTTCTAATTTGAACCTTAAAAAAATTGAGTTTAGGTTCATTCTTCTTTTACCGTTTTGTGTGTAAACCTCTGTTTATAAGCAAGTTTTTTCGTGACGCCAAATCTGCCGTGGTAAAAGGACTGTAAGCCAGAAAACGCAGTTTCGAGTAAAAGGCACTTTGGTTTAATATTTTGGTTTGCGAAAAAATTATTTTCAGTGCGTCTCCGTTCTTATTAAAAAAAAAAATTAAAGGTACCTACAAACTAGTGGCGTTTCCTGCCATTACTCTTGAGACGGGTGTTCTTCAGTGTGATGGTGGTAGACTGCAGTGGCTTGCCGTTGTTACCGCTCCTTAGCACTGGGCAATAGGTACTGAAAGGAAAAACACATACTCAAGTACTTTCCTATGTAACACAGTACATACATACCCTCCCACAATCACACTCACTCGCATACACACTCACTTTCTCTCTCTCACACACACACATAACACTGCATCAACACTTTCCATCAGATGAGATTGCATTCAAGGACTAACATGTATCAGAATAAGAAATAACACTTGTGAGCACTGCAACTTGCAAGTTAATGATGGACTGTGCCACAAAAAGATATAAAAAAACCCAGTCAGATTCGCGCACCGAGGGTTCCGTACTCGATATTTATCAGACATTTTACACGATAAATAAAAAACTAGGAATACCTAGTTTTTAATTTTAATGCACATTTATATTGCACTAGCTGATACCCGCGACTTCGTTCGCGTGGATGTAGGTTTTTTAAAATTCCCGTGGGAAATCTTTGATTTTCCGGGATAAAAAGTAGCCTATGTGCTAATCCAGGGTATAATCTATCTCCATTCTAAATTTCAGCCCAATCCCAATTGCGTGAAGGAGTAACAAACATACACACACACACACAAACACACACACACACACATACAAACTTTCTCCTTTATAATATTAGTGTGATTATAATAAAAAAATGCATTTTAAAACAGATTTTTATTTTAATGCATTATTAAATAAAAATCTGTTTTAGAATGTACAAGTAAAACCCTTTCATATGATACCCCACTTGATATACCTTAGTTATCTTACTTTGAAAATTGAAACATATTTTAATATTTTTTTGTGATGCTTTCCTTTACTTGTGCTATAAGACCTCCCTACCTGCCTGCCAGGTCGACGGGTTTACCTTATAGGTTTTCATGATACACACAACACACAGACAGACAGACAGACATACATACAACAAAGTGGTCCTATACAGGTTCCATTTTTGCTTTTAAGGTACAGAACCTTAAAAATATAGACTTACATAGTATGAGCTTCATCTCCGGAAGCCCCACAAGCACTGCACACAAGAGCCCGCAGGATGGGACAAGAAACTACGTATTTGTTGCCAACCTTCTCCTTCACACGGTGGTTCATATAGACATAGGAAGTTTCTCCATTCTTCCGACAAAACGTGCACATTTTGGACCGACCACTCTTGTCCTGGCTTGTAGATGCTCCTGCATACAAGATCGGGTTAAAAGGAGACTTGAATTCAGGATATGGAGGAGGTTTGAATTCAGGTTTCAGACTCTCATTCAGATTTTTGATGGTATTAAAAGTGTCTGGTGACAGAATTTGGATCTTATTTGCAGTCGGTGACAGATTTTGGAGTCTCTTTGGAGTCTGTGATAGAGTTTGGCCGTTATTCCAAGTCGGTGACCAGTCTTCGTAGTGGACTTTATTTGGAGACGGTGACAATACAGAAGTCTGTGATAATGTGCTCGAAAGATTTGACTTATGATCAAATTTTGTGGGACTATGCCATTCAAAACTGTTTTCATTTGATGGAAATAATTCGTACAGTGATTCAGCCGTTTCGGACAACACTGAAGATGTAGGTTGCCAGATGTTGAGATCTGAATCGGTGTCAGTTTCATTAATGGACATTGATTGACAATTGAAGATTTTCCGACCGAGTATTGCCCTTTTTTGTCTGAATTGTAATGGAGTTTCAGAGATTTGACTTTGATTAGAACTTTGGGATTCAAAAAGGGACAAACTCCTGTCAAATAATGTACTTGTGTCACAATTCTGTTTGAAACCAGACACATCTCTGTCAAATGTACTGTAACTTTGGGATTCAAAAAGGGACAAACTCCTGTCAAATGTTGTACTTGTGTCACAATTTTGTTTGAAATCAGACACTTCTCTGTCAAATGTACTGTAACTCAAACTACTGTTTAGAGTTTCGAATCTATCCATAGGGCAATCATGGAATATAGGTTGGGTGTCATATAGTTTACGTTCACAAGGTTTTGGGGTCTCAAATCTTGGCCTTGGGGTGTCAAATCTTGGTCTATTATGTTCTGGGGGTTGAGTTATTTGGATTGGTGTATTTAAGTAGGATTCCGGAGATGTGGAATCCGTGGAACTGGAATATCTATTGGCTAATGGGATCTGGAATGGAGAGGTATCACCATCTGAAACATATTTTATGGGATATTAATAATTGTATATTAATCTGTCCTTCCATATTGAAGTAGCTTCATCATCTACCATTATTATAGCTCTGTTGAAACATTATGTGTTGGTAATGGATCTACTGAAAAAGCTGTCATAGCCTAGTCGTCCGCATCCTAATCGGAGGTCGGGGGTTCGATCCCAGGCACGCCCCACATACTTTTCGGAGTTATGTGCGTTTTAAGTAAATTCTTAAAAGTAAAAATGTCATGTGCTTTATAGGTGAAGAAAAATATGGTGAGAGTTCTCCATAATGTTCTCAAAGGTGTGTGAAGTCTGCCAATCCCCACTTGACCAGCGTGGTTGACTATGGCCTTCTCAATCTGAGAGGAGACCGGTGCTCTGTAGTTAGCCGGCATGGGTTGATCACGATGAATGGATCTACCTATTGGTTGAATTTTTCACCTGAGAAAACCTAGAAGAAATCTGGTAAGAAAATCCTATTGGGAAAAAACCATGGTTTCTGTTGGGTACCTACTTAGGTAAGTACCTAGAAAAGGATGAAGAAATAAAATTCTGAAAAATCACTGAAACTTAGATGGACCTATTATTTTTAATTTTTTTATTGTTATATTTAAGTATTTTTAGGGTTCCGTACCCAACGGGACCCTACTAGGTACTAAGCCTCCGTTGTCTATCCGTAAGCTAGCTGTATCTCGTGAACCATAATCGGTAGAGAGCCGAAATTTTCACAGAATGCCGTATTTCTATTGCCGCTATAACAACAGATAATAAAAATATCAAACTCTCCGCCATGAAAAGAAAAAAAAATTAATAGGCATTACCTAGGTATTTATTGTTTGATGGAACAGAACGATTTTTTTATTTCAAGTGAAACGAAACTACATAGGTATAGGTCCGTAAATAAACTTAATAAATAGTTACTTAAGTAAATAATAATTAAATGTTTTATACAAGAAATATACCTATTTGTTTTTTTTTAAATCAATCATAATTAGTACTAGCATAGATATTACATGATGACTACCTTATGTACTACCTACCTATTTAAAATCAGAACATTACTGCTGTTTATGTACCTAGTTAATATAGTTACTTATATATAGTTGTATCAAAATTAAGAATGTAAACAAACTAGTAAACATACCCATCCTAGTTGTATGAAAGAACCAGTTCGCTTCACCAACAAAATCCATGCTTTTCGTTGGAAACATTCTGTTCTGAAATATCACAACATTTTCATTTATAATTTTTTATTTACAAGTTTGTTTTCATAGTAAAAAGTTGCAATGTTTTTTTTTTCGGGCCTCCGGATATAAAAAAGCTCAATCTAAAAGCTCCGATTGGATCGAGATCTTTACCGGAAACTCGATAATTTAAAATCAGTATCTTTTTTTATAGAAAGTTAATATTGAAACTCGATTAATTAGAACAATAGTTCATAGTAATAAAGAATAATTTAAGAAACAAAATCGTAATAAAGATTGAAGAATATTTTGATTAAAAAAAAAATGGACGCAAAACAAGTGAATTTCTTCCGATCGCCCATTCACGCGGTCATTTTAAAATACATGAGTACGTAAAAAGATGTAAAAAATTCAATGAAAACATTTAAACTTTGTAAAATTGTTGAAGAAATAATTTAAGTAGTAAATACATAACGGTACTATTCAAAAATTCGTTAAATACATCTAAACTATAGTAAGTATTCCTATAAAATTCTTGTTCCGAAATCATTACTATCACACTAATATTATAAAGGCGAAAGTTTGTGTGTATGTTTGTTACTCCTTCACGCAAAAACAACTGGACGGCTTGGGCTGAAATTTAGAATGGAGATAGATTATACCCTGGATTAGCACATAAGCTAATTTTTATCCCGGAAAATCAAAGAGTTCCCACGGGATTTTAAAAACCTACATCCACGCGAATGAAGTCGCGGGCATCAGCTAGTAATCTATACAAACAAAGTAAATGTTACTATTCCAACACATGATGATATCGTAGGGAAAAGGTATCGAAATCGTTGGATCTCGGACGCTCGCGAGATTATCACCATGTGGAATGTTGACTCAGCGATTATTGTACCCACCGATAGTCCATGGTCTTAATTACGAATAGTTTCGACCAACATATTAAGAAACTGTCGCTTAACTGTTGGATTAAGGGAAGATAAAGGCAGTGGTTATGAGATGGCTCTCATTTTGAAGAGGTTCCTCGCTCTGGATTCCTGACCACGACTTTTGCCCAACGTGGAACCAACCTACCCCGCTGCTAGTCACTAGTGGGACCCATTTTACCATATTTTAAATTAAAAGTAAATGCGAAAGAATTTGTTTGTCGGCTAGCTTTTCACGGCCCATCCGTAAAATTCCGGCAGGATTTTCAAAAACCTAAATCCTACCTAGGATCAAACATGAGATTTAAGTTTATATTGCTGCCTAGGACGAATTTGATGGCATAATCTTTATATAATTGATATCCTGGAGTCCTGGAGTTAGCTTTAATAGTAAAATTAAAAAGGAATTTCCGCGGACATCATCTAGGGACTAGTCTAGTATTTAATAAAAACTTCATTTACTTACATTTTCAAATAATTTGTGATCCCGAAATTGAACCATTGAGAGAACCTTCAACCTTTCACTTCAAACTTTTCTGCGGGACTGAATTTTATTTCGATATTTTTCGCTCCTCTGTCGGCAATATCAAAGGATGCCGATGTCTCTACAGGTCTAGTAAAAAGAAAGCTGGTTGTATGGAGTTCGATTCTAGTCAAAATGTACCTAAATAATTAACATATATGTACTAACTAACATGTACTAACAAAATTTGTCATGTTAAAATGAGTACGCTAGGTAGGTTGATTTTCCGGGATAAAAAATGCCTATGTTAATTTCTAGGACAAACGCTATCTCTGTACCCATATAAATCAGCTAAATGGATGAGCCTTGAGTCCCGTGGGAACTTTTTGATTTTCCGGGACGAAAAAGCCTATGTCCATCCCTGGGATGTAAGCCAACTCTGTACCAAAATTGGTTAAACTGTTGAGCCGTGAAAAGCAAGCAGACAGACAGACAGACAGACAGACACACTTTCGCCATTCGCCATTATAAACCCATCTCCTCTCAGAAGATAATGGTTTGGCAATGAAATTATTCACCACGCTGGCCGAGTACGGATTGGCAGAAATTACATACAAGTTTATAATGATTACTTTTATTTTATATCTTACCAACCCACACTAGCTTTGCTTGAGAGAAGTTCTACAAATCTTTTTTTAGTAAGAATCTAGATATGTTATAGAGGAAACCTACATGCCAGGTTTCTAAAACCAGAGGTTTGCTGTAGGTACCTAGTTACTTAGATTTACGTTAATTATGTCTAATGTCAGTCAGTTAATCTTAGTTTCTTCTTTTGATATAGACGACTAACTGATGCCGAAGACTTCGTATTTATCTAGATTTTTAAAATCCCGTGGGAAGTCTTTAATTTTCCGGGAATCGGGATTAAAAGTAGCTTAATTAACTTTCCAGGTCTTTTACTATTTCCATGCAAAAAATCACGACGATCCGTTCCCCGATGTGATTAAAGGACAAACCAACAAACCAATAAACAAACAAACACTAGCATTTTTTAGGTAGTGATAAAGATGATGAAGCTACTTTTTGTACAAAGAAATGCCGCTTTGTTTACAAACACCGACCGGCACGTGTGCGATTCGTTTTGCTATTCGATACTAGATGGCGTTAAATTACTGTAAATAATTTTCTCTTTGATTTATAATCCGCGATATAAATAAAGTATAAAGTAACTTTAGTCTGTATGATTGAAATATGTTTTTTATTATATTATTTGCTTTTGTTTTAATAAGTTTTTTTCTTTAAATTATGCAGAAATTCAGAATAATAATTATCTCATGTGCCGCGGCCGGTCGCTGTAGTACAGACAGTACAGACTTATGTTGCCATCTTATGTCGGATAGAAAATAAGTAAAACAGAACTTCCGTCATCGTAATAGTTCTATGATAGTCACTAGACGGCTCAGAATAAACAAAACTTCTAAAATCAATGCTAGACGGTGAATGATTAACCAAGGAACTAGGAATGAGCCAATTGTAAGATTCGTTTTACTATTCGATACTAGATGGCGATAACTACTACAAATATTCTTCGAAAATATATTCTTTTATAATATGAAGTAGGTCTAGCGTGATTGAAAATATTTTTTTTTATATAAATCGATTTAGATATTAATTAAAAAAGACTTTTTTGTTAAATTACCCAGAAATCCAGAATAATCTTTTAATCTAGCGCCATCTAGTGACCATTTTAGTATATTATCAAGAATAGGCCAAGGCGTATTTGCCGGTAACATAAGGTACTCAACTAGCCGTGGCCGAAACCTTTAGACTAGGGTTGCCATGCCACCTGCCATTTCTTAATTTACGGGCTGCCAGCATCAAAAATACGGGTTTTAATTTTTTTTTACGGGAGGAGCGTAAAGCTTGTGCCAGGAATGGGTACGATATGCTTATGATAGCTTGTGGCAGGTATGGGTACAATAGTGCAACGGGTGGGGCTTGAACCTCCAACCTTTCGGAATTCAGTCCGCTCCTCAACCGTTGAGCTATCGAGGCTCTATCTCTATCATAGATATTTTTACTTATTGTTTGACGAAACAGATTTTAAAAGTTTGATGAAGATGAATTTTTTGACACAAATGTGTCAAGTGATTCCGCCTTCACACTTTACAGTGTCAATAACGGGTTTCTGTATTATCTTATCATACTCTGAAATACGGGGTAACCCGTAAAATACGGGGCAACTGCCAATCCTAATTCCTAGGTACTTAACTAGCCGCGGCCAAAGCCTTCAGACAAAACCCGGTGCTCGTGGCTAGTGTGAGACACAAAGTATTTTCACACATTGCATGTAATTACTTAAACATTTCGCGGAAGACAGCAGCTGGGCATACTGTTTCATTAGGAGTTAGGACACAGCCATTATTAACGCTTCTTCTGTTCTGACTGTAGGGTGACCATAGCGTTAGGTGGCGTTAGAGAATGTCCTAATATTACTAGATATTGGCCGTTCCTCTGATGCTCCAAATATTCATGGGTGGTGGTAATCACTTAACAACAGGTGAACCGCCTACTGGTTTGATTACTGTTTTTTTTCGAATATTTTTTCCGACATTTTGCACGATAAATCAAAAACTATTATGCAAGAAAATAAATTAAAATCTGTTTTAGAATGTACAGGTAAAGCCCCTTCATATGATTACCCACTTGGTATTAGTTAAAATCTTACTTTGAAAATTGAAAATACCCATGATTTGTTCACGAATGAACACATTTTTTTTCTAGTGATGCAACCAAATTCACGGTTTTCGGATTTTTGCCTGTACTTGTGTTATAAGACCTACCTACCTGCCAAAGTTCATGATTCTGGGTCAACGGAAAGTACCCTATAGGTTTTCTTGACAAACAGACAGACAACAAAGGAATCCTAAAAGGGTTCCGTTTTTCCTTTTGAGGAATGGGACCCTAAAAAGTTTCCTGTGTATATGTAGTTGTGAAAATCAGCAGTGTTTATGAAATGATGGTCGTCCTACTCCTTAAGTAAGTTCCCATATTATGCATACCGATGGAAATCACTCTGATTTATACTAAGAGATTATAGGTTTCTCCATCTCTTACTGTGAGCCGTTCAAATTGGGTAATCCTTTAATCTAACCGATCTAACTACTTCACTAGGGAGGTAAGATAATGTCTGTGAAATATAGTTTTAGAACGTACAGGTAAAGCCCTTTCATATGATTATACTCTGTATAGTTATCTTATTATGAAAATGAAAATACTAAATTAGTTCATGAACACATTTTAATTTCTCTGTCCGCCCGTCCGTCCGTCCGTCTGTTGATATCTATTAGTGTGTGTGCTTATGCTATAAGACCTACCTACCTGCCTTTCATGATTCTAGGTCAACGGGAAAGTAGTAGTACCATAGGTTTTCTTGACAAACAGACAAAAGAAAGTGATCCTATAAGGTTTCCTTTTCTCCTTTTCATGTACGGAAGCCTAAAAAGCGGTTTACTTTAAAATAGTATTGTCACACACTGTACAGTAGGTTTTCATGACAGACACGACAGACAGACAGACAGCCAGACATCAAAGTGATCCTATAAGGGCTCCATTTTTACTTTTGAGGTACGCAACCCTATTAAAATAGGTGTATCTCCGACCTGCTGAATAGAATGCGGACGTCTTACCACTAGGCCATCACGGCTCGATGATCAAGATAATTACTTCAACCGTCAAAGTTATCAACAAACCATTAATCGCATCCAAAGATTCATCTCCCCATAAGACAGTGCTCTAGTATTGGCTCAAGTAGAGCAAGGTCGCAATCACTAGTCGATTGTTTTCTTTTCGACCGGGTTCATGTGTGCCGTAAGTGATAAGAAATGAAATGAATTTTAGTGTTCAAACTATCGTGAGTGATTTTCATTTTAAGTACAGAATGTACCGGCTATACTCACGTGTTTAGTCGATGTAAGCCCGACTAGTTTTCGAACCCATCCGAGGTCCATTTTCATAGGGACTCTACTCGCTGAGACTTCGAGCCGCACGAGCCGCGGCCCTTACGGACCCGCTGTGAGGGTGCCTGAGATAGGTTCAAAATTCGAACCCATCTCAGCGAGCCGAGTCCCTATGAAAAAGGACCCCGGATGGTGTTCGAACTAGTCGGGCTTACATCGACTAAATACGTGAGTATAGCCCGTACATTCTATGCTTACTTGAAATGAATTCTAATACAAATATTTAAAAAAAGCTACTTTTGAGTTTCATGCCGGCACTTTTCAGTAGAATCTGCTTTCCGAACCGATGATAGTGTCTTGACATAATATCATAAGTGGCACATGTTACTTGAAATAAATAAATTCATTTTAATTTTTAGGGTCCCTCTTTGATTTTTCGGGATAAAAAGTAGTCTATGTAAATCTCCAAGTTTTAAGTTACCCAAGCAATAAATCACGTCGATTCATTGCTCCGTTGCGACGTGATTGAAGGACAAACCAATAAACCAACAAACAAACTTAACTGTCTGCTACTACTTGCCTGCGACTTCCGCGTAGATTTATGTTTAAGAAAATCCCGTGGGAACTGTTTGATCTTCCTTGATAAAAAGTAGCTGTCACTCTCCAGGCTTTATACCCATGCAAAAAATTACGTCGATTTATTGCTCCGTCGTGATGTGATTGAAGGACAAACCAATAAACCAACAAACAAACATACTTTCTCATTTATGATATAGAGATAGTAAAGTAATATGGTTAATGATAATATGGGTAGTGAAGTAAAATACTCGGCCTTTAAAGGATTTTTGTACCTTATGTAGTTCGACATAGCGGCGTTATCAGTTTGTGGCGATTTTAATGTAGCTTCCATCTATTCGCTTATAACTTGTACCATACAAGTACTAGCGTATTTTATGCAATGTGTTTTGTTGATTGTTTTTTGGCCATCTTTGACGGATCGGACCCTTGATACTTTTTGAGGAAAGCAAGGTCACGTCTATGTGTGTAAAGTTTAAACATCCTGCTTTACTATGCATCAGATCGTTTAGACACAATGGATATGTAAATATTTGTTTGTTCATTTGTCTATCTATCTATAAACTACATAGGTACATATCTAATTAAAAAATCGGTGAAGTGTGAGTCGGACTAGCACACGTAGGGTTCCGTACCATCGTACAAGAAATAGCACTTTTAATTATTAGGGTTCCGTACCTCAAAAGGAAAAACGGAACCCTTATAGGATCACTTTGTTGTATGTCTGTCCGTCTGTCTGTTCGTCGTGTCTGTCAAGAAACCTATAGGGTACTTCCCATTGACCTAGAATCATGAAATTTGGCAGGTAGGAAGGTCTTATAGTACAAATACAGGAATAAACCTGAAAAGCACGAATTTGTAGTTATATCATGTAAAAAAAAATTAAAATATGTTTCAATTTTCAAAGTAAGGTAACTATACCAAGTGGGGTATCGCTTTACCTGTATATTCTAAAACAGATTTTCATTTATTTTTATGCATAATAGTTTTTGATTTATCGTGCAAAATGTTGGAAAAAATACCCGAGTACGGAACCCTCAGTGCGCGAGTCTGACTCGCACTTGGCTGGTTTTTTTTTAAATTTTCATGGTATCCAATTTGAAGTCTAATATTTGTTGCTATAGCGGCACTTATTACGGTTCACAAGATACAGCCCGCTGACGGACAGACGGACGGTTGGACGGATGGATGGACGAAGCGCGAGGACTTAGTAATAGGGTCTCGTTGGTACCCTTGGGCTATAAAACCCTAAAAACACTAGGTACCTTCCTGCAACTCATTCTGAGAGGAAACCTGAGTTCAATAACAAGCCAACCATTCATTGAGATGCTTTACTATGATTATGTACTTGATATTGGCCACCTCTTAAAGAGGTTACAGTCAAAATGAAATGCTGCTTATAATCTGTCATCCATATCCATACTAATATTATAAATGCGAAAGTGTGTCTGTCTGTTTGCTTGATGATTTATGTTATTATGTTCCTTCTTACATGTCCCGTTCAGTGCGATTTTGGGATTTAGGTACGTCTTAGAATCGTTTATTCATTTCAGAACTAAACAAGTAAGTACTAAGTATATAGGTACTTAATAATATGAAAAGCGTGTAGCTAACTGTAAATTGTAACCAATATCTACAGTAAGTATATAAGTACAATCCATAGTTAGGCAGTTTTAATTGTATCAAAGCAACCTTCCTTTCTACAGTTCAACCATTATGCCCATATCATTTGCATGCGTTTTGTAAAATTCGCGTAACTTCGTGTGAACCCCATGGGGAGATTGTTGAATGAACAGTGTGTACCTAGATCAAAGATATTAAACTGTTACTTTGTATTTAAGCTCTTTGACCTAGATTTTCAATTTCTATTTCAAAGCCTTTATATACTCCTTATCTTATGTAAATCTTAATTATTTACATTTTTTTTATTTTATATTAGATAGATAGATAGATAGATAGAAACTCTTTATTGCACACAAAAACACTTATAAGGATAACAACACAGTAAGAAGAAAACAGAAAAAAAAAACAATTGTGTGCAAAGGCGGCCTTATTGCTTGGAGCAATCTCTACCAGGCAACCTTTGCTAAAAGGAGAAGTTCTAGGAAGGAGGTTGGATAGTACCAAGTCGCAAGGATTTTTTACAAAGATTTATATATATACTAATAAACAATAATAATATATAATTAGATATTAATTTAATTAATTTACTTCTATATTAATCTTTCTCGGAAAACCAAAGAATCCCCACGGATATTAAAAGAAAAACCCGAAAGTTACACGGACGAAGTCGCGGGCAATGATATAAATGAGAGAGATAGAGATTCTACCTAAAATTATTAAGTGATTATTATCAATTACTTTTACGTGGTTAACTTGGTATCATCAGCAAATCTTAATAAGTTCATTGAAGGTCAAATTAAGCACGAAATTGAACAATACGGTACAAATATACTCGAAATATGTCGAAATTTGAGTAATGGGTTCGCCATATTACTTTTTACTGCAGCTCTGATTAGGTGCTTTATTGTAGAAATTGCGTGGGTTTCTCACGACTTTGATAAATTATTATAATCTTTTATCAAATTTTTGAGGATCTCCTGGCCAAGTGGTAAGCGCTATTGTCTTATTAGTGGAAGATCCCGGGTTCGATTCCCGGCATGGGTTTGGAATTTTTTCATTTCTATACTTATATCTGGTTTAGTCAGGTGGGAGGCTTCGGTCATGGCTAGTTACCACCCTACCGGCAAAGCCGAGCCGACAAGCGATTTAGCGTTCCGGTACGATGCCGCGTAGAACCCAAAGGTGTATGGGTTTAATAAAATGCCATACCCCTTCTAGGATAGCCCACTTCCATCTTAGAAGGCATTATCACTTACCACCAGGTGAGATTGCAGTCAATTGCCAACTTGTCTGAATAAATAATTTAAAAAAAATATCTCAAAATCCTTGCTATATAGTCACAGAGTTAGCATATCATACATACAGACATGGTCGCTAAATATGGACTAGTGAAGTCTGCCTATTCAAAATACATATACAGAGTGTTTTATGACCCTAACTCACTGAGATCGTTGGCCATCTTAAGATAGGCCGAGCAGCCCACTACTGAGTACGGGTGGAAATGGTTTTGGTCATCGTCCACCACGCATGGCTCAGTGCAGATTGGCAGATTTCACACACCTTTGAGCACATTATGGCGATACTTGCAGGCATACAGGTTTCCTTACGATCCTTTCCTTCACCTGCTTGGTGAAAGAAAAATGAAATGAAATGAAATAATTTATAACTCCGAAAAGTTAGAGATCGAACCCCCAACCCCCGGAATAGACTTCTTAACCACTAAGCTACCACCGCTTAATAATAATAGATTTTTTATTTATTTATCCAGATACAAGTTAGCCCTTGACTGCAATTTCACTTGGTGGTAAGTGATGATGCAGTCGGGCTAACCTGGAAGGGTTATGGCAGTTATTATTAAACCCAATACCCCTTTAGTTTCTACAGGCATCGTACCGGAACGGTAAATCGCTTGGCGGCACGGCTTTGCCGGCAGGGTGGTAACTAGCCACGGCCGAAGTCTCCCACCAGACGAAAGCATAGTATAGAACAGTTAGAGTTAATAAGAAATAGT
The DNA here is from genome assembly GCF_905333055.1 of Maniola jurtina. Taxonomy (NCBI): domain Eukaryota; kingdom Metazoa; phylum Arthropoda; class Insecta; order Lepidoptera; family Nymphalidae; genus Maniola; species Maniola jurtina. Next base: position 1,018,445 of record NC_060053.1, read on the forward strand.
ATAGTTATCATAGTCATTATAATTATTTAAATTTTTATTTACTGGAATGCGTTGAAGTCTTTTGTATGGGAGAACCTGATTTTGTTTTAAAACTAAATTACTGTAAGTTAAGGAATCCTTATAATTTCACCCAGTTCGTCTGTTCATCTGTATGTCACAGCCATATCTAAATATACCTACAAAAGGAAAAACTGACTGACCGATTCACTGACTGACTGACCTATCAACGCACAGCTCAAACTACTGGACATATCTCGATCTGGCTGAAATTAGGCAAGCTATAACGTCTAGCTAGACAGAGAGAGTTTAGCTTTTTTTAGGTATAATCGGTCAGGTGCGAGTCGGGATTGCACACGAGGGGTTCCGTACCATCGTACATTAAAAACGCTTTATATTTTTTTTTATGGCGGTTATTTATATCCTTGTCCTTATAGTAGCAATAAATAGTACCACATTCTGTGAAAATTTCAACTAACGACCTATTACGGTTCACGAGATACAATCTGCTGATATACAGACGCGGACGGACGGACGGACAGTGGAGGCTTAGCAATAGAGTCCGTTGGCACCCTTCGAGTAGGTACGGAACCCAGAAAAAGGCTTATTCGTAGTACAGCGGCTCAACTACAAAGTAAGAACTACGATAACATCAGCAATTATTGAGGCATTGTCCTCCACAACGACACTTTTTTGGTATTTCAAGGAAAAAACGGCAAATCACGTAAACAGAAGCTATAAAAGCTTAGGTTTAATGAACTAAAATTCTACCTAGCTGATGCCCGTGACTTCTCCGCATGGATATACTTAGACTTTTTTAAATATCTTTATTTATTTTTAAAGGCTTTTTTTTTTAATGAAAATATTACAATAAAACTTAAAGCTAGCCTTATCTAATTACTATACAAAATACTTATACATTTTATAAAAGGCTTTTATAAAATGTGTAAGTAATTATGGACACTCCACTCCTATCGTAACCTATACATAGAATTTTTTATTGAATTAAATTAAGGAAATTAATTTAAACAAATTTTATATTCCTACCTACTACTAAAATATTCTATCTAACTGTAACTTTAATAATATTATTTTATATACACTACCTAATTTATTACTAACACTCTATATAAAGGTTTAATTAGAATACAATCCCGTTGGAATTCTTTGATTTTTCGGGATAAAAAGTAACCTATTTCATTCTCCAGCAAAAAATTACGCCGATCCGTTGCTCTATTGCGGCGTGATTGAAGGACAAACCAATGAACAAACAAACAAACACACTTTCGGCTTTATAATATGGATCGGGATATGGGTAGTGAGTACCTACTTTATGTGTTGCTAGATCTATTCCAAAAGCTCGTTTTGCTGGAAATTTTGAATTATTTGACTTATAAAGTGTAGTAGGTTTTCCCATGACTTATAGCATGACTTATAATAGCTAGCTGAAGTCGCGGGCATTAGGTACTGTATTATAAAAGCGGAAGTTTGTGTGTATGTTTGTTACGCATTCACGCAAAAACTACCGGACGGATTTAGCTGAAAAGAATGGAGTTATACCCTGGATTAACACAAAGGCTACTTTTTTCTCGGAAAATTAGAGTTCCCGCGGGATTTTTAAAAAACCTATATCTGTTTTTTTTTCTCTGTACGTTGCTGTGTTTCATCCTGTGTTCTGTGTTTGCGCTATGTAGTCCCAAATAAACGGATATTTATTTATTTATTTTATTTATCCACGCAAACGAAGTCGCGGGCATCAATTAGTAATACATATTGAAAATTGCGGAACAGACTGGATTTAAAACCTACGTCTCCCTGGGTATCTATGTATACTTATTTACCTATAGATATATAGCCAGGAGAGAACAGGCTGGATTAGAACCTGCATTTCCCTGGGTATCTATGTATGCGTAGGGCCCTGTTTTGGGGCCACTAGGAGGTAACCAAGATGTTCCAAAAGACAATAGGCAGATGCCCCCATGTTCCGCTCTATAAAAACATAATTTCGCAAAACTGTATCACAGTTCGCCAGTGAGACCTGCGGCATTCGTTTGAACAGTGGTGCTTGCGGATTTGGTGCTGTGGCTTTAAACTTGTTAACTTCAAGAACTTCAACGAACTTCTAGCTTCTAGAAAGCAGAACGCGTATACTTTTACGAGTACTTTAATGTGAGCAGGTAAACTTTTTTCTTCTCCTTTATTTTCCCGACCCCAAAAAGAGGGGTGTTATAAGTTTGACGTGTGTATCTGTCTGTGGCATCGTAGCTCCTAAACTAATGAACCGATTTTAATTTAGTTTTTTTTTTGTTTGAAAGGTGGCTTAATCGAGAGTGTTCTTAGCTATAATCCAAGAAATCGGTTCAGCCGTTTGAAAGTTATCGGCTCTTTTCTAGTTACTGTTACCTTCACTTGTCGGGGGTCTTATAAATTTTTAAATTACAATTGTTATTTGTGTACATACCTAAATCATACTAATATTATGATAAACGCGAAAGTATGTATGGGTGGATGTTTATTACTCATTCACGCAAAAACTACTGGACGGATTTGGCTGAAATTTGGAATGGAGATAGATACCCTGGCTACACATGCTACTTTTATCCCGGAAAATCAATGAGTGCCCACGGGATTTTTAACAAACTATATCCACGGGAACGAAGTCGCGGGCATCAGCTAGTAATATAATATTGTTCGTGTTTTTGTGTTAATATAATATAGAAAACGAAAAGAAATATAAAGACTATGTCAGATTTATATCTCACTTTCCCCGTGGGAAAATGTTACGCTTTTTATTTCTATTGCATCATGGCCACTTATGAACTTGACTATACTTACGTTCTTTATTAGGGTTCCGTACCCGAAAGGTTCCAACGGGACCCTATATTAATAAGCCTCCGCTGTCCGTCCGTCTGTCTGTCTATCTGTCAGCGGGCTGCATCTCATGAACCGTAATAGGTAGAGCTAGATCGTGAACATAGTGTGTATTTTGCCACTATAAACAACAAATAATAATTATAAAATAGCCGGCCAAGTGCGAGTCAGACTTGCGCACAAAGGGATCCGTATTATAGTCGTATTTTTTCGATATTTTGCACGATAAATCAAATTATTATGCATAAAAATAAATAAAAATCTGTTTTAGAGTATATAGATAAAGCCCTTTCATATTATGATACCCTACTTGGTACTTTTTGAAAGTTGAAAATACTAGTTATTTGTTCATGCACACGTTTTAATTTTTTTGTGTGATGTAACCACAAATTCACGGTTTTCGGATTATTTCCCCTTATGTGTGCTAATAAAACCTACCTACCTGCCAAGTTTCATGATTCTAGGTCAACGGGAACTACCCTATAGGTTTCTTGACAGACACGACACATAGACAACGAAGTGATCCGATAAGGGTTCCTTTTTTCCGTTTGAGGAACCCTAAAAAAGTACATAATCTTCTACGCTGGTACGGAACCCTTTATGTGTGATTCATACTCGAACTTGACCAGTTTACAGGTACCTACTACCTAGGTATTTTGTATTGACTTTGATTATTTCTTTCGAAGCTATGAATCGTGGACAAGTGTGATTCGCATTTCATTTTTCAGTCATATCGATTGTCCTATTTAGTATCGATAACTTTCTCCTATTATGTATTTGGCTCTTGTAATGTTTGTTACGTTATCATTTCGTAAGGGAATTAGTTGAGTTAGACAATTCTCACTGCACTTGTCACTGTAACTAAAGTGAACTAGAGTGCGGTAACTCTCGGTTTGTTCTTGAATCAACGATATTCTTACTTTTTGTTTCAGATTTGTTAATCGTAACTGAACTACCTCATCAATGGCATATTTTAGGGTAAGTACCTATATCATCACCATCAACCGACTCCGGCAAATCCGAAAGGAAGGGTTATGATTTTAGCAGTCTATGTATGTATGTTTATATTTTTATGTGTGTTCCACCGTAGCGTGTAAACTACTGAGCGGATTCGTTATTATGGTCCGGGTGACATAAGGCCAGTGTAATATTGTAGTCTTTGACATAGACTATATTTTGTATGAAAAAAATCGACTTTGAAGGATATTACATCCAAAAAATAGGGTCTCCAAAAATTTTTTTTGCTATTGTATCGCGTGGGATATCAAATGAAAGAGGAAAAAATTCTGAGTTCATAAATATAAGTAGGTACCTATACTTATAGTAATGTTAAAGTACTTACCGAGCGACAGAAAAAAAAATACTATATCTATTGCTATCCATCGAAAGTTAGCGGGTAGGTACCGGGTAGTAGTCGGGTTCTGTTTAACTTCATCACACTATACTTAATATTATATATAAAGGCGAAAGTTTGTATGTGTGTGTGTGTGTGTGTATGTTTGTTACTCCTTCACGCAAAAACTACTTGACGGATTTGGCTGTTTGGAATGGAAATAGATAATACCCTGGATTAGCACATAGGCTACTTTTTATCCCGGAAAATCAAAGAGTTCCCACGGGATTTCAAACCTAAATCCACGCGGGTGAAGTCGCGGGCATCGGCTAGTCTTGTTATATAATATTAGGTATTTATTTATGTTTAAATATCAAGTAATTATAATAGCAGTGTCGCTGTGCATAATGCTCTACATTTTGAAAGGTTATTAAATCTAAGGATCATTCGTACTGCAATCAGTGATGATTAACATAATCCATACCTATTGTAACGGTTAATCTATGATTACTGCTTTGATTACTTGATTACCATGTATAACATACATTACGTACATATATCATGGTACCTATACCATTACCTATATTACAGTGTAATAGTAATTTGTTACGCATATTAAATGTATAACAAAAACAAAAAATTATATTGTCATTTGTTGATTGCAATATCTCATAAGTCATAACTCATAAGTCATAAGGTTCAAGACTATGTATGTAACATAGTACAGATATATATAAAATGTTGTGGTTTTTAACAATTTTAGATTACTCAACCTACTTATTTTTAACCCCCGACGCAAAAAGAGGGGTGTTATAAGTTTTACGTGTGTATCTGTGTCATGGTAGCTCCTAAACTAATGAACTGATTTTAATTTAGTTTTTTTTGTTTGAAAGGTGGCTTGATCGAGATTCGAGAGTGTTCTTAGGTATACTTAATCTAAGAAAATCGGTTCAGCCGTGGGAACTCTGCTTTTTCGGGATAAAAGTTGCCTATGTCCTTCCCTAGGGTATAAGCTAACTCTGTAGCAAATATCATCAAAATTGGTTAAACTATTGAGCCGTGAAAAGCTAGCAGACAGACAGACAGACAGACACACTTTCGCATTTATAATATCGGTATGTGCCAGGTTGTATTGCTGAGCTATATTGATTTATTGATTTACTAGCTAATGCCCGCGACTTTTTAAAAATCCCGTGGGAACTCTATGCTTTTTCGGGATAAAAGTTGCCTTCCCTGCCCGGCTAGCATGGGCAGTAGATAAAAATTATATCCCCGACATGATTTGTATGACATCAGTGGATATAATCGGGTGATATAATTTTTATCTACTGCCCATGCTAGCCGGGCTGGGGTGTAAGGTGTAAGCTAACTCTGTATCTCATCAAAATTAGTTAAACTGCTGAGCCGTGAAAATCTAGCAGACAGACAGACAGACAGACACACTTTCGCATTTATATATTAGTATGGATGGATGATACCTTTTTTTAACGCTGGGAAATGCTCTTACGAATCCTTCCCGGAAGTAGAGCAGGTACCACGCTGCTTCCGGGGGGGAGGGGGGGGTATGTGGGACTCGCTGGCAACCAGAATACCCACTAAAACCCACCGGAGCCGTCTGCGTCATGACGAGACGACACAGGAACGCAGTTTGCGTACTACTGTGCCGTCTCAATGATACCACCACATTATTGGACATCCCTATTCCCTATGGCCTATGGGACGCCTTGTGTGTGGTTATGTCCCCATTTAGGGCACGAGGTAACGCGCATACCGGCGCCTCCTTAGCCCCTGGCGTTTAGGGCGTATGGGATGAGCGTTGGGATCCAGCTCTCTTTCCCTTTCAGCCGCCTCCTTCAGTGCGATCACTTCCTCATAGAAGGACACCATTGCCGATGGATGATTGGATACCTACTGCTGGACTAGTCTTATACTTAGGTACTTATACAGTGGACCCCCGGTAATCCGACAAACGTTTTGCAGGACATTGTCGGACTATCGAGTTTGTCGGATTATAGAGTACTGCCTAAGACCCCTATAGTCCGGATTTTTTACAAAAGAGTACCTTGTAATTTACAAATTACGAATCCAATGATAAGATTCTATATGATTTGTACTTCAGAGTAGGTGTCATACATACCTACTCTGAAGTACAAATCATACTTCACTACGTATGACTTTAGTAAATTCAATAATAATAGACATGTCGGATTACAGGGGGTGCCGGATTAGACAGGGACAGGATTACCGGGGGTCCACTATATTTGCATTGGTTTGCAACGTGTTCGTAGTTCGTACACACGTAACTATAGTAAGCATAAATATAATGTATAGTTTCTTTCTTCGACACCCGTGAGACTGTAGTTTTGCATATAATGCTAATTTCCAACGGCCAGGGAACTGCTATCGTCCATCGAAGCCATTGTTTCCTTTCCTAGTGTTATAATGTCTATATAAACCTATGCAATAACGTGTTACCAGTCTTGAACTGTTGTTTTAGTAGGTATGCCTTATCATATTTTCCCAATTTGCGAAAAAAAATGCCCACTGTACTAAAATATGCTATGCCTAGTTAAAACCCTACTGTTTACTAAGCTATTACACTGATCGCGAGCAATTTACTCTTATCCATTGTGGAGTTCTGTTCTTCATCTCCGAAGATATTCATCAGGTCTTCACCAAAATATGGGACCACCTGCGAAGTAGGTATAGGTACCCTTTCATACAAAAAAATAATTCCAAATCGGTCCAGGTGTCTTAACACGGAAAAAGTTAAACAGCACTAATACCCGACTACTACCCGCGAACCGACGGATAGCGATAGATATAAGTAGCAAAATTGTTTATCTGTCACTCGGTGTATATTGTTCTATATTTATATTTTTGAAACTTTTTTGTACTCTTTCATTTGACATCCCACTCGATACAATAGCTAAAGAAATTGTAGAGACCCCCACTTTGTTAGATGTAACATCCGTTAGGTCAATTTTTTCGTATAAGTAATATAAGTCAATGTGTATAATATAGCCTATATCACCCAGACCGTAATAACGAATTCATTGACACCTTTGATGGAGCCGATTTTGATGAATACATCAAAATCGGTTAGTAGTTTAGGCGCTACGGTGGAACACACAGAATCTGGATACAAATATACGTGCATACATTTACATAGACTGCTAAAATCAATAACCCATCCGTTTGGCTTTGCCATAGTCAAGTAACAACTGATTTGTATTTTTATTTTACAAATTTTACGAGTTTTAAAATAAGTAATACTTAGATACTTATGTTTTCATTTTAGATATTCAGCGCATCTTTATGCCTAAGTCTTGCATCGCTGGTGTGCGGGGAACCACCAGTGCAAGGTTACCACTACAGGCCAAACGGTCACCAATCCAACGGTTTCAACAGGCCCAGTACAACTTATCTACCTCCTAAAACCGGTGAGTAAAACCATTTTGAGTCACCAACCAATCACAAGCCTGAGACCCTCGATAGCTCAACGGTTTAGGAGCGGACTGAATCCCGAGAGGTCGGCGGTTCAAACCCCACCCGTTGCACTACTGTCGTATCCACTCCTGGCACAGGTTTTACGCTTAATTGGAGGGGAAAGGGGAGTATTAGTTATGATTAACATGGCTAATCCATACTAATATTATAAATGCGAAAGTGAGTCTGTCTGTCTGCTACCTTTTCACGGCCCAACAGTTTAACTGATTCCGACGAAATTTGGTACAGGGGTTAGCTTATATCCTGTGGACGGACATAAGCAACTTTTATCCCCGAAAATCAAACAGTTCCCACGGGATTTTAAAGGACCTAAATCCACGCGGACGAAGTCGCGGGCATCCTCTAGTATTCTTTATAAATAAAACAAACGAACGCATATGAAAACTACTGCGTACTAGTACCTACTAAGTACATACTTAAAAAAAAATTTTTTTCACCCTTTCCAGGTATAGCCCTACCCAGCAGCTACTTACCACCAAACTCCTTCACTGGCCCGGGACAGTATGACAACGGTAACAGCCACCACCACAGTCATAATCACCACCATGGGAATGAGAATGAAGTGGTAAGAACCACACACATTTAAAACAAAATATTTTGCGCACACTTACCATTCCACTCTTAACATGGTAAGTGTGAGCAGACAATAATCCATACTAATATTACAAGTGTGAAAGTGTGTCTGTCTGTCTGCTAGCTTTTCACGGCTCAACAGTTTAACCGATTTTGAGAAGGTACAGAGTTAGCTTACATCCCGGGGAAGGAAATACATAACATAGGCTACCTACTTTTTATTCCGGAAAATCAAAGAGTTCCTACGGGATTTTCAGCCAAGTCCGTCCAATAGTTTTTGCGTGATTGAGTAACTACGGGATTTTCAGCCAAGTCCGTCCAGAAGTTTTTGCGTGATTGAGTAACTACGGGATTTTCAGCCAAGTCCGTCCAGAAGTTTTTGCGTGATTGAGTAACTACGGGATTTTCAGCCAAGTCCGTCCAGAAGTTTTTGCGTGATTGAGTAACTACGGGATTTTCAGCCAAGTCCGTCCAGAAGTTTTTGCGTGATTGAGTAACTACGGGATTTTCAGCCAAGTCCGTCCAGAAGTTTTTGCGTGATTGAGTAACTACGGGATTTTCAGCCAAGTCCGTCCAGAAGTTTTTGCGTGATTGAGTAACTACGGGATTTTCAGCCAAGTCCGTCCAGTAGTTTTTGCGTGATTGATTAACAAACATCCACACTTTCACATTTATAATATTAAGCAGGATTAGGATATTAGGATCAGTAGCTTTTAAATTCCCGTTGTTTCAGGAAAACAAAATGTCTGAAAGTTAGAAATATAAAAACAATAAGCAAACGAAGCTTAATAATTTAATCACTTAATTATGATAAGTTTAATGAAGTACCAGAAACAACAGTAACACAAAAATTACCTACACAAAAATCACGTCTCTTTCCTCCTTACGTTATAAACCGTATACGAACTAATAGGTTTCAATCTAAAGATACTGTTATCAACTGAGTAGAATATATCGCCATAATCACCAAAGATTATGCTTCTAGGAAAGAAACTCAAATTAGCCACATGCTTGGCAGTACCGTTAAAACAGTCGATTTCATACAACCCGTTCTCCGTAACACCAAAAGTAGTATATTCATCACTTATAAAATGATATACAACAGTCAAATCCTTGTTTTTCACTATTTCGTCACCATTCAAAGCACAATAAACACCACACATAGACACATAATGTATATTTTTATAATAATCTACGTCGAATTCTAATACAGATTTCATATTGCCAACTAGAATTGCTTTGGAGCCTTGATCGAATATCTTGTATATCTTATGATTGTTAGCATCTATAACGTACATTTCATTATTCCTGATCACTATTTTTAATATGTTCATATTGTAAAGTCCTATGTTAACAGCATCTCCCAATAACGGATCGTATTTGTACAGTCCGTTATCCGATCCAAAATAAACTTCACCATTTTCGGCATCCACAGCTGTAGCTTTATTTCTTGCTATACCATTAATTTTCATAGTATCTTTCGTTATGATATTGACGTATGCTCTTCCGGAATTCTGTATTAAATCGTCCATGTGCATGAAAAATAGATTTCTGGTCGCTGAATCGTATGCCAGTTCTTTCGGGTCGTTAAATTTATCCGTCAATAATTCCTTTTTATATAATCTACTGCCAATTTTTTCTATCGGCGTATCAGTAACATAAACACGTATTCTAGCTTCCACGCAAACTAACAGTACGAGTGATACTGCAAGATTAATTTGGGATAACATTTTTTAAACATAAAAGAAACGTGCTCGATTATGAATTTTTAGTATGAAACTGGCCACAATGCGTAAAATGTTTTGATCTTATATCTCATTGAAGTTAAAACCAATTAACTACTGCAGCTGATACAATTGTTTGATCATTCCAATTTGATCTCTATGTGCAGTAAAAATAAGGTTGGTTTGGTGAATAGTGGATTTTTCAGTTTGTTACTCATTTGTGATTTGTCATCGCGGATGTGTGTTGAGAAAATTGGTATAAACAAGCGTAGAGGTCGTTCTGAATAACTCATCGTAATTTTGCTCATATTACATAGTCGTCAATTTTTCCTTTGATACTTAGGTCGACTGGAAAAAATAAGGTTAAATAAAATATCTCCTACTACACTATTCAGATAATTAGTCAGAGTATCGACTAATTTCGTCAAACTCATTATTTTGACCAATTTCTTAAACGGAACACTTTCAAGAAAAGATTTTCATATAAACCTGTGAAGATGATACTGCCAGTGGCGCTATTAGAATGTCATAAGCTTACTTTGTCGTATTAGTTTAAAATGATGTAACCACATATTCACGGTTTTCGGATTTATTCCTTTACTTGTGCTATAAGACCTATCTACCTGCTAAATTTCATGATCCTAGGTCTACTGGAAGTACCCTATAGGTTTTCTTGACAGACGGATGGACAGACAGACAGACAACAAAGTGATCCTATAAGGGTTCCGTTTTTCCTTTTGAGGTACGGAACCCTAAAAACGCGGGCAGATCCGTCTAGTGCACATTAACCACTACACTATCACAGCTTCTTAAATAGGTTAGTGTCCGTTAATGACCTTAATATGTATAGTTTACTCGGATGCCACAAATTAGTTGGTAATAAGGATAAGACTCGTTATACTTGGCTCGCGAACACTTCTCACTATTAACAATTGGCATTGGAATTTCCAATTCTTGGCAGAAATTGTTACCAGCCCGTACTAACTATACTGTAGAGTCTACAGTGTAGACAATTGTCCTTATTTTATATCCTGCAATTCCTAAATATGCAGGATTTTTAGGGTTTCATTCCTCAACAGGAAAAACGGAACCCTTATAGGATCACTTTGTTGTCTGTCTGTCTGTCTGTCCGTCCGTCCGTCCGTCGTGTCTATCAAGAAACCTATAGGGTACTTCCCGTTGACCTAGAATCATGAAATTTGGTAGGTAGGTAGGTCTTATAGCACAAGTACAGGAAAAAATCTGAAAACCGCGAATTTGTGGTTACATCATTTAAAATGTGTTTCAATTTTCAAAATAAGATAGAGTACAGAACCTATACATTTGTTTTTGTTCTCAGCCAAAATCCTACGAATTCGGGTATTCAGTGAAGGACGCACAATCTGGGAATGACTACGACAGGCGAGAGATGTCAGATGGGAACGTAGTCCGCGGCGAATACAGAGTGCAGTTGCCCGATGGGAGGTTGCAAATAGGTATGTTTACCTTATTTCCTATCCATTCCTTTCTTCACTTTCTTTTCTAGTAGTAGGGGGCCAACCTGTCGCGTCAGAAGTATTTTTAACCCCCGACCCAAAAAGAGGGGTGTTATAAGTTTGACGTGTGTATCTGTGTATCTGTGTGTCTGTGTATCTGTCTGTGGCATCGTAGCGCCTAAACGAATGAACCGATTTTAATTTACTTTTTTTTGTTTGAAAGGTGGCTTGATCGAGAGTGTTCTTAGCTATAATCCAAAAAAATTGGTTCAGCCGTTTAAAAGTTATCAGCTCTTTTCTAGTTTTCTTGTAGAAAAGAAGGTTAGATAACCCTTCGGTTCATAATATTCAAGTGTCAATTGACAAATGTCAAGCTCTCAAGATGGACGTTGCCTGGATACATAATTATTTATTTGAAAATGATGTTTTGGAAAACTCAGATACTTTGGATCGTAGGCGCGGAATAGTCCAAGAAAATCGGTTCAGCCGTTTGAAAGTTATCAGGTCTTTTCTAGTTACTGTAACCTTCACTTGTCGGGGGTGTAGAAATTTTTTAATTTACACTTGTTAAGAACATTTTTCTGTTTCTGTCTTAGTTCATTGTAGATTCCAACCCAGTACAAAAAAACCGGCCAACGGCGAGTCAGACTCGCGCACCGAGGGTTCCGTTCTCGGGTAATTTTTCCGACATTTTGCACGATAAATCAAAAACTATTATGCATAAAAATAAAGAAAAATCTGTTTTAGAATGTACAGGTAAAACCCTTTCATATGATACCCCACTTGGTATAAGTATAGCTATCTTACTTTGAAAATTGAAACACATTTTTTTTGTGATGTAACCACAAATTCACGGTTTTCGGATTTATTCCTTTACTTGTGCTATAAGACCTACCTACCGGCCAAATTTCATGATTTTATAGGTCAACGGGAAGTACCGTATAGGTTTTCTTGATAGACACGACGGACGGACGGACAGACAGACAAACAACAAAGTGATCCTATAAGGGTTCCGTTTTTCCTTTTGAGGTAGTAAACGCTCAATAATTTTCTTTTGCAGTAACCTATCATGCGGACTGGCGGACTGGTTACCACGCGAACGTGAGGTATGAAGGAGAAGCGAGGTATCCCGAAAACAATAACCAGGGTAAGTGGAGGTCTCAAAAAATATTTTGAAATAGTAGCTCCCATCCAATTTTAATTTGCCTGGATGCCTATTGCCTATACTAGTATTCTCTCAATACAAATATTTGGTAGTTAAGCGGAATTTACATCACGAAATAAGTTGCACGACATTACTTTCATTATCAATTGTATACGTAATTAACGTGTAACGTGTAACGTTTACACGTGCAATTGATAGTGTTTATGTCGTGAATTATAAACAAGCGCTTGGTCACAATCACACCTGATGGAAAGTGATGATGTTGGCGCCTAAGATGGGACGCGTTTACCTAGTTAATACTAACAGTTTAATATTTATTATTATGTTTCTTGCAGTCTAATGCAACCACATTAGCTTTTTGGAATGAATTTTGGACTTTAATTAAGTAATCTAATACTTCTCGTTACAGGTTACAGTTACAACGCACCACAGTTTACTGGGTCCCTCAACGGTTTTAACAACCCAGGAAGCAGTTACAAACCTTCCACAGCGTACGGACCACCTGGATATCAATAGCAATAATAATAATTGCGCCTTAGCACACTGATGCATTCGCAAGCTGTATTTAAATTTCTTAAACTGAACACCTTCAAGTAAAGATTTGTATATAAACCTGTGGAGATGATACTGCCATTGGCGCTATTAGAATGCTATAATCCTACTTTGCCGTATTAGTTTACAAATTGCGAAAAACCAAATTAAATTTGAATTTCGCGGGCAGACCCGTGCCCTGCACCATAAATACGTTCCACGCGGTGTAAGTGCGTCAGTATGCTAAAGGTGTTACTTAATAATTAATAAAAGACAAAATAATTTAAACTAATCAGTATTAAAACACAAATATTAAATGTTTTTTCGAAATCAAAACAAAATTCTGTTACCATTGAAATAATTGAAATAATATACAGAATGGATTTGTTATGTGTGCGAATAATATGGCGTCGATTCTGATGATTTTTTAGATTTTCGAAATTTAGATTATCTGCATCCTCTTTTTTTTAATATTGCTAAAGTGGGACGGAAAATGTATAAATTTTAGTGTGCTCTACAAAAACAATAGGCTCTTGACTGGCATCTAAAATCACGAAGATTGACAGTGGCTACTAATTAAATTACAATATTAATTACCTACTAGCTGCAGCCTGTGTCTTCATCCGCCTTGATTCGAATTGGAAAAAGTCATTTATTCAAATTGGATACTATAATATATAAGTTTTAAAACCCATCTCTTTAAATATTTTCTGGGACAAAAAGTATCTTACGGTCCAACGCCATGTCTTCGTCTTTTTTGAAGTGCGCGATGCGCTTGCGCGAGGTTGAACCGTGAAGGTTACTATTTCTAATAATTTTAGCTCGCACATACCCTCTCCTATTCCTTCCATATTTACGCTGATGACAGACAGACAGACGAACAGAAGTTACTATTTTTATTAATTTTATCTCACATATTTCCTCTCCTATTCCTTCCATTTTACGCTGATAACAGACAGCCAGACAGACAGACAGACAGACACACAGTAGAGTGACATTAATAGCTGGGCTCCGTTTTTACTCTCTGGGTACTGAACTCTAAAATGTATCTAATAGTAATTCACGTTTATAATATTGCGCACACTTAATATTTCCGCATTGTATTTGATGATGTATTTTAATTTAGTATTACTAGTGTCTAGTACGTATAAATAAATGTAAGTATGTTAATTAAAGGTATGAAATAAATGATTTAATTTTATACATTCTTTCATTATTTAACTAACCCTAAAGGGATACCTAACGTAAGGATTCTAAACCAGTTTTAAGAATTTTTTATAGTTTAGTTTGTAAGCAAATAGCACTCTCGGTTTGATATACGGGTGTGGTCGTAAAAAAATGTATAGTTGCATTCATGACATCGTAACAAACGTTACATACCTGACTCAATGATACATTCATGATCAACATAAAGCTTAGTTCAGAATCATACAATATTATGATTAGAATATTATATTATTTTTACAATATTATATTATTATTGAGATCGCATAACGACTTCGCGACCCTGGGGTCCCGGTCCTTTAGTAGGCATACGAGGGGCCAAAGCCAACTCGCAGAGACCCCATTAGACATTATATACACTAGTTTTTTTCACATCAGGTGATACCGCTAAGAATGGTGACACTTATTTTTTTGATTTTGAGTTCGCAACTTTTCCCGATATTTCTTTTGCCTTTCGGTGTTGGTTATTGGTGCCATCTGAAATATAAATTGCACTCTTCGCACTTTTGTGGTCAAAACGACGATAAAAGTTGGAGGAACTGAATTAATACAAGAGCTATTCTATATAATTAATAATTTAAAAATTATTTTTTTAAAGCAAAATTTTAATTTAATATTTTTTAACTTTCCCAGCCAATCACAGACAAGCAAACCAGAAACTTTTGATGGACACCAAACACGATAAATATAAATAACTGTAATATGTACTAAGTAGTTCAGGCATAAAGAATCCTACGGTTATCATTAACGGGGCTCTCTCCGACACTTGCTCCATACAATCGTAGTTCCAATTTCATTTGAATATTAAGCAACCAAAGTCCATGAAATTTTGCAGACATATTTTAGAAACTAATATGTATCTGTGTCTGTGGTGTTTTAGATTTTTCTAAAAATATGTAGTTTTAAAATTACAGGGGCTCAAAGATTTGTATGGGAATTTTTAAGACCGCGTAACTTTGAAACCGAATATATTAACAGAAATCTGGAAAACCACAGACATAGATAGTTTCTAGAATATGTCTGTATGTCATGGACTTTGGTTGCTTAATATTTTCAAATGAAATTGGAACTACGTTTGTATGAAGCGAGTGACGGAGAGACCCTTCTTAAGAAATTAAATTAAGTCAAAATTGAATTTCTAAAGAAGTGTACTCTCCGCCTTACAATCGGTCATGACCGTAACGATGTTACAATCATGACAGAAAAAAGCGAACGACATAAGCTCAAATAAAAATATCACTGTACAGCGAATAATTACGGACAGAGAAGTAGTTTCATTGTTTTACGCGATAACAAAGCTTTATTAACCTTTATTTATGAGTTCGAAAGAATGTCCAATGCTCACCCTACAATTCAACATAAGAAAAACAATTTTTGGCGACAATTCTCGCTTCAACACACACTAACAATTTTCCTCCTAACAAACATGGCCGTTTTTATTTTCTGAATGTTGGCGCCTTGTTCAATAGTGTTGCCAATAAATGAAAGGCAAAAGAAACCAAATTATTTATGTAGTATGGCAAAAATAGGCGTTCTAATGTCGTTACATTCAGGACGTTACACACGCACAAAAAATTGGACACATTTTAGAAGTTGAAGAAAATTATGGTTATTGACAAAAGAATGGTAACCTTTTGTAAATACGTTGGAAAAGTAATCAGAACTCGAACCTAACTTACAAACGCAATATTAGGATAAAAGTTTTGTTAAAATGACATGTTTTCGATAATAGTGTAGTAGTTGGACAAACTGTTTTTGTATGGAGCAAAAATTTTGCCAATCGGAAAAAAACTAAAATAAATACAAATTTGTAAGGATAGCTGAGATTTCATGGTTTTATCTAAACTACAGAGAGGTTATATTTAGATCAATATGGAACATATATTCGTAACTAAAACAGCACTGATTCTATGACAAAAATAAAACCAGGACAACAAAAAAAAAACTAATGTACATTTTTTTACGACCGAACCCATACCTAATAATAATATATAGATTCAGATCTATAGTTCGCGACAGGTCGACATGGCAATAGGGGTATGAGGCAGGGGGACGCCCCGCACACTCGCACGTAACCGGATTAGCGCGTGACTGCTAGGTGCATCCCTATTCCCTACCCCGATTGCCATGTCCACCTGTCGCGAACTGATTATTATTAAAGGCTCTAATTTTTTTTTAATTTGTAGACTAGCGTTTGGCTGCAAACAGACCTACTAGGTGATTAGGTAACTCAGTGTCTAACACTGAATGATGGCCGCCGAGGTTGGTTCTACATTGCTGCTTCACTGGGTGATATTAAAATATTTTACGTACAAAACCTTCAATGGATTAAAAAATGAGCTCGGCGGCTATCATTCAGAGTTAGACACTGAGTTAGCGAATCACCCCGCGGTAGGCAAGTGATGATGCAGCCTAAGGTTGAGCGCGCTTGCCTACAAAAATGCCTATTCACTCTTGACTTGGAGGTAGGTATCCATATTAAAATTCGAGGGGAAAACTGCCCCCCGCCCAATTGTCTAAGAAAAATGTATTTCACGGTTGTCGTAATCGCTTACAATTTCTGCCCCTGGATTGACTGTGAAAAAGGTAAACAGCGACTCAATCAATTAAAGGGCTGAATTCGCCGTTCGATAACTGTGGCTATCGACGAATACGATACGATAGCGATGAATATGTTTTTCTTAAACAATCGGGGGGCTGATGCTAAGGCGTCCCATATCCTTTTTTTTATCCTAGCTTAAAATAAAACAACCAATGTAACATTGTTGTAACGAAAATATTTATTCTTCAGTTATGTATACAAATTAAAATATTAACTAATTAATACTAAACAAATTGGCAGCACTGTATTGCCTCAAACAATAGCAGTATTTGTTCAAGTGTGGGTGAGTCGCACTCACACACGCAGGCTCAGTGCCGTACCTGCAAAGCAAATAAAAAAAAATTAGTACTTCACTTTTACATAAGTATATCATTATTTCTGTATACTTTATCCGGAGGTCGGGGGTTCGATTTCGGGCACGCATCTCTAACTTTTCGGAGTTATATATACCGATCACTTGCTTTATCGGTGAAGGAAAACATCGTGAAAAAACCTGCATGCGTGGTTCTCCATCCTCAATAGTTCAACGGTTATAGGAGCGGACTGAAATCCGAAAAGTTGGCGGTTCAAACCCCAATCGTTGCACTATTGTCACACCTTCTCCTAATAAGATGCGTGGTGGTACCAAAATGGACTCCACTCAGCATTTGCTGCGTCTGTGTTGGGAATGCAGGCACAGCGCTGGTCTTCCGTGGAGCCAAAAGTTTGGAACAGTATGAAAGATAAGGTAGAATATAAGTAAGTACAAATAATGTAGTATGTATAAAACTTTAATAATTTAATCAAAAAGCGTGCCCGCCCGAACAGGGACTTGAACCCTGGACCCTTGGATTAAAAGTCCAATGCTCTACCGACTGAGCTATCCGGGCTATATTAACATTGCCAAATATTAATTAGCAAATATGGCATTTTCAGAAAATAAGATTTTTTGTGTACACAGATGAAAATTGGTAATAGACCAGAAATTGTTATGCAATTTTGGTAATTCAATATATAGCCCGGATAGCTCAGTCGGTAGAGCATTGGACTTTTAATCCAAGGGTCCAGGGTTCAAGTCCCTGTTCGGGCGGCAACTTTTTAACTATTTCTTTATAAAAACCGGCCAAATGCGAGTCAGACTCGCGCACCGAGGGTTCCGTACTCGTCTAATTTTTCCGACATTTTGCACGATAAATCAAAATAATTTAAAATCAAGTGGGAACTCTTAGATTTACCGCTACCTCTACCGCTGCCTCTACCTCTACCTCTCTACCTCTGAACTAAAATCGGTTAAACGGATGAACCTTTAAGAATCCCGTGGGACTCTTAGGTTGGATGAGCCTTGGATGTAAGCTAACTCCGTTCTCATCAAAATAGGGTATTTGACAGTATGTTTAAAATATAGGATTGGCTGACATTAATGCTAAATTTGTTTGACCGTATTTTTTTAAATAAAAATTGCGAGCAAACGAACAGGTGGGAAAACCTGAACAAATGTATAGATTTCACTAAATGTTAAACATGCAAATTTTGGAATCAACTCCCTTCTGCGGTGTTCCAATGAGATTACAACATGGGGTTATTCAAGGGGCGGACCAACAAATTCCTGAAAGGCAACGCATTGGCGGTTCCTGCAGTGCTGCAAATGTTCATGGGCGGCGGTAATCACTTAACATCGAGTGACCCGCCTGTTCGTTTACTCATTATTTTTATCTAAAAAATATCAAAAATACTTACGCAGAAATTCTAGAGATATCCTTCTCTGATATATTAAAGCGATCTTTCTCTTGGTCGTATCGTAAGGAAGCTTCGAACGCCGCCCGCCCTGGACTCAATATGACCTGAAAAAAAAATATAATTATGTTTGTGCTTTGGTGAGAGATCAACGAAAGTCAGTTAATAAGGAAACGATAGACTTCGTCTGTGTTGGTGTTAGCTGGCGGGCGTGCTCTGCCTTTTTGCAGTGTTTTTTTAACCCCCGACCCAAAAAGAGGGGTGTTATAAATTTGACGCGTGTATCAGTGTATCTATGTATCTGTGTATCTGTCTGTGGCATCGTAGCTCCTAACGAATGGACCGATTTTAATTTAGTTTTTTTTGTTTGAAAGGTGGCTTGATCGAGAGTGTTCTTAGCTATAATCGAATAAAATCGGTTCAGCCGATTGAAAGTTATTAGCTCTTTTCTAGTTTTCTTATAGAGGTTTTTGTGTCGGGGGTTTTTTAAATTTTAAGTTATTTGTTAAAACTGACTGGAAAGCGCTCTAAAGGGGTGCCGTGCGTATGTCGGCGAGTGCCGGCACAGACGGGGTCCATACTTGTATACAAATAACTACAAACTTGTCATCGGCTAATCTTTGTAAAGCCAGACGAAAGAGAAAAAAAAAAGGAAACGATAGAATAAATAAGTAGTACATACCTATTTATTTATTCCTGTTATTTTAGAGTTCCGTACCTCAAAAGGAAAAACGGAACCCTTATAGGATCATTTTGTTGTCTCTGTCCGTCCGTCCGTCGTGTCTATCAAGAAAACCTATAGGGTACTTCCTGTTGAATTGATGGTATATATAAATAAATGATGAAGAAATGAAATGAAATGATTATGAATAAGGATAAGGATAGAAGTAGTAATACCAAGGCCTGATAGTAAGTGACGTGTGAAGTATTGGCAGCTGTGGACTTGATCTCATTATATTTTGGGCCTTGCCGAGTCACCCACATTGTGCTAGTCAGGTCTCTAACGGCGCATAGTGATCTGCAAAGATACCAATATATAAATAGTTTTTTTAGGGTTGCGTACCTCAAAAGGAAATACGGAACCCTTTCGGGACGGACGGACGGACGGACGGACGGACAGACAGACAGACAGACAGACAGACAGACAGACAGAATTAAATGTTTAAATGGTTTTGTGTCGGAGGTTTTTAAATTTTTAATTTTAATTTTTTGAAATATCCGGTCTTAGTATCGGGTGAATGGGTTCAAAAACGATACCATCTAAGATGCTGTTCTTATATTATAAGAACGCAGTTTGCTCCTTTGTTCATCAGTTAATTAATTTTAATAGTCTTCTCAAACGAACAACTAGTTCGCCCTTGAAATTTATCTTTGAGAGTCATCTTTAAAATTAAAGATAACAATTTATTTAATGAGAGCAACACGACACGATGCTAAAATAATGAATTAATGAAAGCGAATGAAATTGCGGGTAATCTAAGTAGTCACACTTATATGTATATTATACAGGCAAGTTTGTATGTAATGTGTTTGTATGAGTATTTATAGTTGCTTAATGTTGTAAGCTATCTCCATTCCAAACAGGAAAATCTGTCCAGTAGTTTTTGCGTGAAAGAGTTACAAACATACACACACACACACACACACACACAATACAAGTTAGCCCTTGACTGCAATCTCACCTGGTGGTAAGTGATGATGCAGTCTAAGATGGAAGCGGGCTAACCTGGAAGGGGTATGGCAGTTTTCATTAAACCCATACCCCTTTGGTTTCTACGAGGCATCGTACCGGAACACTAAATTGCTTTGCGTAATGGCTTTGCTGGTAATCCAGCCACGGCCGAAACATCCCACCAGATTAAACTGCGTGCTACTTCTGCTGTATCGCATTTAGGGGTTTCGGGGATTTACAAAATGGTATATGAAAAATAATGGGCGCTCCCTTAGACCCACGGCCCATGGTGGACCTACCTCTTCAGTAATGCTGTTGATGAACTGCACCAAATCGTCGACGGAGTGGCGGAACATGGCATCATGGGGGGCTATGGCGTATGACTCTGTGTTCAAACACACACACACACACACACACACACTCCCAACCAGACACAAATACGCGAGCTTATATAAACTTACGCCTTTATAATATAAGTGTGATTAATAGGACCTCGCAAGGTTTGGACCCCTCCCTTACACCCAAGGCGCATGGTGGACCTACCTCTTCTCTTCAGTAATGTTGTTGATGAACTGCACCAGAGCGTCGACGGAGCGGCGGAACATGGGCTCATGGGGGGCTATGGCGTACGACTCTGTGTTCAGACACACGCACCAGTGTGGTGTTACTTCGGCTTCTTCGCATGTGCGGGTTTTGGGGATCTGAAAATAGGTACTTATAACCAGAACGCTAGCAAAAACGAAAGAGGTGATAATACTGATGATCACTGATAATCCATACTAATATTATAAATGCAAAAGTGTGTCTGTCTGTCTGCTACCTTTTCACGGCCCAACAGTTTAACCGATTCTGACGAAATTTACTACAGGGTCAGCTTATATCCCTACTATATAAAAGTAGCCGTGTCCGTCACGGCTACTTTTTATCCCGGAAAATCAAAGTGTCCCCACGGAATTCCTAAAGACCCATCCGCTTAACCGATTTGTATGAAATTTGGTACCGAGGTAGCTTGCGTCCTTGTAATTGACATAGGCAACTTTTTATTCCGGAAAATCAAACAGTTCCCACGGGATCTATAAAAATCTAAATCCACGCGGACGAAGTCGCGGGCATCCTCTAGTATACCAAAAACAAAACAACGAAAAAAATTTGAATAAATTCCTGTATTTTTTTAAAGTTCACAATATTATATTGCAAATAAAACAGGGACTGATTGCGGTTAAGGTATAAGGGTACGCTACCGGTATAAAATAATGGTAGCGCTTTCTTTTAAAGGTAGAGCGAAACCGGTTAAGATTTACGGTTACGCTACCGATTCATACCGGTATAAATAAATAGCTTAATCGAAATTATTTCGATACCGAAAAATATTTTGCCTAACCTAACCTATCCCATATTTACCAAGATCCTATGCTCGCGAGTGCGACGTTGCCAAATCGCGTGGCAACGTCGCACTCCGTGGTACGGAGCGTAACGCTCGGCAAGTAGGCACCTATTCATGTTTGATATTTAAATAAATAAATAAATAAATATACTTTTATTCGGGACTATAAAGTTAGGCGCAAACACAGTAAATAGAATGAAAACAGATAAAACATAAAAACTAATAAATTAAACTTAAAAACCTAAATATTTATCTAAAACATAACTTACTGAGCTTTCCATGCATTTCGGCCGAGACGACCACCGCTATTTCGTAGTTCTAATAAATAATAAACTTGTACTGCAAACGCACGGTGATCCTCTGAGCCGAATTGCATGGAATTTCATTGAATCTTATATCTACTTATATTAAATCTAAAAATAAACAATTATAAAATCTAAATAATAGTAAAAAACAGAATGCGTGTCTGTGGCGCCAAACTGTCCCAAAAAGGGAATCGCCTCAGCATAATGCTGTAGTAGTGTACGTGGATACACTACCTCAGCGCTGTTTTTCAGGCAACCCCTGAAAAAAATCAGCTCGACGTCCCGGATCAGTCTAGATATTATTCTGTTTGACCTGTGCGATTGACCTCCCTATGCAAAATTGACTAAGTCCGCAGATAGCCGTAAAATTTACTTCTTTATAATCTCTATCTCCAACTAATTTGTAGATCCAAAGTCTAAGAAACTCCCTGCGCTATTTTTCAGGCTACTTTCCAGAATACCGGATTGATGATAAAAAGGTAAACTCAAGTAAGTGCTTCCAAGCTCTTTTGCTTTTCTAATAGTATCTTTTTAAGCTTAGACTTGAAAGCAAATACTGACTTGAGGTTCTGCACTGGCGGTGGGATAATGTTCCAGATCCTGGAGAAAGCAAGCCTGAAACTCCCTCGAAATGCGGCGGTCCTGTGCCTTGGCACGGCTATTTGACACGCCGAATTTCTTGGCGCATACCTACTGTGCTGCCTTGCCCACTTAATCTTCGTGAAAAGATATTCTGGTTTACCAGTGGAAATAACCCCAAACAACAAAGTAGCCAAGTGCAGATTTCTTCTAGCTGACATATTTAATAGGTTTGCTTTGTTGAGATAGGGACTGATATGAGAACGAGGAGCAATGGAAAAGCAGAATCGAGCGCATGCATTTTGGACTCTCTGTACTAACTTCTTGGTTCTTCCAAGCAGACAAGGCCCGTATGCTGTGTCTGCGTAGTTTAACTTGGACAAGATTAGTGAATCACATATCCGAATTCTAACTTCTACACTTAAGTAAGGTCTTATCTTATAAAGTACTTTTAATCTGTAGAAGCAATTTTTGACTATATTCAAGATATGTGATTCAAAGTGTAGGTTTGAGTCAAAGATTACTCCCAAGTTTCTTGCCTCAGTTACTCTTTCTACACTAATATTTCCTATTTTAACTTGTAGATTGAGAGATTCGATCGTTTTCGTCATCTTATTAGTTCCTAGTATCATGCACTTAGACTTTAGAGGGTTCAATAATAAAGAATTTTTATCTGACCAGATGGATACTCTTTTTAAATCTTCATTAATTTTGATTTCTGCGTCTGCTGCGTCTTGTGGTTTGAATGAGAAATATAGCTGTACGTCGTCAGCATAGAGATGGTATTTGCAGTTGGAGAAACAGTTAACTATGTCTGCTGTATATACAGCAAAAAGCAACGGACTGAGTGCAGATCCTTGAGGCACTCCTCGTAGAACTGGGGTCGTTGATGAAATCAATTGACTACCATCACTTTGGTCTATATGCACCGATTGGGCCCGATCACTGAGGAAGCTATTTAACCACTTTAAGGTTGACGTTCCAAATCCATAATAAGACAGCTTTGACAATAATAGAGTGGTATCGAGCGAATCAAATGCACGAGAGAAATCAAGCAGCACCAGCATAGTTCCCATGCCCTGATCTTGCGCTGTCAGGATGTTATCAATTACATCCATCATTGCGGTCGCTGTACTGTGGCATTTCCGAAATCCTGATTGGTGAGCTGGTAAAATGTTGTTTTCCTCTACAAAAGATGTCATTTGGGCACATACAAGTTTTTCTAAGATCTTAGATATGCATGGCAAAATACTGATAGGCCTAAGA
Organism: Maniola jurtina; assembly: GCF_905333055.1. Lineage (NCBI taxonomy): Eukaryota > Metazoa > Arthropoda > Insecta > Lepidoptera > Nymphalidae > Maniola > Maniola jurtina. Next base: position 1,042,369 of record NC_060053.1, read on the forward strand.
TCTCTCATACTGGTTGGAATATTTACTTTTGGAAGAGGTTTAACTATTGCAGTTTTCCATGCATTTGGGAATGTGCTGCTTGTGATGGATTTATTTATAATAGCTGTTAAAGTACTTAAACTCTGTGGAAGTGTCCAATGCAACATTTGTAACGAGATTTCATCAATGCCTTGTGCGTTCGATTTTAATCCTTTTATGGTTTTTATAACTTCTGCTTCAGTTACCGTTTTTAGGTTAAAAGTATTCGGCCCAAACCTGTTGAATTCATAGTATGTAAGGTTAGACAGTGTGGGTCTCTCACTATATGGTATGTTCAAAAAATGATTATTTACTTTCTCCGGGTCACATAAGTTCGTTGGTATTTCATACTCCTGTTTTTTATTTATCCCTACATTTTTTTTTAGGTTCTTCCATAACAACATAGGTTTATTAATACATTGATTTATATAGAATTTAAAATAAGCACTTTTTTCAGCTTCTATTGCTTCCCAAACAATCTTTTTAAAATTCTTATAGTACTCTTTATGTGTCTCCTTTTTTGATGCTTTATAACGAGAATGACTTTGATTGCGCAACATAATCATTTTCTTAATAGTGTGAGTTATCCAGGGGCATGATTGTTCCTTTAACTGTATCTTTTTTGTGGGAGCATGCATGTCAAATAAAGTTAAAATATAATTGTGAAATACTGACACCATATCTTCAATATTATCCAACCGGTTAATAGTTTTCCATGGAACTCTATTTAAATCTTCACTAAAGTCTTCGGCAATAATATCCTTTAGTGGTCTAATGGAGATCCATCGAGGAGCTATTTTAGCCTTCTTTAGGTTTAATAAGAGTGTTATAATGGCATGGTTACCTAATTCTTTTACATGACTCACCTCTACATCCCGGGTTGAGGCATCTGTGCAGACTAAATCTATCAAGGTCTCACTGTGGTCGGTAAAATGAGTTGGCTCTGTGACAACTTGGTTAAGGTTTATGTAATTTAAGAAATCATTAAAAAGTTTAGTTTTGCTATCTAACGGGTTTAGTAGATTGATGTTAAAATCTCCCAAGAGTATTATATTTTCATAGCTTGAGAATAGAGTCAGTGATTGGGTGATAGAGTCAATAAATATCTCAACATCCTGCCACGGTGGACGATACGCTGTCCCTACCATGATCTTTTTACTACCGGCTTTTAAACTTAACCACATCTGTTCAACTGAATGAGGATTTGGATGTTCGCAAATAGTGACCCTTAAGCCCTTCTTTATATAGAATCCTACTCCACCTCCTCGTCCTCCTTTTATATGTGGCGGCCGCGGTGTGTGAAGAAGGCGGTAGCCCGGTACTTGCGGAGCAAGCCCTTCCTCCCCCTCCCTCAGCCAGGTTTCATTAATAGCTATTAGATCTACTTTGATGTCACTCATTGCCACTAGGAATTCATCGTGCCGGGTTCCGAGTGAGCCTGCATTAAACAGTCCAACCTTCATGTACTTCGACTTAACCTTCATATTTAGGCTCTATCACCTGATTGTGAACTGAGATAAAAAGTATAATTTGATTTGCGAAATTGATGTGGCTCTTAGTTATAATGTGGCATACCCTTTGTGTAATGAGTTTAAGACATATTTGTCGCAATAAACGGACCTCTATTTTTCTTGAAAACATAAATTTATACTGGCCCATTAGACCGTTGACTAGTTTAATATTTGAAAAGCCGTTTTTTAATGTGTTAGTTTGAAGTAAGATTTTATGTCTAGAATAATATATAGTAGTGCTAAAAATAATGTTTCGATCTAAGTCTTCTTCTTTTACTTTAACCAGGTCTTTTTTTCTTAGTTTCCAGCCCCAAGTATCCACAGTTGTCCTGCCCGCCACAAACACGCATCCGTCCCAAGAAAATTTAATGCACAAAAATAAACATACAAACATAACGAGAAATACATACACTTGAGCAGCAGAACAGTACAATATATGCTTAAAGTTATTTGCAACAGTGCCCGATTTCTTAAACTCTACCAACCTGAATGGCACCAAAAACACGAGCGATATCTGTCTCTACCTTAATGCTGTGAGCCGGCTGGCCTTCACCTTTTCGCGCGTAGATGCGCCCACGCTTGGTCCACGTATACTTCCACTGCATCTTTCGCGCCGCTTCCCGCGCAAGATAGAAAAGATGCCGGTTTTTCTTCGTCAGCCTCTCATTGACATAAAAGCGCCTGGCCGGTGCGTCGAAGCCCATATCCTCCGTTGTGGCCCCGCGCCTAACCCGCGCGTTTTGGAGCAGCTCGTCCCTAAGGCTGCGCCGCGCCAGTCTCGCCACCAGACGCCTACCTCTACCCCCGCTACTCGACTGAGCTGCGCTATCATTGGATTTACCAACTCTCTCTGCAAAGATGACATCCTTACTGTCCAGGTCTACACCGAGTTTTGCAGCTAGAGTCGTGACAATGTGGATAGGATTTTCTCCTTTCACTTCTGGCAAATTAGTGAACTCTATATCTGCTTGCAAAAGCTCCTGGTCTCGTTCGTTGAGCTCTTCCTGCAGCAGAGCTACGGTTTCCTCCAACACACGCAGCTCTACGACTCTATCTGGATATTTCATTCCATCCTAGGTTTATCGCAGCAAATACACGTGGATTGCTAACATTTGCCGTCGCCTCGTCGCCAGACTAATTTTATTCGCTTGTTTGTTTATTAGAAGTACATTTATATCGGTGATAGTAGATAATTAAAATAAAATGGGAAGAAAACGAAAAAACGCTGTATACGCTTTTTTTGCTTTTGATAAAGAGACAAAAATTTCGACGTGCTTAATACATGGCTGTACATCAATTATAAAGGTGAGGAAACTGTTCATTTTATCTTAGGTACCTACACCCACGTACATACTTGTTCCATTTTGTGTTTTGGGTACTATTCATGAAGTTACAACTAACTGTTGAGCACAGGTCTCCTCTCAGAGAAGGCATATAGGCCATAGTCCATCACGCTGGCCCAATGCGAATTGGTAGACCTCTATCGAATTATAAGACGTTGTCACGTCAAAAAATATTTTATTTAATGCAAATACTCGTTTAAATTACCGTCATCGCAGATATTGATTGTTTGCATTGTACTCGATGGAAATATTCGTACTTTTACAGAAAAAGTTATGGAAATGCATAAGATGACGGAGAAACTTTATTCCATACTAGCTAATGCCCGCGACTTCGTCCGCGTGGATTTAGTTTTTAAAATCCCTCGGGAACTCATAGATTTTCCGGGATAAAAAGTAGCCTATGTTACTTACCAGGTCTTCGACTATACCCATGCAAAAAATCACCTCGATCCGTTGCTCCGTTGCGGCGTGATTGAAAGACAAACCAACAAACACACTTTCGCATTTATAATATTAGTAAGGATAGTAAGGATTGTACACTTTGAGTAGGTATGCGAGATCGGTCCGGCCAAAAATTGTTGTTAACGCAATGTTCTGAAAGAGTACAAAATTGTTTATAGTATTATTGGCGTCACTCAGAAAAGCAGGTATTATTTAAATATTTTTATCAAATTATTGGAATATCCTCTCCAAAACCAACACAAAAAACACAAGTTTAATGTGTAAGGTTATCCGAGAGTTTTAATCTAAACAAACTAATGCCAAAATAAATAATTTAATTAGAGCGTGATTGCTATCACAACATCTAATTATTCAGTTCACAATCCAAATACCGAAAATATGCGATATCGCCCCGAATCTCGGAAGGAGACTCAACTAAAACCTTCGAAACACCCGTATTTATGCAAGTTCAATCTTGTCGGCCTCCTAGTAACAGATTGTATGACATCGAATGAGCCAAATATCGATTTTATCAAACTACCTGCATTAGATAAATTAATAATTTTATATTATTGTTGTCAATTCAAATCAATTTTTAAAAGTAACCTTACAGTTTACAATGCAAACAATTAATATCCATTATGACGGTTATAAATATTAAATACAAATAGTCAAAAAATGTTTTAAAAAAATGTTTTTTTTTTTTAAACATTTTTTGACTATTTACATTAACGCATACCAAGCTTCATTTAATCGTATTATTGTTACCTACTAACTCCCATAAAGAGTTTACGATTCTGAATGGCGGGATTTTTAGTGTTACCGGCTCCCGGTATATCTAGAATAGAATAGAATAGATATTATTATATTAGAATAGATAATAGAATATATATATTAGAATAGATAATAGAATAGAATATCTGATATATCTGACTATTATAATATAGTTATATTATCCTTTCAGGGTGAACACGGAACTAACCTTCTCTATCACTTATCGTCCCATCATCCGGATCAGTACAAAATTGTAAATGATCGCAACAAATTAAATCAATCAAATAATGAAAATGATTTCAATATTTCAAACATTCCTGATAATAATAACCAAACTCCTACTAAAAAAAATACTCAAAAACTTAATTATTTGCGTACACAGTGTGTGGACTTGGTGACTGTGCACGGAAGGCCCTTTTCACTAATAGATGATATGGCATTTAGAAATATTATAGCTATGACTTCCATCGGCCCAAAAGAAGCTCAAACTTTAAACTCGCGGTCAATAAGAGCATCAATTACAGCAACAGCTGAACAAATACGACAAGATATCGCTAAAGATATTAAAGGCAGACTTATTTCATTAAAAATCGACAGTGCTACCCGCCTGGATCGAACATTTTTCGCCGTCAACGTTCAATACATCGAAAACGGGTCAGTGGTTGTTAAAACTTTGGGTATAGCAGAAATGTGGGGTAAAAACACTTCAGAGTACTTACGAGAAAAATTATTATACATAATAAGAAAATTCAAAATGAGCGTTGATCAAATTTATTCGATCACATCGGATAATGGTGCAAATATGTTGAAATTGACCCGTTTGATAAATGAAACATTAATAGAAGATAGAGAAGACGAGATAAGTGACGAAGACTCGGATTTAGATTTAGAAGAATACGAGGATAGAATACTGGAGGTCACTTTTCAGTCTGAAGATTCAGAACCATATTCTATCAATTCCGTGCGCTGCGCTGCTCACTCACTGCAGCTCGCTGTACAAGATGCGTTAAAAGAAGATGAATATCAACCCTTAATAGAACAAGCGCGCAATGTCGTCAGGAAACTCCGAACGCCTACAATGAGAAACTTGATAAAATCAGCACACAAAAATAAAGCCATTTTGGACAATAGCACTCGCTGGCATTCAACATTTGATATGCTTGAGCGGTTGAAAAGTTTAAGAGACTGCTGTTCTGAAACACCCGGAGAACCTTTGTATTTGTCAAACACAACATGGGACGCAATTGATGATTTGATAAATGCATTGAAACCTGCCAAAATATGCACGAAAATTTTACAAGAAGTACAATTAACTCTGGGCGACTTCTTTTACCACTGGACAAAATGTTTCATAGAAACATCACACGTGTCAACACCTCTTGGACAACAGATTTGCGTATTTATGAAAAACAGACAAAACCTTCTGATGACCAATGCTACTTTTGTTAGTGCATTGTATTTGGATCCACGATTTCAAGTGGTTTTATCGATTACAGAAGAAACTATAGCCGTTCAACATTTAAATACTACTTGGATGAAAATGTTAAAACTAGGAGCAGTGAAAGATTTTTTAATACAGGAAGATGATACAGACCGTCCAACTACTTCTTCGCGTGTATCGGAAATAGAAGATGAAATTGAAATGATTTTGTCTCAAACAGAACAAGTGAGAAGATCTGAACAACGCATTCGATACATTCAAACACGGGCTGATATTTTGACTGTTTTACAAAACTTTTCCAACCATCCTCGTCTTACGCCAAAAGAGGATATATTATCATTTTGGGAAAAGAAGGCGCTATCCGAACCTCAAATATATCGCCTGGCAAAAGTGGTGCTTGCAGTGCCTGCTACGCAAGTTAGCGTTGAGCGCCTATTTTCTTCCTTAAAATATGTAATGAATAATTTGCGTTACAACTTGAAAGAAAATATAGTAGATGATATTTTAGTAATAAGAAATAACAAATAAATACCTTCTGTTTTCACTGGCGTTACGTCTAGGAATAAAAGTTCAAAATTACATGCACTAATAAGAAAACTACTATTATTATTAAATAATATTTATTTTGATTATATAAGAACAATCTTCATTGGTATATTAAAACATACTAGTTGTCCGGGAGCCGGTAACATTGAAAGTCCTGTCATGGATTCGAAAATTTTATATTCGAATTGATGGTTAAATATTATACGTTTATAAACAAGTTTAAAAAAAAATTCAATAATTGAAAAATGTTTTACCGTCATCACAGATGTTTTTTTTTTGCAGTAAATTTATAATAGAAAATAGAAAATTTCTTACTCTTTCAGGGAGTAAAGAGCAAGAAATGTTCTATCGAATGCATTGCAAAAAATCAACATCAGCGATGACGGTAAAACATTTTTGAATTTTGAACACAATTTTTTTTTTTACATTGTTTCAGCTTTTCAAATTAATGCATATCGTGCTTATTATAAATATATGATGTTAAACTATCATTACGAATACAAAATTTTCGAATCCACATGACAGAACTTTCAGTGTTAGCGGCTCCTGGTATATATCTAATATTTTCAGGACAGTTTAATTGCCCATTGTGTCCCAACCAGTAGAATGCTACAGCTACTTCAACGGCATTGGCCTTGCCTTGAGGGCTGTCAATGTGCAGATCTTGGAGCACATTGGACGAATAAACTGTCCTGAAAATATTATACTTAAGTAATTATTATTAAATGTTAAGCTAAATAACATCAAGCATTGATATGATTAATGCCATTTCTACTTAAAATAATCTCTAATCAACACAGCCAAAGAAATCATTTGTTAATTTTTTTGTTAATTAAACTTTTGCAGTTATAGCTTTATGTATTGTTTTATTTCTGAAATACTTCAATTATATCTTTTATTTTATCATAGCGCATATTGCCTTCATATTTTTCAAGCTCTTTTGCAACAAATTGACCAATTATCGCGTTACCAATCTTTATGTTTTCGAAGTTTTCATTGCTGAAAGATACCATTGTACCGACGTCATTGGATGTTTTCTGCAAATCTGATTTAACGGTAGAGCCTGTAACCTTCCTGGGCTCATTACCTAATTCTTCCGAGTCTGACAACTTTTGAGCGTATTGCCTGAATTCTTCACAATCGGCCTTTTCGGGGCTTGGTAAAGAAATGCAGTGTGTTAAATTTTCACTCTCACATCGTTTCAGCTTTTTAGAATGTGTCATATTCAATAGCTCTGTGTCTGTGAATAAGTTTTCTGAATGTTTTTTTACATTATGTATTCCACCATAAGTTTGATAGTTTTCTTTATCTTCGTTTTCGTCAGATTCTGATTCTGAGACACAAAAATATGCCATCTTCTTGCCTGAATTAAACGTAAAATTTGAAATTTTTACTAAATCACAATAAGTACCTACACATATAATAATCCAACCAAAAACATTTTCATGTAAAATATTGCCAAGACGAGACCATTTGGCTTACACTGTCAAAAAGTTATCAGATATCATGTAGTAGAGCAAATCTTCTAACTCAACACGCCCTAAATCTACAACTAACGTGTAGAGTCGGTGAAGTTAGGACTTGTAGATTTAGGGCGTGTTGAGTTAGAAGATTTGCTCTACCACATGATATCTGATAACTTTTTGACAGTGTAAGCCATATGGTCTCGTCTTGGCAACATTTTACATGAAAATGTTTTTGGTGGGATTTCACACACACGAAATTCCGCCTATAAATAAGTGTGATAGTTTGATGATTATAGTCCAGTTGAAAAATAGTTTTAGACAGAAAAAGGTCGGAAATTAATGAAATTTTGGGATGTTCGGCTGTCCTAGCGAAAAACTAAACTGCACTTTTTTTTCGAAATTCTCTTGTACCAAATTCCGACCTTTTTCCTAAAGTAGGAAGTAGGAAATGAGCTGATGATCTTCAAAAGCTTAAATTGATTTTCATAAATTAAAATAAGATCCGCCTCGATTTTGATTTCAAGCAGAAAAATCCGCATCAAAATCGGTCCATTGGAAAAGCTGCTACGGGAGAGCACACAGACACACAGATAGACTCAGACCTCTTATAACATCTCTGTTTGCATCGGGGTTTAAAAACAAATCATATTATAAAAGTTGTATCTACAAATACTTACTACCATAGATATGTACTTACTACAAGTCAATGCCGCGTCGTAGGTGGGGCATTGACCCGAGATTTGCACGCTATACAATACGGGTTTGAAACATATTAATGGCAGGCAGGACCTATTCACCTGCAACCTGGTTTGTTGGTTTGTCCTTCCTTCCTTGTCTTGTGAGTTCCCACGGGGTTTTTAAAGACTAAATCCACGCGGACGAAGTCGCGGGCTAGTAATAAATAAAAGTTGAAGCTTCTTTTTACCGGTTTCAAAAGGCTCAGTCCTCTTTTCAGCCCAGCGTTGGGCACTACGAAATCGCTGGCATGTTGGCCCAATGCCATCGCGTCCAACACGGTCGTGTGGATATCGAACGGCGTAGTCAACACTTGAGCGTTGCCTTTGAGGTTGTGCAACGCGTTGGGTCGCTCCCTTTTCAGCCTCTCTGGTAGTACTATGGACATGAAGGGTAACCGTTCGTCTAGTTTGCCCTGACGGGTTGCACGTATGGGGCCGAATCTATAAGAAATAGAGACCATAAAATATGAATTTCTTATTACTAGATTTGATGATGCCCGCGACTTCGTCCGCATGGATTTAGGTTTTCAAAAATCACGTGGGAACTCTTTGACTTTCCGGGATAAAAAGTTGCCTATGTCAATTTCCTGGATGCAAGCTACCTCTGTACCAAATTTCATATATATCGGTTAAACGAATGGGCCTTTAAGAATCCCGTGGAAACTCTTTGATTTTCAGGGATAAAAAGTAGCTTATGTCCTACCCCAAGATCTAAGCTAACACTGTAGGTACGAAACATCAAAATCAGTTCAATTGTTGGGCCATGAATAGCTAGCAGACAGACAGACAGGCAGACACACTTTTGCATTTATAATATTAGTATGAATATGGCACCCCTTATCTACCTACCTAGTTATGTTATGTATGAATTGCATGTCAGCATTTTGTGCCCCGAACAAGTGGCGACAGTGTGTCGCATGATTATATGATTAGTATTAAAAACGCCTCAATATCGGCTACTCGTCTTTTATTTTAACCTTTTTTCCTGATGAAAATCTCAGGAAAACTTGGAAAAGCTCCCGAAAATCAAAAGTACCTTCAGCTATATGATTAATAATTTAGATAAGAAAGATGAAAAATATTAGATAGGTAGATACCTGGGCCCATGGTCCCCCATAACAATGAGCATGGTGTCCTCCAAATACCCCGAATCCTTGACATGACGCAGGAAGTCAACCAAGTCATCATCAGCAGTGGATATCCTGTAGAACTCATCATGCGAGATGTCTGCTATGAAGGTGAAACAGAATCGCTTGCCTTTGACATTCATAAACTGAAAATAGTTCGGTAATATTGAAAAACCGGCCAATTGCGAGTCAGAGTCACGCACTGAGGGTTCCGTACTCGGGTATTTTTTAACATTTTACTTAACAACATTTAACGTTTTAATTTTTTTAAAATGATATAACCACAATTTGACGGTTTTCAGATTTATTCCTGTACGTGCTATAACAGACAGACGGACGGACGGACGGACGGACGGTCGGACGGACGGACGGTCGGACGGACAGACAACAAAGTGATCCTATAAGGGTTCCATTTTTTCTTTTGAGGTACGGAACTCTAAAAACCGGCCAAGTGCGAGTCAGACTCGCGCACCGAGGGTTCCGTACTCGGCTATTTTTTTCAACATTTGGTACGATAAGTCAAAAACTGTTTAAAAAAGTACAGGTAAAGCTTACCCCACTTACATACCTGTCTGGTCAAATCCAGAAGAACCAAAAAAGAGGGTTTGTCCCCAATGCAGTATCTTCTTTTTACGCCCTGATTCCATTTTGCACCATTATTTGACTCCTCCATGAAGAACGACCTGGAGTTTTTGTAAATCAGTTAGTCTAATCTTTTCTAACCAGTTTCATTTCTAAGTGGGAGTTTACGTTATTGTAGAGAAAGCTACCTACATTCAAAATTTCAAGTTTTTAGAGCCAGCGGTTTTAGTTATGCATTCATTTATTATGCCAGTCTTGTAAACTTACTAACCTACTTGTAAACTTAGTTTATATCCAAATGTTACTACAGATAAAAGATGTGGATTTTATTGATATTCATAATACCTATAAGGTAATTTTAAGGATCAGCCAGTTAAAACAATCATGTGTTGCTCTGAATTAAGAGAAATGACATTAAAGTTTATACTTTCACTAAGTTAATTGCTTATTAACTAATTAATATTAATATATTAATATTAATGCTTATTAATTAATATTATTAATTAATTATTACTAAGTTAATTGTGAATTTTGATTGTTTCAATTCTTCAGGATCTTTATAAGGGCTTTTTGGGTTGCAGCCCAGGGCCCCGTGGCTATACAGGACCCGGTATATAAATCGGTTAAACGGAATGGACCTTTAAGAACCCCGTGCAAACTCTTTGATTTTCCGGGATAAAAAGTAGCCCATGTCCCTGGGATGTAAGCTGATTCTATACCAAATTTTATCAAAATCGGTCAAACTATTGGGCTGCGAAAAGCGTGCAGACAGACAGACACACTTTTGCATGTACTTATAATAGGTATATCGTAAAACTCTGATATTAGTATGGATTAATCCAATTCAGTGGTAGAATGTAGATTCACTTGACAATACAAAAGCACTCGTCAGAATCTATTTACCTATCATTTTCCTTTCTACACAAGAATGTAAGTTAAGGACTATGGAGGTAAGGTAAGGAGATAAGGTAAGGAGGTAAGGTAAGGAGGTAAGGTAAGGAAGCAAGGTAAGGGGGTAAGGTAAGCTGACCTGATGTAGTGGTCTGCTGGTCGCTCGCTGAACCCATTGTAACGATACTGGAAGGAGCCAATCCAAGCCATATCTTCGTAGTAAGCTGTATGATACCTATAGAAGATTATACATGTATATAAATTATTATGGGTCTGCTATAAGTTAAAATAAACTGTTTTTGCCCCAATGTGCTTACGCTAAAGATTTTTAAACTAAGCAACGGATGCGGTTGTCATCAATAGATAGAATGATTCAAGAGGGAGGTTGTATAGTCAATATCAATATTTTGTGTTAGTTTGTTGAAATAATAATTGTTCAAGATATCGAAAGAAATCAAGAGCTTTCATCGAAAATGCTGTCTTTATTCTCTTGAAATTGTGTATTAATAGGTAGGTATATACATATATTAACAATGTAATGTCTGACGGCTTCATTACTCTGTAGTTAGGTATCTGTAGTTAATGTCTCTAACTATGTATCTGTACTCTGTGTAAGTCTTAAAATGGTCTTCGAAATAAAGATATGTAACAATGGCGACGAGGGATCCGAACTATAACCACACTGACAGCTATCTAGTCTAGTATACATATACCTACATTGCAACCGTTCCGTGTAGAGCCGGGGCGGGTCGATAATGTAGAAATCCGGTGGGAGGCTTCGGCCGTGGCTAATTACCACCCTTCTAGCAAAGCCGTGCCGCCAAGCGATTTAACCTTCCGGTACGATGCCGTGTAGAAACCAAAGGGTTTGATTTAAACTGCCATACCTCTTCCGGGTTAGCCCGCTTCCATCTTAGACTGCATCATCACTTACCACCAGCTGAGAACGCAGTTATGGGCTAACCTGAATTAGAATAAATAAAATCGAAGCCTACATTGGCTCCCCAAAAAAACTTCCTGAACCCGACCTGGGTGGCCTGCTTCCTGCTTGGATTCTGGAGTAAATTTAGCTGGCTGGAGTGAATTGGCGAGGAGCTGCATCAGCTGTCTCATGTATGTACAGCCAATGGCTACGCTAAGAGCTAAAAAGAAACCCAGGATAATAAAATAGAAGGTTATATCTAGTACTAGCCAATGCCCGCGGCTTCGCTCGCGTGGATTTAGGTTTTTCGGAATTCCGTGGAAACGCTTTGATTTTCCGGGATAAAAAGTAGCCTATGTGCTAATCCAGGATATTATCTATCTCCATTCCGAATTTCAGCCAAATCCGTCTGGTAGTTTTTGCGTGAAGGAGTAACAAACATATACACACACACACACACACACACACACACACACACACTTACAAACTTTCGGCTTTATAATATTAGTGTGATCTACTCAGTAATCACCCATCTTCCTTCGCGGTGTGAAAGATGAACAGCTTAGGGTCAAGGTAGGTGTTCTTGGATACTCTCTGGCTGGCGTAGGTGTGATGCTGCAGGACAGTTTTCCCGGAGAGGATAGGGAATAACGCGTCTGGCGTACCGTCACCCACTATGTTGTAACTGGAAATAATAAACCGGCCAAGTGCGAGTCAGACTCGCGCACCGAGGGTTCCGTACTCGGGTATTTTTTCTGACATTTTGCACGATTAATCAAAAACTAAGTATTACGAATAAAAATAAATGAATTGTTTTAGAATGTACAAGTAAAGTCCTTCCATATGACACCCCACTTGGTATCTTACTTTGAAAACTGAAAACAATAATTATTTGTTCATGAACACATTTTAATTATTTTTTTGTGATGTTACCACAAATACACGGTTTTTGGATATTTTTCTTCAATTGTGCTATAATACCTATCTACCTGCCATATTTCGTTACTCTGGGTCAATGGAAAGTACCCTATAGGTTTTCTTGACAGACACGACGGACGGACGGATGGACGGACAGACAGATAGACAGACAGACAGACAGACAACAAAGTGATGAGGGTTTTTCCTTTTGAGGTACGGAACCCTAAAAATGAAGTGATCCTATTGGTTGTCATAACAACAATAGAAATACATGCTATGAAAGTTTCAACTCTCTACCTATATTACCACCTATTACGGTTCATGAGATACGGTCCGCTGACAGACAGACGCACGGTCTCACGGACGGACACCAAAGTCATAGTATTAGGATCCCGTTGGCACCCTCCGGGTACGTAACCCTAAAACAGTCTTAAAACCACCCCCTATCCAACCCTGGTATTTCTTACCCTTCTAAAACCACAGCATCCAACTCCTTAGTCAACACCTTATAACTCTTGGGTAGTTTGAGTATGAATCCACTTCGGGGTGCGGAGTCGAAAGCCACTATCAAAATGTTCAGGCTATCATTCCTCTTTGGAGGGGAAGGTGGTGGTGTTACTGGACGAACACTGACTTTATAGCCGTGCCATCTTGATGCTATGAGACCAAAGCTGGGGAAAAATTTAAAGAGGCTAAAAATAACATTCATGTCTACGATTTTGGTTTGGAAAATGTCATATCCGACAAAAATACAAAAAGGCAACGACAAGTCTACGACGCGACGGGGGTACCATAACAGTACGATAAGACTACCTACGCCAAGTGTAAATTAAAAATTTATAACACCCCCAAAAAGTGAAGGTTACAGTAACTAGAAAAAAGCTGATAACCTTCAAACGGCTGAACCGATTTTCTTGGATTATAGCTAAGAAAACTCTCGATCAAGCCACCTTTCAAACAAAAAAAACTCAATTTAAATCGGTTCTTTATTTTAGGAGCTACGATGCCACAGACAGATACACAGATACTCACGTCAAACTTATAACACCCCTCTTTTTGGGTCGGGGTTTAATAAAACTACAAGAAGCCTCCAACTTATCGTAGTCTTGTGGTAATCTTATCGTAGTCTTAACTACGACAAGAATACGGCAAGACTGTGACAAGACTATACGGCTAGAGTACGTCAATAGTACGAAAAGACTACTATATGAGTACGACAATAGTACGATAAGACTACGACAAGACTACAGCAAGAGTACGTCAAGAGCACGACAAGATTACGACATGAGTACGGTAAGACTACGACAACGACTAGACTCTGGAGTATGACAAGTCTACGACAACAGTACGGCAAGACTACGACAAGGCGACGACAAAACTACGATAAGAGTAGGATAAGACTACGGCAAGACAACGACAAGACTTAATATTTGACGTCGTCTGTCGACTTAGTGGGGATTCTAGCATCTTGGGACCCTGCCCACAGCCCAACGTCTATCGGAATTTCGAACTAGGTATACGCCCTGCCCATCGCCACTTCAGCTTCGTAACCCGTTGAGCTATGTATGTCGGTTACTTTGGTTCACAGACCAAAGTCTTTGGTTAAGACTTACCTTTAAGGTGGATGACACGGGTCTGCCCGCAAAATTCAAATTTAATTTGGTTTTTCGCAATTTATAAACTAATACGACAAAGTGAGCTTATGGCATTTTAATTGCGCCAATGACAGTAGGTATCATGCTCACAGGTTTATATAAAATCTTTACTTGAAAGGGTCCAGTTTAAGAAATTAGTTATAGTATTGAGTAATTTGTAACTCATGTCAAACTCATTATCTATATACATATAATAAAATTGTAGAAAAGTGGTGTCTGTACAGTGGAAATATATAAAAAAAAGTAGCAGGGGTTGTTATTATATCGATGCCAAACCCGAAATTGTAATTAATTTTTTTTTGTCTGTTTGTCTGTGTGTTTGTGCACGCTAATATCAGAAACGGTTTATTCGATTTAGATACGGTTTTCACTAATATATTGTAATAAGCTTCACTTAACGTGTAGTGTTTATTTCATGTCAATCGGTTCATAAGTAAAAAAGTTATGTCAATTTAAAGAATCACGGCGAACATTCACTATTCCACGCGAACGAAGTCGCGGGCACAGCTACTTTTGACTAATTTCTTAAACAGAACATTGTTTCAACAACTCTAAGGTCAAGTTAAGGTCTGTGCCCTGGTTCTACGGAAATTTTAACTAAGTACCTACCCATTTTTCTCATATCCCATACAGGAAACCTTGAAGCCATCGCTTCTATTCAACACGTAAATCTCATCATTGACTAGTTTGACCGGTTCAGCTATTATGTACTTGTGATCGTGCACATGTATGATGTCCCTATAGTAACATACTATGTTTTTCATCGTATCTAGTATATGTTGTCTTACTCTACATTCTGACATCTGAAAATTTTGAAAATTTTTCATCTTCAATGTATAAAGGCCGGACTTCGTCTGTGTTGGTGTTAGCTGGCGGGCGTGCTCTGCCTTTTTTTTGTTAAAACTGACTGGAAAGCGCTCTAAAGGGGTCTGGGGTGCCGTGCGTATGTCGGCGAGCGCCGGCACAGACGGGGTCCATACTTGTATAGTTTAACTAACTTGTTACAAATAACTACAAACTTGACATTGGCTAATCTTTGTAAAGGCAGACGAGAGAGAAAAAAAGGCCAAATTACTCTATTTCTTTTTTTTTAATTTTACTCTTATTTTTTACTAGACTTAGGTTTTTCAAAAATCCTGTGGGAACTCTATTTTTCCGGGATAAAAAGTTACCTATATCAATTCCCATGACGTAAGCGACCATTGTACCAAATCCATACTAATATTATAAATATACGAAAAGGTGTCTGTCTATCTGTATCTTATATGTAATTACTTTGCAGCGCCCTGACGGGGCTTCATGTTGTAATATTATAATTATTTTTTCTATTATGATGTAAAACATGAATGCAAATAAATAAATCTATACTAATAAATAAAATTGGAGTGTCTGTCTGTAATTTCGAAATAACTACCGCATATTAGGGTCATATGGTTATTTGAACGATATTATAACTGAATCACACGTTTTTAAAAATTTTGTCTGTCTGTCTGTCTGTCTATCTGTCTGTCTGTCTGTCTGTTTGAAAAGGCTAATCTTGGGAACGGCTGAACCGATTTTGACGGGATTTTCACAGACAAGTAGAGAATTGACCAGGGAGTAACATAGGCTACTTTTATAACCGACTTTCAAAAAGGGAGTTGTGTTTTTCTACCTATGTACACCGAAATCTCCGAGATTTCTGAACCGATTTGCGTTATTTCTTTTTTAATCGATAGAGGAAGAGGAGGAGAGGAACGACATTGTTTCATAAAAAATTTGGAGTCCAACTCCTCAATCCTGATGCTGCAGGGGATCTGACCAATCCACGCGGGCGAAGCTGCGGGCATCAGCTAGTAAAGAATAAAGAATCTGTCTGTCTGTGTGCTAGTTTTCTATGGCCCAACAGTTTAACCGATTTTGATGAAGTTTCGTACAGAGTTAGTTTAGGTACATCCCAGGGAAGGACATAGGCTACTTTTTATCCCGGAAAATCAGAGATCCCACGGGATTCTTAAAGGTCCATCCGTTTAACCGATTTATATACTGGGCCCTGTATAGCCACGGGGCTCTGGTCTGCAGCCCCAGAAAGCCCTTATAAAGATCCGCCCATGCTCTCAGGTAAAGCAGAGCGTGTTCTCATTCTGAGAGGAGACCCGTGCTTACTAGTGAGCCAGCGATGAGTTGATGACGATGATTCGTCTGGTGGGAGGGTTCGGCCGTGGCTAGTTACCACCCTACTGGCAAAGCCGTGCCGCCAAGCGATTAAGCGTTCCGGTATGATGCCGAGTAGAAACCAAAGGAGTATGGGTTTAATAAAAACTGCCATACTCCTTCCAGGTTAGCCCGCTTCCATCTTAGACTGCGTCATCACTTACCACCAGGTGAGATTGCAGTCAAGAGCTAATGTATCTGAATAAAACAAATGTATGTACTTACGTTACAGTCAACCCAGTCGTATCCTTCGCAGACGACTTTCGGCCATTCCACGTTGAACTTCAGTGCTACCTTCGAGTATGGGTTGACTTCAGGAAAAACGCATCCTACGTTTGATCCGTTTGAATATTGCCGAGTATTTATTTTTATTCTGATGCAAAACCAAATTATTAGCACAGCCTAAGGCCTCATTTACACGTAAAAAAGCGTTGACGTGTGAACAGATATTATATGGGAATACATTTGTCCCATTTGGACGCTTTTTCAACGGACGTTAAAAAGCTCCCGTGTAAATGAGGCCTAACAGGTCTGATCTGGGAGAGGCTAGGCTTTGCCGCCAGGCGATTTAGCGTTCCGGTACGATGCTGTGTAGAAAGTAGAAACTAGAAATCGATCAGGGGTAGGCACCTATAGGTTTAATGAAACTGTCATACCCCTTCCAAATTAGCCCCCTTTTGTCGTACACTGGATCATCACTTACCATCAGGTGAAATCGCAGAGATTGGAAGAGAAGGGATTATATACTGACCGGCAAAAGGTTCTATTTCAGGACTGACGCCTCCGCCTCCTATTCGTGAGATCGGGCGTTCAATCCTAGACACGCACCACTAACTTATTAACCCGTTATCGTGCGTTTTAATTATTTGAATCCTAGATGATGTCCGCGACTTTGTTGGCGTGGGTTTAGGTTTTTTTTAAATTCCGCGGGAACTCTTTGATTTTCCGGGATTAAAAGTAGCCAGTCCTTCCCCGGGATGTAAGTTAACTCTGTCCTCATTAAATTCAATTGATCTGTTGGGCAGTGAAAAGCTAGCAGACAGACAGACAGAGAGTCAGACACCATTTCGCATTAATTATAATATTAGTATGGATGACTTGCTTTAACGGTGAAGAAATACATCATGTGGAAAACTGCATGCAAATGAGTCCTCCATAATGTTCTCAAAGGTGTGTGAAGTCTGCCAATTCGCACTTGGCCAGCGTTGTAGACTATGACCAAGCCCTACTCTGAGAGGATATCCATCCTCAGTAGTGAGCCGTTTTATTTATTTATTCAAAACTTACGGGACAGTAGACTCTTCCCTGAGTATTTGATTCAAGCGGTACCAACTCCAAAAATATACTGCACCCAGGACTACCACAACAACAAAAAAACCGACGTACTTTACATTTATTTTTGTACAGTTGAGGAATCCTCTAATTTTGGATGCGCTCTAAAAATAATCGGAACGTTTCAAATTGCATATTTGAAAACGCATAGCCGTCGCCAAGTGATTTAAGCGTTCAAATTCAAAATATTTTTATTCAGTTAAACTTTTGCAAGTGCTTTTGAATCGTGAAAATAATCTACCACTGGTTCAGAATGCCGTGCCTACCGAGAAGAACCAGCAAGAAACTCGGCGGTTGCTCTTTTTAAGTATTCAATTTACAATAATATGCTACGTTCCGGTACCATGCCGTGTTGAAACCGTGGTATTGATACGGGATTGTTAAAAAACTGCCATAGGTACCCTTTCCAAGTTAGCCCGCTTCCATCTATGATTATTTCATCATCACTTATATATGAGTTTATTAAAACTGCCATTACCCCTTTCAAATTAGCCCACTTCCATCTGAGATTGCATGATCACTTACCACCAGGTGTGCAGTCTCATATAATTAAAAAATAAACTAAAATACTGCACGCCATGAAGAACTACAATAAATAATTCGCAAGTTACACCACATGTTAAGCCTCCAGTTCACAATAACCCAACGAGTTCGGCGAGTGCTTTGCCATTTTGATACGTGTAAACGTGTGCAGTGCACTCAAACCGACTACATAAATTGCAAAAATTGCAATTGTATACAAATAACAATATTCTTTACTATGAAATTAGTGAAGAATAAAAAACCAGTACCTACATGTAAAACACTTAATTTTCTATTTTTTGTAGGAATTCAGGATTGCAGAATTAGTAGGGTATGTACCTCTAACTATTCAAAAATCAAAATTACTTAGTTTAAAATATTAACGACGCTTACCTTTCGCAAAGAGATAAGTATGGATATTATTTTCTTTTGTATCTTCATTGTATTTAAGCAATATTATACCTAACCACAAAATTTACTTATAAATTGAAACGTTCAGTAAGCTAAAAGATTTATCACTGACAACTTGTATAAAAATACTTTTTTTCGTAACGTAAAAATATAAAAACTTTATCATGAAAATTGAAAAGTTTGTATATTTCTAAAAAGGTTTTATAAGGTAATGGTACAAAAAAAAAAGTAGAAAACACATAGGCACAAAAAGCAAATAAAAAGGATATAAGGTACAAGGTTTATAGGCATTTTTTAATGCATCAAACGTTCTTATTCTGTATTTTTGAATTAAACATATATCCATCCATCTATTATATTATTTATACGTACTGTTTAGTAATTAAAGCAAACCATATATTCATGGCTACGCGGTTATGAATTCTCCATATAGGTATAAACAATATACCTACTCTGTGGAATTACCTACATACATAACTATATACGGACTTCTAACTTCCAATATTCAATCTTCAAAACAACCAAGTGAACTTAAACTAAGCTTAACAATATAATCAGCCACAGCATAAACGAGCTCGTTCATTTTACCAAACGACAAAGCCTTCAAATTACGTAAATCGCCTTTCCTATCAAACACAAATTTGTATTTATTATAAACATATAGACCTTTGTCCGTGCACAAATAGGTTCTAGCATAATTATCTGTGGCTATGAAATTAGCAACATGACTTTCGTGTGTGTTAATAGCTCTTGTGCCTAATTTTACTCTGAACAATTTTTTCTCTCGAGTAAAGAATATGTTATTATCATCGTCTATTATTAATCTGTCAACCTTAACTCCTTGCAACTCTGGTACTGGAGTAGCAAATCCATCTTCAAACTTGTATGCTTCATTTCGTCTATTGACAAAGTATAAACCGTTTTTATAATGCATAGATATCACGTCGTCTTGTATCGGTAGTCTATCTGGAAGTTTCTGTTCGTTGAATCTGTATATGCCATTGGATCCTCCGATGTAGACTTTGTTGTTGAAATTGTCGATCGCAATGGCTGTAGCGTTTATTATACCATCAATGATCTTTGCCACTTTTGTCTCAATGTCTATGTGACCTAAACGATTTTGCGGAAATTTTTGCTGAAAGAAAAAAATTGTTATTATTTTATCGTTTCTCATCTATGTACTGACTAAATTTAGTAATGATTAAATTCCCAACCCCTGCCGGGAATCGAACCCGGGACCTCCAACTAATAAGACCTCAATGCTAGTCACTAGTAAGTACTGCATCATCAGTTAGCACTTACAAAGGTGAGAACAGTCAAGGATTCACTTGCAATGGAATTAAAGAAACCTACCTACCTCTGTAACATCCTCGAAAGTGAAGTATATAGAATTATCGTTCCTATTCACAACTAAATCATGTATATGGCTGATTCCCTCTTTGATAATATTGAGATTGTAGTACTTGTCATCAATGTTTACACCCCGACAGTGTTTATCTGCCGAAGTCAAGGTTAGCAGCGCCGTTAAAATGATTAGAAGCTCCATTTTTATCTAGAAATAAAGTTTGTTTTCATATTAATTAGGTAATCTGTTAGGTATGTAATACTTAGTTCATTTTAATAATTAAACTCTTTGGTAAACAGTAATTAAATCAGTTATTATTAGCAAAATGTAGGGTTCTAGCTTATGCCCGCGAATTCGTCCGTTTGGAACCCTCTATTTTACCCTTCTAAATTGGTTGACGACGACGTTTTCAGACTCCAGCACACGTTGGCCCAATGTATTTGGCTAAATGCCGGTCAATATATTATGTATGACTCTATTATCAAATTCGGTGTACGTGCCACTATGTTAGCCAGCCGGCAGCGCGGCGCTGTCTACGTTCGTAAAGTAGGTAGGTACATTCGCCGAGCGCATTGGCTCAATGTGTATAGGTAGAGGTCTCATAGAGGTCTACCTATTTTTTTTTAATAGAATCACAGAGAATTTAAGAATAGAACAGAAAGTTTTTTATTTATATTAAACTTGATAGGCAAATATAGGGAATAGACTTGGTAGGTACCTAACTACATACCTACTAAATATACCTGAGAATAAGTACGGTAAATTATTTTACACACCTAAGTATACCTATACCTACTATAGGTATAGGTGCGTACCTATACTTAGTGTTGGTACCTATGTAGTAGGTAGGTAGGTACATAGACTTAGTATTTTTTATTTATCTGGGATAATATAATGATAAATAAGTAATCAGTAGGTAAGTAGCATGTAACTAGTAAATATTTTTCTCATAAAACGAGTACAGGTCAACAAAACATTTTCCTGTAGGTAGGTAGTATCTCTCAAGTCCTAAATCCTACAGGTTTAAGAGGTCCTTAACCCCTACTGTAGTATATACATAATTACAAGTACTCAAATCTAAGCACCAGTAACTTTAAGTAACTTACCGCTTGCTTAACTGTGGGTTTACGTAACACACGTCATGAGTATAGAGCACTTGGTACACAACTACCGACTACTAAGTTATTACTTAACCGGGACGCGGATCGAATTGACTACAATCACATACAATGACTTCATTGAGGTTAGGGTACACACTAACTCAGCTATGTGAAATTGTAACGTTTTTGATGATAGAATGACCCAGCTGTGCTCTATCCGTGGAAAGAAGTTAGGTTGAAATCTATAGAGGGCACTTTGACTTTGCTTAGACTTAAGTTTCAGTTAAAACGAGACAGATTTATGCCAGCGGTAGGTAATCAAATCTCTTGAATCTTTTGCGTTGCTGTATATCCGCGGGTGTATAACAAGCTTTAAGATTATTGATAAAACTTGCCTTTATATTACTACCTGTCTACATAGGAATCTAGGTAGGTAGTTATAGTTAGACACCCTTATAACTTGATCAATAAGCTAAGATCTAGCTAGTCGTGACAGCAGAACCTATTTAATAATTTCTACCTAGAAAAATAGGTACCTACCTACCAAGGTCTTATCTATTTTTTATGGCCATCCTCATATCTAAGTACCTAGGCTTGTTATATTAAATCTACCTAAATAAGACCTAGATCTAATGATTCGGTAGTGTCGTAATAGTGGGAGCGTAGTTAAGTATAGGTAATCACACTAATATTATAAAGGAGAAAGTTTGTATGTGTGTGTGTGTGTGTATGTTTGTTACTCCTTCACGCAAAAACTACTGAACGGATTGGGCTGAAATTTAGAATGGAGATAGATTATACCCTGGATTAGCACATAGGCAAATTTTTATCCCGAAAAAATCAAAGAGTTCCCACGGGAATTTTAAAAAACCTACATCCACGCGAACGTAGTCGCGGGTATCAGCTAGTTATCTATATATACTCGTGTACCACAGTTTTATCACAGTTAGATCATAAATCTGTGGCCATACCTAGCTAACAATATCCCCGAAGATTAGCCATGTTTCGGAGCACACCGGCCCGAACTCTACTCTTCGCCTTCATAAGGGACCAGCAGGGCAAAGATCCCGCTGGGATTTAGTGGGTACACTGGTCGCCTCTTGGCTGCCGAGTCCCATATAAAAATTTCGGCCAGACTCGCGCACCGAGGGTTCCGTACTCGGTTATTTTTCCAAACATTTTGCACGATAAATCAAAAACTATTATACATAAAAATAAAAAAAATCTGTTTTAGAATGTATACGTAAAGCCCTTTCATATTATGATACCCCACTTGGTATAGTTATCTCACTTGGTATAGTTATCTTACTTTGAAAATTGAAACACATTTGATTTTTTTTTTCGCGGTTTTCACATTTATTCCTGTACTTGTGCTATAAGACTTACCTACCAAATTTCGTGATTTTAGGTCAACGGGTAGTACCCTATAGGTTTTTGACAGACAGACAGATAGACAGACAGACAGATAGACAGACAGACAGACAACAAAGTGATCCTATAAGGGTTCCGTTTTTCCTTTTGAGATACGGACAGAACCCTAAAAAGGTCTTTCTAGTTTCATATAAAGCAGCCGCCAGCCGGGCGATGTACTCTGTGCGGGCGATTCAGAATACTCGATTCGGTAAGTTATCGTACGATAATATACCGAAACGAGTGGTGTTCTGAATCGCCTGGCAGGTGTACTACTATATTATTCAATTCAATTATTCAGGTCATCACTAGGCTAGGTCATATCAATCGAGTAATATTACTCGCATAGTATTTTAATCGAAAGCAGATCTATTTAGGTAATCGAATAGCTGCCAACACAGATGGAAATCGAATCAAAGAGTGGAATAATTTGCAACTTAGTTAGGTACCTAGGTAACTAGTTATTGGTTAAAAAAAAACAGCTATAATAGGTACTTATTATAGCGGCACGCTATGATGGCCGGTTTGACGTTTGTCCGCTCATGAAGTTCCGTATTAATTGATAACGACTTTGAAGGAAATAATTGTTTTACTTTATTGACGATAGTGATGTGCAGAGATTCATAAATTTTATCGAATGTAGTTTTAGGTTTAGGACTCAAAATTTATTTATTAAATTGATTTCTTAAATGTATACAAGTGTAGAAAAATCAGTTTGCACCATTTAAGGGGTGAATGTACTTGTGAATATGAACAATTTTCACTATGTGGACAAACCTCTGAAATCGCAAAAAAATATCAATAAATTTTTAAAAATGGAATCTAATACGATCGTCACATAGGATCGCTGGCTAGCACAACTACTACCTCCGGCAAACTCGCGTCAATGCTCAATGCAAAACAAAGCAGTTTCGAATTGACGTTGCTTCGAAAAGTATAAACTGTCAGTGCAGTATGTATATTCATTTTCGTTCAAATATTCAGTTCGTTCAAATAAATTAAATAAACATATACATTTTTGTTTTATTAAACCTATTTAATCAGGTACAAAAACAAAACTTAATTGTTTTTTGTTCGAGAATAAATTGACATTCCACATCACTATTGTAATGTGTCAAACCGGCCATCATAGCGTGCCGCTAGTGTAATAAATAATATTAGCCACTAAAAAACTTAATCAGCCTGTTACCACATAGTTAAGTACGGTCTACTAAATATTTACCGTGTTTACAGAAGCTGTGATAAAAGTAAAAAACCGTGGATTCAAGCTTAGGCTTCTCTTTGTCAGCAACGAGTCGAACTCGTCTGAGGTCAGTGAAGTAATAATGATAACGTACCTAGTTACGGTTTTTAATTTAATTTGAAGCAGATATTAAGAAATTAAGTTTTATAAACAAATCATCGCACCGGGAAAATACCTAGTTAGGTAATTATTAAGATTTTACGGAAAATGAATTTAAAAAATAATAATAAAACTAGATCGATGTTTTCAGACTGTAATTCCCAATCGATTAATCCAGATCGAGTAAGAGTGCACTGCACTAAACTGCACCAAGTAATTTTAGTCAACTGTCAACTTGACAAGCAACTACTTGTTTTTTGAGAAGGGTGAAAAAAATAAACTCGTTAAAAATAATGAATTATAATTTTTTTCTACTTTAAATTAAGCCACAGTATTTTTAGTGTAATTTTTTTGTGGAATTTATGAATTCATAATTCGTATTTAATTTTTAATTAATACCTCGTCTGTTCAAAGTAAGTGTTGGTTTATTCCATTCAGTGGTGTTTATTGCAGTTTATTCAAACAAGCGATATCATAAAATTATTAAGTAAATGAAGGTAAGTAGGTAATTAAATAAGATTTATTATCAAGATCGATTGATGACATAAAATATATGTTTAGATTTGGCATTTTAGTTGTGCATCATATTTTTCCATACCTTGTGATTGGAGGTGGAAATATCATCTTAATTATTATTATGGATAGTTGCCAGTTTTCCATAGAGTGTTTTCTTGTTAAAGTTTCTGTGCTTAAAGTAGAGCCAATTATTATTATTATCATTCCTTATACAATTATTCATATTTTCTTAGAAGGTAGGTAGTTATTTTCCTTATTTTTTCCTGTAAAATACATGTACTGTAGGCACCATCTTAATGTTCCTAAGCACTTTCCTTATACATTTTAATATGATTTATACATGTATTTATTTTATACAGTATCTATACTTAATTAGTGTATTTTATTATCTTTGTAGTATGTATTACTGGGGATGCCCGTGGCTTTGCCCGTGTGGACTTCAATTTTTTAAATACCGTAGGAACTCTTTGATTTTCCAGGATAAAAAGTAGCCTATGTCCTTCCCCCAATGTATCCCAAGTCTGTACCAAATTTCATTAAAATCGGTTCAGTGGTTGGGCCGTGAAAACGTAGCAGACAGACAGAAAGACACACTTTCACATTTATAATATTAGTATGGATTACTTACCTATATGCTTATTAATTTTATTTGTACACCATCCATGCTCTAGTCTTTAAATCTGTTCACCAAAGTCTGCCTGTGAGTGATTGATGTGGCTGAAAATCAGCGCTGTAT
Organism: Maniola jurtina; assembly: GCF_905333055.1. Taxonomy (NCBI): domain Eukaryota; kingdom Metazoa; phylum Arthropoda; class Insecta; order Lepidoptera; family Nymphalidae; genus Maniola; species Maniola jurtina. The sequence goes on from NC_060053.1 coordinate 1,067,648, forward strand.
GCTCTAGTGTATTAAGGCATACAGCATAATGCTGAGATGGAACCTTTTTTCGGGCAGTGCCACACATGGTACAGTTTATTCTGGTGCTTCTTCTGCTTGAGGTATGTTGGCTTGAGGAGTTGCCGGAATAACCAACTTTTAGTTAATTAGAAGTGATGTGTTTTTTTAAATCTTTATTTTAAGAGATTATTCGCTGGGCGAATATGCCTCTCTATATAGCTGCAATATAGTGCATTCTAAATCAGTATCCATCTTATATACTTACATATGAAAGAAGGAATAGGATTGGCATCGAGAGAGAAGTGATGTGTGGCAGGGTTTAGGAAATAAACGATTTTCTTTCTTATTTTCTCTCTTTTCATAATGTTCTCCAATATGTGTGAAGTTTAATATAATATGTAAGAGTTCTTCTATGAAAAATTTATGTAGAGCATGCATGGAGAGTGGCCAGACACTAGAACTACTAGGTACTACTAGGTAGGTAGGTACTATTCAAACAAATAAATAAACTTAAATAAAATCTTTTTGTTTGAAGCAACTAGGGCTCAATTTGTAAGTACACAGACACATGAAAACCAAAAGGTCGATGGTTCAAACCCCGCTCATTGCACTATTGTCATACCTACTCCTAGCACAAGCCTGACGCTTAGTTGGAGAGGAAAAAGGGAATATTAGTCATTTAACATGGCTAATATTCTTTAATAAAAAAAAAAAATTAGTAACTATTATATTTGTGGCAAAAAGATAGAACATTTACAAAGGTGGCCTCACCAACACTTGAACAATGTGTTCAAGCATTGGGGAGTCCATCTTGCTCGCAAACATGTTCAGGATGCGGTTGGTACTAGAGTGCAGTCTTGTCAGCAGTGCTGATGACTTCTTCCGCATGATTGTAAAGGAGTCATCAGCCCGCTCATCTGCAAACATACCTGACATAAACTAACAAATGTAACAGTATATCTGCCCAACGAGAAGCCTACATTAACTCCCTAATAAAACTTTCTGAAGTCCTCTCTTCATTGACCTTGTGGCCTGCTTAGATTCTGAAGTGACCTCGGCTGGCTGGAGTGGTCTGGTGGAGAGCTGCACCAAAGTCAAAGTCAAAGTCAAAATCATTTATTCAAAGTAGGTACAATTGTACTCCTTTTGATGGTCAAAATTGATATACAACAATGACTATATTTAATTGCAGAAAAACAACTCATAAAGAATAAGACTATATTAAGCAAAGATTATATTCAGGTCTCCACCACAGTGCATTGCAGAGTATCTTAAGATGTTGGTCCAGTGTGTGATGATGACTCTTAAGGGTGAGATTTATAGAGTGCAGTTTGACTTTGCTCAGACTTAAGATTGAGTCAAAATGAGACAGATTTATGTAAGACACATACATCTGTCTCTGTTTGACTCTAGTCTTAAGCCTAAGCAAAGTCAGAGTGCGCTCTGTAGATCTCAACCTAAGTCTCGTCTACCGAGTTTCTTGCTGGTTCTTCTTTGTAGAGGGAGCTTTGTGAACATAGGTTGGATTCATTCTATGATGAGAATTAAAACATTGAAATTTTTTATTCAACTAAAATCTTCAGTAAAAAAATTCAATGTAATCGTAGACCACCTTCTATAAAACACAATTGAGGTCTTCATACAAACATTACACAACTATTCTAGATCTATAACTAACCTATATATCGATTTATCTCTACATTATCTATGCCTTAAAACACTTGTATTTATTTTCAAAGTTATGGCCCATGAAAAATCTCTATTTTAGTGCTAATTTTGAGGTAACTTGGTGCGTAAATAAACTATAAAAAACTAGAAAATTCATGTTACGTTTTACCTACTTCATAATAATTTCAAATGTCTTTAGTTTGTGTAAAAAATGTTTTCTTTTGCCTTTCTAAATGTTGATTAGCAACTAGCACTTTACCGTTTTTGACTAATAAGTCTTGAATCTCAAGCAAAGTCATTCACCTGGCCTCTCTCATGATGAGATGCAGTTAAAGGAAAAAGGGTGGCACACACAAATAACGTTGTATCCATCATCTGTGGAAACAGCACTATTTCCACCCGGCAACAAGTTATCGCTTTGATGAAGCAGGCTCTTAAGAGGGGTCTCTCCGTCACTCGCTCTATACAAACGTAGTTCGTCTCTCATTGGAATAGTAACCAATCATATTCAATGAAATTTTGTAGAAACGTTCCGGGAACTAATATCTATGCCTGTGGTTTTCCAGATTTCCGTTAAAATATTCGGTTTCAAAGTTACGCGGTCTTGAAAATTCACATACAAATCTTTGAGCCCCTGTAATTTCAAAACTACATATTTTTAGAAAAATCTAAAACACCACAGGCACAGATATTAGTTCCTAGAATATGTCTGCAAAAATGGACTTTGGTTGCTTAATATTCAAATGAAATTGGGACTACGATTGTATGTAGTAAGTGATGGAGAGAGCCCTGTTAATATGCTATAGTAATGTAAAGTACTTCTTACTACATAATTAAGTACTTGAAGTTGTATACATAATGAAAAGCCATGACACTTATTTTCATGACAAGGAACAATTCAAATTACAAGAGAATATTGTTCATTGTTATTCTAATACCTCACGAGGTTTGCCTTCATCGTTGGCCCTTGAATGTTCAACAGTTCTCCATAATGTTCTTAAATGATTGTGATTCTTAGATATGTGAAGTCGTCTAATCCACACTTGGCCAGTGGTATTGCTAAATCCTCATTCATTAGTGAGCCGTATAGATCGATACTCGAGGTCGATACTGATTATGAAGAGGATTTTTAAAAACCTAATTCCACGCGAAGTCGAGGACTATTAAGTGAATAAACCAAAAATCGGCCAAGTGCGAGTCCAAACACGCGCACCTTAAGGTTCCGTACTCGGGGTTTTTCCGACATTTTGCACAATAATTCAAAAACTATTAGGCATAAAAGTTAATAAAAATCTGTACCTATAAGTTCTTTCATATGATATTCCACTTGGTATAGTTATCTTACTTTGAAAATTGAAAAGTATTTTCCACTAGCTGATGCCCGCGACTTCGTCCGCGTGGATTTAGGTTTTTCGAAATCCCGTGGGAACTCTTTGATTTTCCGGGATAAAAAGTACCCTATGTGCTAATCCAGGATATTATCTATCTTCATTCCGAATTTCAGCCAAATCCATCCAGTGGTTTTTGCGTGAAGGAGTAACAAACATACACACACACACACACACATACAAACTTTCGGCTTTATAATATTAGTGTGAGTTTTAAAAATTGAATAAAAATATTTTGAATTTTGATCTGTCGCGTACTATGCAATAACCGTAATGTTTTCATGTTACAGATGTCTCTCGGCATGACAAAACGGTGGTACCGTTCGCGGAGGAATCAGATGATTGTCATCATTGTTGTGATATTCACCATACTCTATTACATAACCTTGAATACCACATACAGGGAACCCGACCTGGATGTTACAAGAAGGTATTGTTTTTACTTAATTTTTGCATGCATTGCATGTCATAGTTTAGAATTTACTAAAGAAAATATGCACAAAAATGTTAATTCACAGTTAGATTTACATTTTTGTGCATAGATTTGGGGTTTCAACCTAATTTGCATCACTGCAACGTAGTTCTCATTCCTTGGAAATAGATTTTTTAAAGGATACTAGCCATGCTATAATCACGACTAATACTCACCTTTGAAAATATGTACCTTGAAATCGGAATCAAATAACACAAATGGATAGGATTGATAAAAAAATTACAAAAGAAACAAAATTCTTTTTAAAAGCTCAAATGGTTATTTACGGAGTGCCTCAAGGAAATATGCTAGGGCCACTTCTCTTTCTTATATATGTAAAGCCTTTCTCCTTCAACAAAGCGTAAGGCTTGTGCTAGGAGTAGATATGACAATAGTGCAATGGGTGGGATTTAAACCGCCGACCTTTCGGATTTCATTCCACTCCTTTAGCCATTACAGTAGAGCCTCGATAATCCGTACTCTGAATAATCCAAACGCCGCTGTAATCCGAACTGCCGACTGCCCCTCTCTCTCCCTTACCGTGACCGCTGATCTTATATTTTGTTACGCAAGAGACTGACGAGTCTGGGAATGACGAGTCTTTTGTTGACAATACTTCAGCTTTAAACGTCAAGAAAATTCCTCATTCACAAGCTATATCAGCACTGAACACTTGTTTAGATTGGGCTGATGAAAATGACTTGTCTTTATCCGAAAAGATGATGCTGCGTAATTTGAGGGACAAAGCCTTTTTTTGGTCAATAAATAGAACCCGCCAAACTAAAATTGATGACTTTATGAATAAGTAACGTATTTTGTGGTTTAAATATGTGTTTTATAGTACCTGAATAAATATTTTTTGTCAAAATATATTTGCATTTTTTTTAACATACTGTAATCCGAAAGCTCCGTGAGTCCGAACAGGGGTTATTTTTTGGTAGTTCGGATTATCGAGGCTCTACTGTATATTTATCAGATAGGTACAGTTCCAATACGTGGAACACTGTATCCATAATACGTTATCAAGTTATCAGGGTTTTTAATTACACTGTTTATATATTATACTTTGTGCTATCGTAGATAACAGAGTTGACCATTTTTGTAATAATATTTTAATAACGTGTACCTACTAAGTGCTATCCAATCCCATAAAGTATTAGGGATTTGACCCAATCCCGCCAGATGTTAAAATAACTAATTTTGATCGTTTCACTAATCAAATGGGAATGGGTAAAATCCGTTATAACAAAATTCCTCAGCCAATTTTGGACTTGCCTTTACACACGTTCAAAAAATCTATTAAAAATATGCTCCTGAGAAAAGCATATTATACTATCGAAGATTATGTAAATGATAAAAAAGCGTGGATTTGACCTGCAATTCGCTCCAGCAATGAGCAGGACTTCAATTGCTTTTATACATGGCATAAATTATTGTATATCAAATCTTTGAAAAGAGCAGCCGCCGAGTTTCTTGCTGGTTCTTCTCGGTAGGAAAGGCATTCCGAACCAGTGGTAGATGCTTTTGACGATTCAAAAGAACTTGTAAAAGTCTAATTGAATAAAAATATTTTGAATTTGAAATCTAGTAATATGATAAAATACTGAGCAATGAGCATAGTTTATGAAATGTAACGACATACAGACCGAACTGACTGATTTTCTTCTTCACAAGGCATTCTAGGGGTATGAGGCAGGGGACGTCCCGCACATCCGCACGTCACCTGTGCTATCCCGCACCGAGTTAGCGCGGGGGCTGTGCGGGTGTGCAGGGCATCACCACCCCGACTGCCATCTCGACCTGTTGCGAACTATTCGCGTAGTCTTTTTTTTTAAATTATATAGACTAGCGCTTGGCTGCAATCAGACCTGCTAGCAAGTGATGATGCAGTCTAAGATGTAGCGCGCTCGCCTAGAAGATACATATTCACTCTTGACTTAAAGGTACTCATAATATTATAGGTGGAAGGGAAAACTGATGCCGGTAGGGCGTTCCATATCCTAGCGGTTCGGATTAGAAAAGAGGAAGCAAATCGCTATGTCATTGGCGTTCATAAATCTAAAAGTCCCTTTTTCAAGATAAACGCGTGCCAATAAGTATAATTTCGTGTTATCTATAGTGTTGTCATCCTAACCCACAATATTATGCGATAAAATTATATCACTGTAATGATAAAATGATAGTTTGATTTAATGCTGATAATATGCTTAAATATCATACAAGATTATATACATTTAGGGCTAATTTGTCTATCGTCAAATAACTTTTATCTGGGGAGTACAGATCCATACTAATATTTTAAACGTTGGGGAAGCGGCGTGAAACAGAAAAACCCTACTCGCGTCGCGTTTTGTCAATAGACGATAGTAAAAAGAGCAACCGCCGAGTTTCTTGCTGGTTCTTCTCGGTAGGAACGCCATTCCGAACCAGTGGTAAATTATTTGACAATTCAAAAGCACTTGTAAAAGTCTATTTAATAAAATCTATTCCATTGTACCTATTCTATTGTAGTCTTCAAGCAGGGTAGATAGTGCACTGTAGTGCCTAATTAGTAATTCTAATTATACTATGTCTAATACACCACTTTAATATAAAAGCATGCCTTAGTTTTTTGAAGTTTTTTATGCACTTTTAGAGTAGTTTTTTTAATAGTTTTAAATTAACTGCTAGTTTTGCTTGTTTTTTTTACTTTTAGAATAGTCTCACTTAACCCTAGGGCTGGCACTGCATACGCAAACAGAACTAAGGTGATGGAAATTTCACAACCTACTAATATTAACGAAAGGTAATTTGGGACGTTTTGGTGCATGCTTTATTTCATGGATTAGGGTGACCAATCAATATTGAGCTATGCTGCATTGTGCTCAGCTAAGCTAACTTTTTGATGCTATGTTTTTTTACCCGACTATGGCAAAGCCAAAAGGAAGGGTTATAATTTTAGCAGTCTATGCATAATGTACCTATGTATGTAGGTTTATATTTACCTATGTCTGTGTATGTGTATAGGTTTGTATTTATGTGTTCAACTGTAGCGCCTAAACTACTTGGCCGATTTTGATGAATGAGGTGTCAATCGATTTGTTATTATGGTCAAGTTATGGTCTGGGTGTCATAGGCTACATTTTGTTTTAACTGAAACTTAAATCTAAGCAAAGTTAAAGTGCACTCTATAGATTTCAACCTAAGAGGAGCGATAGAGTCATAGCATGGCACAGCGTAGCATAGCTCAGTGTTGACTGGTCACCCTTAATACCTAAGGAACTTTGGTATGTCATTTGGGATTGCTGTATATAATTGGTACTATCCATCTCTAATATTATAAATGTGAAAATGTGTTTGTCTGTCTGTCTTTTCACGACCCATCCGCTAAACCGGTCCTGATAATTTTGCGCGCAACTTGGTCCACGGAAGAAGTTTGTAAAAAATAGTAAAAAAGATTGCACAAGTATTTTATACATATAGAAAGGATTGAACCTTTCTGTATTAGATTTTTTTTACTAGTTTTTTAAAAAATGATTGCACTATTTTGTTTCTTTTTAGGGTTCCGTACCTCAAAAGGAAAAACGGAACCCTTATAGGATCACTTTCTTGTCTGTCCGTCTGGGTGAACCTGAATTTGTGGTTACTTAATAAAAAAAATGTGTTTAGATTTACAAAGTACCTAATAAAACTATACCAAGTGGGATATCATATATAATCATCTACCTGTACATTCTAAAACAGATTTTTATTTATTTTTATGCATAATAGTTTTTGATTTATCGTGCAAATGTGAAAAAAAATACCCGAGTATGGAACCCTCGGTGCGCGAGTCCGACTCGCACTTGGCCGGTTTTTTACGCAACTAGTAAAAATATTTGTAGTATTTCTTTGCTTTATTATTGCATTCCACACATTATGCATGTTTTTTTTCATAATCGCTTATATTTTAATGTTTCTGTTATCACTTATCAGCTATCCCTCGGGTATTCGAAATATTATAATTTTACGTTAAATCCTTTTTATAGTCTTCTTTTGGAATGTAATCTCATCCTTAATACTTACTTAAAAAAATATTCATATTTTTGTTACCGTTTTTTTGGATTGTTTTCGAAATTGGCATGAACGAGTGATTAATGCGTGTTTTTCTTTTATTTCAGAAATTCTGTGATTGAGTAAGTATACATTTTTTTCTATTTCTTTTTTTAATTTTTAGAGAATGTTCGAATGTTAAATCATTTTTTCTAAAATTTTCTTCTGAATGGAGTCGCATTTTGTTATTTATCTAGTGTTTGCAGACTTAAATAAATGCTCTACCATTTATTTAAGTTAATATAGTTAATGTAGTTAATTCTGTTGCACACAATGGTACAGATTCTGAGCACAACTAAATTTTAGAGTATTCGCATCCTCTTCTTACTTATGTAATATGAAAAGAACAGGCACAGTTTGAAAGTTTTAAATTTAATTAAGCGCTGTCAAACCTTGTGACTTTAGCTGCCAATCGCGAGCCTATAGTGTAGCGTGCACTAAAATTAAAATATGTGAAATTCATGTTCCGTCCTTTTTTAGCAATATAAAAAAGAAAAAGATGCAGATACTCTAAAAGTTTGTAGAAAGACAACAAAATCGGCGCCACGTAAACTAAAACGACAGTTCTAAATGTATTGCTATCCTCTTTTAAATGTTTCTCGCGGAGAAGGACACCACTAGATTTATTTAAGTTTAGAGATTTTGTATATCAGTAGCCACACTATAATGTTATCCTAGATCTAAATAAGTATTTTCTGCAATTAAAATAAAAAAAGGTGTAACCCAAACGCTAGCAAAAACGAAGACAGGCGATAGTATTGATGACTACTAATAAGGTACCACAAAAAATCCTGTATTTTTAAAAGTTTACAATATATTGCAAATAAAACATCTGACTGACGCTAGAGGTCAACGAACGTTACGTAAATAGGCCACTCGGCGTCAATGCCGCGTCGTAGGCGGGGCATTGACCCGAGTTTTGCACGCTATACATTGCGGGTTTGAAAAAACTGAATCACTAAAACTATGAAATAAGGCAAATGGTTATTGGCAGTGCATTGTGTTAAGGTAATATTAATACCCTAAGTTTTTGCTAGTGTTCTGGTTAAACCTTGTATATTCTAGTATTGTATAGAATCAGGCGTTACTTTGCGGAAGTCCATGATATACAAGGAACCAAAAGCTTAATTTTCTGTAATACACTTTCCTTTTTTGTGTTTTCCTGCATGTTTAGGAGTGGGAGGGCGGGCGGTGCACATCGCATGCTGCATGTAGTACCAATACAGATTTGTTTTGGTGGATTATAGCAAATATAGCTTATGGTCCCTTGTATAAAAACATATGACTACTCATTATCGTGTGTCTCCATGGTGTACTATCCATACTTACTTACTAATATTATAAATGCGAAAGTGTGTCTATCTGTCTGTCCATCTGTCTTGTCTGCTAGCTTTTCAGGACCCGATTTTGATGTTTGATACAGAGGTAGATTACATCCCGGGAAAGGGCATAGGCTTCTATTTATCCCGGAAAATCAAAGATTTCCTACGGGATATTTAAAAGCTGAAAGGTAAAATGATAGTTAAAGACCTGGAGAGTGATATAGGCAACTTTCATCCCGGAAAATCAAAGAGTTCCTACGGGATTTAAAAAAACTAAATCCACGCGGTCAAAGTCGCGGGCATTATCTTTTACTTTTACTTTACATACAAACATACAAAATACTAATTATTTTACTTCAGATATATAGAAAAGCGATTAGAGCAGGCGTTGAAACAGGACAAGGGGTCGGGATGTGAGATACCGAAGTTGGACCCCTTCTCGAGAGAGGTGGCGCAATTCGACAAAGAAATGCCTAAAGTTGTGTGCCAAGGAAAGGATTGGGTTAGGTGCTATGTAAGTAAAAAAAAATTATAATGCTTTACTGATCACTCTCCTGTCGTATCGGATAGCCGCCCATCGCACTATGAGGTAGCCAGATCCGTCCGTTCTCAAGTGATGTGCTTATCTTTTTTTTATTCAGATACAAGATAGCTCTTGACTGCAATCGGACTAACTTGGAAGACGTATTGGTTATTTTTACTAAACCAATACCCCGTTAAAGTCGCTTAGCGGAACCCCAATAATATAATACATTAGAAAAGAGCAACCGTCGAGTTTCTTGCTGGTTATTTTCGGAAGGGAAAAGCATTCCGAACCAGTGTCAGTTGCATTTGACGATTCAAAAGTACTTGTACAAGTTTATTTGAATAAAAACTTTAGAACATGGGGTAATTCAAGGTTCTGATCAACACATTCCTGAAAGGATGGTAACGCATTGGCGGTTCCTCTGTGCTGCAAATGTTCATGGGCAGCGGTAATCACTTAACATCAGGTGACCCGGCTGCTCGATTTCTCGCTATTTTTAATTAAAAAAAAACTGTTTCTATTTAATATATTTTCAGCATTCACATTGCAGAGTGGTACCAGAAATATTGAACAATACAAAAGACATAGTATGTACATACAGTGATATATTATATGAGAACGACTCGAAATATACTATAGGACCACCTATCGATATAACTGGGTCAGATACCTACGAATTGAATAGAAGTGACCACGTCAAAGTTAGATGTACGGGAAAACATATAGACAGGTAAGGTTTTCTTCTTCTTTCTTTATAGTCGTATTCATTGCTAAGGGTTGTGACTCCGTTCCATTAATCACATAATGGCAGGAGTTCTCTTGGGATAATAATGCGGTGGGTTCCCAGATCCTTTAGCATACAATTCACTAGGAGAACGAGATTTCGATTCTGAAGTTTATCAGATATTAGTGATTGGCTTAACGTGCTCACTGAGGCACGGAGGAAAGGACCTCCAAAGTCGGTCACCCATCCAGTTACGGACTTGGCTCAACGTTGCTTAACATCGCAATTGATTGATATGCATCGTTACAACTAGGCCACACGCCCCTCGTCAGGTTTTTGCACGTTATAACTCAAAGTCATCAATACCCATATTATAAATACTGTTTGTTTGTTGGTTTATTGGTTGGTTGGTTCATCTCTTATTATCAAATCTGTTAAGCAACGCATTCCCAAGCTTTTTAATCATTTAAATAATGATTAAAGAGCTGTAATACACTAATAGGATTTTTTTACGTTTACGTTTTATGAAAACTTATTTTCCAGCATTCTCCCATCAAAATGGATCGGTCACACGTTAGGGTTCCGTTCGTCAGTCCATCCGAAGGCTACCAAACCTGCGGAACCAATAAATGTACTCATCATAGGATTCGATTCAACTGCCAAGAACGGATTTATACGACGAATGCCGAAGAGCTATAAGATACTGACTGAAGTATTGGGTGCTACCGTTTTGAACGGGTAAGAGCGATTACACACTCATCCGATCCGAGTCCTCCGGGTTATCTGTATATTGATTTTTGATAAAATATAAACTGATAATAAAATATCTGTGCAAATATAAAACTGAAGTGCCTATCAGTGATTTCGAAATAACTGCTTATCATTCTTATCATTATGAACACTAAATCTAATATACAATGTAAAGGAAAAGGTGACTGACTAAATGGTCTATCAACGCACAGCTAAAACGGACGGATCATGCAAAAATTTGGCATGCAGATAGCTGTTATGACGTATACATCCACCAAGAATTTTTGAAAATTCAACCCTTAATAGGGTAAAATAGGAAGTAAATTCTACACAATTTCTAATCTAAAACATCCTTAATTTTATTGCTATCCCTTTCATAACGCTCCCTGCGGAAAAAGACTGAATTTGGGAGTAATATTTTTTAATGATGACAATAGTTTATTTGGCGTAACCCAAGGTGATTTATTAAGACCAATACTTTTTGATATCTATATTGTTGACAATAGTGCCGTTTTTCAGCTATAATATAGTAGGCGATGGCACTCCGGCTGCCCTTTTCCCAATCTTGACTGGACAGACGGAATTGGAGTTGCCAGATGTTAGGAAACGGATGAAAAACAAAGGAACTTTGGATGCTTCGGTGTTTATATTTGACAAGCTGAAAGAATATGGGTGAGCATTGACGAAAATGTCCTAATTTTATTCATTCGTAGTATAAGTTTTTAACTTGTTCAGTTTTTTGACCATAGAAAAATAAGAAAACATGTAATGTATCATACTTTTACTGTGATAAAATACAAACATCTCTAGGCATATAAAAATAATATTCTATCAACAAAATGTCAGCTATCGTAAGTATAGAGAATTTCTATGTTTCGCATTGTACTAGCACAGTCTAAAAGCCAATTCAGTTATACAATTTGGTATACAAGATTTCTGAAGAACAGAATGAAACAGTTTTTTTTTTTCACCTTACTCAGTGAGAAAAAGTGTTGTCTCAAGAAAAGTTTCGCTCACTGGTTTTAGACATCAAAGGCGCTCTTTTTGAACTAGTGAGGTGAAAAGTTGTATGTATCACACGATAGCAAAGTTTCTGTTTCTTGTGCCTTTGAATCCCTCACAACACTCAGGATTCTATAATGAATAGAATCACGAGCCGAATTCTTCGCTCGGGTTCGAACTAGATACTCGCAACAAAAATTAACTTTGCTTTCTTGTTGAACAAATAACTATTATTGGTTTTAGATACCGTACGGCATATTTCGAAGACATGCCCTGGATAGGCACTTTCCAGTACCGTTTCAACGGTTTCAACCGCCAGCCGGCCGACCACTACCTGCGAGCCTTCTACCTCGAGGAGTCCAACAACGGGAAGAAGTGGTCCAACAAGAACACGAGGTACTGCGTTGGCGACCGACCCCAGTATCTACTCATGCTCAACATTACTGACCAGGTGAGAATCACTACAGACCCCCACGACTTTTATAAGTTACGCCGATGTACCTGCGCAGAAGTCTGGCGTGAACATATCTTGGCCTATCACAGCGCGCGTCCGTTCGCTATATGTCCATCCCCGGGGTACAAGCTACCTCTGTGCCGAATTTCGTCAAAATCTGTTAAACAGGTCATAAAAGGACTTCGTCTGTGATGGCGTTTGCTGGCGCGCGTGCTGTGCTTGTTTGGAGTGTTTTTTTTGTTAAGAGTGGGTGGTTTTTGTGTTAGTTTGTGTTTTTTGGTGGTGGAACTGATTGGGAAGCGCTCTAAAGGGGCTCCGCGCGTATGTTGTATATACTTGTATAGATTCAATAACTTGAAAATAACTACAAACTTGACATTGGCTAAACAGAGTAAAGCCAGATTTAAAGAAAAAAAAGGTCATGAAAAGCTAGTAGATTCACTTTCGCATTTTTATTATTAGTATGGATCAGTCTGTATTTAATCCGTCATAATTGATCAGACTTAGTTATTCTTTATATTCATGATCATCATCATTACCATCACTAACATTGCGGCCGTAAGCCGTAAGGTTAATGTAAATAGAATAGATTTTTTTTTTATTCAAGTAAACTTTTACAAGTGCTTTCGAATCGTCAAAATTTACCAATGCCCAACATCGTTGTAATTATCGCGCTAATCAACGCGTTAAACTGAGTGGCCACACTTGAACGGTTAACGTCTAATGCCAATTGAATTGGGGTTAAAACCGTCTAACGCCAAACGGCATTGTAAATGCCGTTGTACGTTGATCGTGGCTACATGTACGTTTAACGAGAAACGCCGTTTAGCATCGCGTTGGCCGTTAATGTGATCGGGACATGACTCATCTCCCGTGCCGGCTCACTACTGAGTGCGGGTCTCTCAGAATGAGAAGAATATCTTGATATTGTAAACTTTTTATTATTTCAGTTCCTAAACCTCGACGGCAACAGATTCTGCTTCACCTTCATAGCAGACATAACTCATGATGACTTCAACATGATCTCAACGGCCGATGACGACTTCGCCCAGTTCCTGCTGGACTTCCAGACGCAGAACAGAGAGGAGGACACTCTACTGTTTGTTATGGGAGACCATGGGCCAAGGTAAATTGGTTTTTTTTTTTCTATACAAAACACTTTTTATGGTTCCGTACCTGTGGCTTTCTTTGCCCGAAGGGTGCCAACGGAACCCTATTACTAAACCTCCGCTGTCCGTCTGTCCGTCCGTCTGTCAGCAGACTATCTCGTGCACCGTCATACATAGAAAGTTGAAATTTTCACACAACAAGAAATAATAACAAGTGTAAATTAAAAATTTATAACACCCCGACAATTGAAGGTTACAGTAACTAGAAAAGAGCTGATAACTTTAAAATGTCTGTACCGATTTTTTTGGATTATAGCTAAGAACACTCTCGATCAAGCCACCTTTTGAACAAAAAAAAAAACTAAATTAAAATCGGGTCATTAGTTTAGGAGCTACGATGCCACAGACAGATACACACGTCAAACTTATAACACCCCTCTTTTTGGATCGGGGGTTAAAAATATCCATTTCTGACCTTTAAATTTTGTTCTCAGATATGCCAATGTACGGGACACTTTCCAAGGCAAATTAGAAGAACGCCTGCCTCTTATGGCTGTCCGTCTTCCCAACAGTATAGTCAAAACCAGCCCAGAAACACTACACCACCTGCAGAGAAACGCCGAAGTGTTGACTACTCCGCACGACATATACGCCACTGTGCTGGATGTGTTAAACCTGAGAATGTTCTGGAACAAGTACAAAGTTAGTGGCGCCGATTTGACCAGGGGACTGTCTTTGCTGGAACCAGTAAGTATCAAATTTTTTTTTTTCGAAAAACTTGCAGAAGGATTTTGGAGACCACGCATGATTAAAACCCCCACCATTATGGAGTACAACGACTAGTTTGGTTTAGCTAGCAGCTAAATGAGCAGGCGGGTTACCTGATGTTAAGTGATTACTACCGCCCATGAACATTCGCAGCACCAGAGGAACCTCCAATGCGTTGCCGACTTTTCAGGAATATGTTGAAATCCAGGATTGGCCGCACGAACTAGTTTATTAAAAAAAAACCCCGGTCAAGTGCGAGTCGGACTCGCATACGTATAAGATTCCGTATTAACAAGATATTTTACTTTTTTAAACATACATGGCGGCCATTTTGTTATAGCGGCATTAGAAATACCACTCTCTGTGAAAATTTCGACTCTAATATTACAGTTTACGAGATATAGCCTACTAACAGACAAACAGGACTGGATATAGCCGGAAGTTTTTTTTTTTCAGATACCAAAGAACAGATCATGTAGCGAGGCGGGAATCGAACCCCACTGGTGTTCGTGCTTATCGTGGGAAAGTGTGTCCGAAACAGAGCCGCTGTACAAGAAAACTGCAAACGCGTTGGTCGAGTTTATCAACTCGCTCACAGAAGTTGTCAGGTTAGTCTTTTGAACCACAGTTTTTTTTCAATTCAGATACAAGTTAGCCCTTGACAGCAATCTCACCTGGTGGTAAGTGGTGATGCAGTCTAAGATGGAAGCGGGCTAACTTGGAGGGGATATGGCATTTTTTATTAAACCCATACCCCTTTGGTTTCTACACGGAACGGAATATTAACTCCTGGATGATACCCGGGACTTCGTCCGCGTGGATTTAGGTTTTTTAAAAATCCCGTTAAAAAAAAAATATTGAAAAATAAAAAGTTGCATATGTCAATTTCCGGGGCGCAAGTTACCTCTGTATCAAAATTCATATAAATTGGTTAAACGGATGGGTCTTTCAGAATCCCGTGGGAACTCTTCGATTTTACGAAATAAAATGTAGCCTATGTCCGTTTCCGTTATGTAAGCTAACTCTTTACCTTGCAATAAATGCAAAAGCGTGTTTCTTTGTTGGATAGTTCTTCAATCACGCCGCAACGGAGCAACCGGTCAGCATGATTTTGTGCATGGTTATAGTTAAAGACCTGGGAGTGACATAGGATACCTTTTCTCCCGGAAAATTAAAGAGTTCCCACGGGGTTTTTAAAAAACCTAAATCCATGCAAACGAAGTCGCGGGCATCATCATCATCATAGTTTTTGAATATTTTTTTACTTTGATTTGCAGGTCAAAATGCGTGCCCCGTACGCTAACATCGATAGCTTGGGTGATGCGCCAAAAGGCGAACAGTGGAGTATTAACCTTTGTAGGGGCGAAGGACGCGGACGGGTATGTGGGGAAGTTTGGCCGGAAAGTGCAACCCCTCACCGAGAACTATCAGGTCAAGGTAAGTGACAATTGAGTGTTTTTTTTTTAACTAGGAATGGGGAAGTGGGTGGGGAGAATTTTCCAAAAGTTAGATCTATAACTAAGCCATATATCGATTTATCTCTCCATAATCTATGCCTTAAAACAATAATAAATAGTATAACTCAAAATTAAAAAAACCCCGACACAAAAATTTCTTAAACTGGACCCTTTCAAGTAAAGATTTTTATATAAACCTGTGAGGATGATACTGCCATTGGCGCTATTAAAATGCCATAAGCCTACTTTGTCGTACTAGTTTAAAAATTGTGAAAAACCAGATCAAATTTGAATTTCGCGGGCAGACCCGTGTCATGCAACTTGAAACTAAAGCTACGAGGGTTCCAAACGCGTCCAGGTCTGAGAAGAGTCCAAAACAAATTCAGCCTCCTAAAAGTTAACATTGGTTTCAGTTATCGGTGGGCCCCGGAAATGGAGTTTATGAAGCATCGATGACGTACATACTGAAAGAAGACAAGTTTCTTATTGATACGAGGGACATATCCCGAACTAACGCGTGAGTTATTTATTTACTAGCTGATGCCCGCCACTTTGTCCGCGTGGATTTAGGTTTTTTAGAAATCCCGTAGGAACTCTTTGATTTTCCGGGATAAAAAGTATCCTAACTTACTTTCTGTCCTTTCAACTGTCTCTATGATAAAAAATCATTTCGATTGGTTGCTTAGTCAGTCAGTTGCGCAAAGGAAAGACAAACAAACAAACCGAGCCTCGATAGCTCAACGGTTCAGGAGCGGACTGAATACTGGAAGGTCGGCGGTTCAAACCCCACCCGTTGCACTATTGTGGTATCCACTCCTGGCACAAGCTTTATACTTAATTAGAGGGGACTTGGATGTTAGTCATTATTAGCATGGCTAAAAAAACCTTTCGCATTTATAATATTGGTATGGAAGTATGGATGGGTCCCACTAGCAGCGGGGTGGGTTGGACCCAAGACTCCAGTTATTTATATTATACTAGAGGATGCCCGCGACTTGGTCCGCGTGGATTTAGGTTTTTGAAATCTCGTGGGAACTCTTTGATTTTCCGGGATAAAAAGTTGCCTATTTCGATTACAGGGACGCAAGTTACTTCGGTACCAACCATACAAATCGGTTAAGTGGATGGGTCTTTAGGAATCCCGCGGGAACTCTTTGATTTTCCGGGATAAAAAGTAGCCTAGGTCCGTCCCCGGGATATAAGCTAACCCTGAACCAAATTTCGTCAGAATCGGTTATACTGTTGGGCCGTGAAAAGGTAGCAGACAGACAGACAGACAGATGTCTATCTGTCGTCTGTCTGCTACCTTTCGTATTTATAATATTAGTATGGATTAGTTTATCAATCTTTTTAGTTACAATTCTTAATATTTTCAGTTACAACAACGAGCCTCACTGCATCAGCGCGTCGCTACCTTCCCTCAACATGTATTGCTATTGCAACGACTGAGCGTACGGTACTCTGGAAAAGTATTGTACAGAGTAAAAATCTTTTAGATAACTTGCTTTTAAGCTATCTTATAAACACTATCCGTGCTAAATATTACCAGTGTGAATGTAATATTACCAGCGTAAATGTAACATTACCATCACCATTACAAGTATTTACTTACAAAGTAAAAATCACGTAGATAACTTGCTTTTAAGCTATCTTTTTAACACTATCCGTGCTAAATATTACCAGTGTGAATGTAATATTACCAGCGTAAATGTAGTATTACCATCACCATTACAAGTATTTACTTACAAAGAAAAAATCACACAGATAGCTTGCTTTTAAGCTATCTTATAAACATTATCCGTGCTAAATATTACCAGTGTGAATGTAATATTACCAGCGTAAATGTAACATTACCATCACCATTACAAGTATTTACTTACTTAGTAAAAATCACGTAGATAACTTGCTTTTAAGCTATCTTACATCATCCGTGCTAAGTATTACCAGCATGAATGTAATATTACCGTCATCATTACAAGTTTTTTTTTCTAACTCTTTTTTTTAATTGAAAATATTACTATAAAACTTAAAGCTAGGCTTATCTAATTACTACACAAATCATGCCCCTAGAAGTAATTCTCCTACTAATCTTGGTTTGGGTGATAACGTCCCCCCTCCCCCCCAAAACGTTTTCAAAAATCAGACAATTTTGGTCATATTAGATTCAGTACATCTTAATCTAGGTTCGTACGTTTTATTTTTTTAGTATTTTAGTTGAGTAAAATTTAAAAAAAAATACTCAAGAAAGTTTTTAGGCCAAAAATTAGGATATAGACGCTAGTGAGTAGTGAATTTTAACATAGGCAACATTTCTTTAAAATTAAAACGTACGAGCATAGTTCTTCATTAAATCTACAAAATTTCTAAAAAAAATATGAAAATTGGAGAAAAACACGTCTAGGTCTAAATTTTCATACAAAAAGCGACAACTTTTTGTATGAAAATTTAGAACTAGACGATCCTCTTAACAGAATCTGAAATCTGTTCCTTTTTTTTTTATCTGGCTTTACTCTGATTAGCCAATGTCAAGTTTGTAGTTATTTTCAAGTTATTGAATCTATACAAGTATGGACTCCGTCTGCGCCGGCGCCCGCCGGCATTCGCGCGGCACCCCTTTAGAGCGCTTCCCAGTCAGTTCCACCACCAAAAAAACACCAACTAACACAAAAACCAGCCACTCTTAACAAAAAAAACACTCCAAACAAGCCACAGCACGCGCGCCAGCAAACGCCATCACAGACGAAGTCCAATCTGTTCCTATAGGTACTTTAGAAATTTTATTTTTGTCTATGTAAATAATTTAGTAGGTATTTAATAAATGATACATGGTTTGCATACTATTTAGGAGGAAAATTAACTTTATATGCACAAATATAGCATTAAGTAGCAATTGAGTAGCATTTCAAATGTAAAACAAAACTTTTTATAAATGAAACTTCTATAGTCTACGGAGACAAGTTAGTATAGAGCTCTCTCTGTCAAGCAATCCCATACAAATGACAAGGACACAAGTGTAAATTAAAAATTTATAACACCCCCGACAAGTGAAGTAACTAGAAAAGAGCTGATAACTTTCAAACGGCTGAACCGATTTTCTTGGACTTAGATAACACTCGGTCACACCTTTCAAACAAAAAAAAAACTAAATTAAAATCGGTTCATTAGTTTAGAAGCTACGATGCCACAGACAGATACACAGATACACCGATAAACACGTCAAACTTATAACAGCCCTCTTTTTGGGTCGCGGGTAAAAAACACACTGGACGTTAACCATTTTGAGTAACCAACCAATCACAAACGAACGTCTATGTTTTCCCTACTATACTCTATTAGAAAACTCTCTGTCAAAAAACTGGCCAAGTGCGAGTCGGACTCGCATACGAAGGGTTCCGTACCATCGTACAAGATATTTTGAATATTTTTATGTGCAACACAAGCAAGTTAATGACATCAGCGCCATCTATATGTGATTTAGTAATTTTTTTTAACACATTTGAATTTTTTTTGTGATGTAACCACAAATACTCTGTCTTCGGATGTATTCCTTTACTTAAGCTATAAGACCTACCTACCACATGATTCTAGGTCAACGGGAAGTACCCTATAGGTTTTCTTGACAGACACGACTGACGGACAGACAACAAAGTGGTCCTTTAAGGGTTCCGTTTTTCCTTTTGAGGTATGGAACCTTAAAAACATTTGAAATTCAATTCGAATACATAGTTTTTTTTTGTGAATGTGAATCGTTGGTAACTCAAATGGTTAACGTCCACTGAGTTTTTTGTCTTTGTATGGAATTACGTAACAAAGAAAGCCCCATGAGTACTTCTCTCCGTGGATAAAGTAAAGTATGGCAAATGAAAGTAGAGACTCGAAAAGCGTTAACTCCCATCCTGTAAGAAAAATAAGAATTCGAAATTGAAGTTACTCAGTTTTTATGATGTAATGTAAGTGTAAGTAATTGAATGTATTATTTATTTATTTCATATTCAAATTAATCGATCTGTTAACTTTGTCTTTATCTTGTTGAAGTTTTTTGTTGAAATTAACTTTTTTATAAATAATAGTGTAATAATTATCTTAGGAATTCTCTCGGGAGTAAATTTTGTGATATTGAAATTAATATACTTACTTAAAAAGTTTCTGAATGCAGAATCAGCTCAGGTTTTGTTTTTATTTAGATACAGGTTAGGCCTTGACTGTAATCTCACCTGGTGGTAAGTGATGACGCAATCTAAGATGGAAGCTGGCTAACCTGGAAGGGGTATGGCAGTTTTCATTAATGCTAACTACATGGGTCTGCCAACGAAATTTAAATTTAATTTGGTTTTTCGCAATTTGAAAACTAATACGACAAAGTAGGCTTATAGCATTCTAATAGCGCCAATGGCAGTATCATCCTCACAGGTTTATATAAAAATCTTACTTGAAAGTGTTCAGTTTAAGAAATTAAACAAAATAATGAGTTTGATGTGAGTTACTCACAAATTAGTCGATATTCTGACTAATTTCTTAAACTAGACACTTTCAAGTAAAGATTTTCATATAAACCTGTGGAGATGATACTGCCATCGGCGCAATTAGAATGCCATAAGCCTACTTTGTCGTATTAGTTTACAAATTGCGAAAAACCAAATTAAATTTGAATTTCGTGGTTAGACCCGTTTAGTGCGCCAAACTCATACTCCTTTGGTTTCTATACGGCATCGTACCGGAACGTTAAATCGCTTGGTTTGGTAGACCAGTAATTGCCTCATGGCGAGGCGTGCTTCTGCTTGAGGCACGCCTCGCCATGAGGCAATATCCCGAGCCACAATTCGTTTTTAGGGTTCCGTTTCTCCAAAGAAACAAGAAATCTAGTCAAATGTAAATATGTAATATATAACTCCTGTCAATAGTATAAAAGAATTGTTGTTAATTTTGTTCTAGATTGTAATTGTAAAAGTAGACAATAAAAAAAAGTACATTCATTTGTTTTAGTTTTATTTATCAAAAAGTCGATATTTACAATAATATTACTACATTGCATAGATAACACATAATAAGAGACAAAATATACAAAAATATGGAAAAGAATTTGGTATCACTGGCCTCATTTCTTAACAAATAACATTTTTAGAAAATATGGGGAATCTAATTAAATGTATGATTATATTATTTCCTCGCAAAGTTGTACAGAAGTATTTACCTAATAAAAACTTAGAAAGTTTTTTTTTCTTATTTACTTACTCAAAATAAATACTATTCCAAGTCCATTATCATTGCTAAGTCGTTGGTACAAATAATTTACTTTAAAAATAGAAAATTGCCTAAGTAAGTAGGTAAAAGTGAAAATTTCGAAATAAAAAAAATGGCAAGTATAAATATTTTTCAATTTGAGAAGACCATAGGCAAAAAGGGACGGCGCAAACCTTGGGGTCTAAAACTGAGACCTATAGAGTTAAGTTTCAGTTAAAACGAGACAGATTTATGCCAGTTCTATAACACTGTCTCGTTTTAACAGTGTCTGAATCTCAGCCTAAGAAGTCTACAAGAGTCATGACAATCAATTTTAAGTTTTATGTACTACTTAATAGGGTCCATTTTCGTACTGGTTACTGCTGTAAGCCTGGCTGTTTCTGTCGTAGCCTACGCTTGCGCGGCGCCCTGTGTCTTCGTACGAGATTCGTGGTTTGTATCCATCTTGGTCAGCCTCGTATTGTACCGTCTGCAAAAAATTGATACTTGGGTAAAAAATATTTTTAAGGAGTTACTCACTTGGTAGGCAGGTAATTAGACTAAAAATCCAATAAGTCTGCCAATCCATACTTGGCCAGCGTAGTGGACTATGGCCTAAGTCCTTCTCATACTGAGAGGAGACCTGTTCTCAGTAGTGGGCCGGCGGTGGGTTGCTCATGATGATGAAGACTAACTTTTTAGAGCTATGTAGGTAGGTACCTACGTCAAATTAATATCAGAGTTGAAATTTTCACAGAATACATTATACTTTCTATTGCCGCTATTATTGGCGTCACTCAGAAAAGCAGGTATTATTTAAATATTTTTATCGAATTATTGGAATGTCCTCTCCAAAACCAACACAAAAAAACACAAGTTTAATGTGTAAGGTTATCCGAGAGTTTTAATCTAAACAAACTAATGCCAAAATAAATAATTTAATTGGAGCGTGATTGCTATCACAACATCTAATTATTCAGTTCACAATCCAAATACCGAAAATATGCGATATCGCTCCGAATCTCAGAAGGAGACTAAACTAAAACCTTCGAAACACCCGTATTTATGCAAGTTCAATCTTGTTGGCCTCCTAGCAACAGATTGTATGACATCGAATGAGCGAAATATCGATTTTATCAAACTACCTGCATTAGATAAATTAATAATTTTATATTATTTTTGACAACTCAAATCAATTTTTAAAAATAACCTTACACTATATAGCAACAAATAATAAGGACTTCGTCTGTGTTGGTGTTAGCTGGCGGGCGTGCTCTGCCTCTTTGGAGTGTTTTTTTTTTTGTTAAAACTGACTAGAAAGCGCTCTAAGGGGGTGCCGTGTGTATGTCGGCGAGCGCCGGCACAGACGGGGTCCACACTTGTATAGTTTACAAATAACTACAAACTTGACATTGGCTAATCTTTGTAAAGCCAAACGAGAGAGAGAGAAACAAATAATAAAAATTTCAAAATGGCCGCCATGAAAATCAAAAAAATTAGTGTTATTAATTCGTGTGCGAAGGTACAGAACCCTTCATGTGCGAATCTGACTTGCACTTGACAGATTTTTTGAAATCAAATGACCAAACAATTTCATATTATCAAGAACTCACTTAACTACCTAGGTACTAAGAAGCCAAGCAAACTATTTAGGACTTCGAACATTTTTGGAAATCTACTGTACACATAAGCTAGCAAGTGAATAACCAAATATGGTACCTATACCATTTTGAATGGTGTCCAAATCTGGGTAGATATTTTAAATTGTGATATTCCATATTAAGGATATTATAATATGCGTGCCACGACTGTTCACGAATGCCCTTCAATAGCTGAATATGACGTTTCGCCAATGGCCGACAATGTTGCAGTAGGCCCATCCCATGCCCTTCTTATTTTGAGAAGAGACTCGTGCTTCGTAGTGGGCCGGCGACGGGTAAGGATCGACTATTTTGAAGCTTTTGAAATCATACATGATAAGATAGCTTGGTCACGAGTTGTTTAACAGCTTTGATAGTTCTTATAAGTTGGGACTGATTTGGTGAAGGTGGTGATAGTAAAAAGAATAGCCGGCTGAGTTCGTTGTGAGCTCTTCTCAGTCCGGGCGTATTTAGAACACTCGTAGCTTTAGTTTTAAGTTTACGAGAATTATCACCACTCATCATTATCTAACAAATCCCAATAATTGACAATCAAAAAGTGTGCAATGGTTCCTTTTGACAGGAACTTCTCGATCTTGTCCCCCCTTCGCCATTTTACCACGGAACCGCAAGACGTCGGGCGAGTTTCCATCCTTATGTCGTCGACATTCCATCTCCACGCACGAAATGTTTTGCGTCATCATTCCTCATACGCATGGCTAAGGTTTGGAATACTTTTCCGCGATCTGTGTTTCCTATCAATTACAATCCGGGTATCTTTAAAACAAGAGTGAATAGGCATCTTCTATATAGGTAAACGCGTCCCATCTTAGGGCACATCATCACTTTGCATCAGGTGTGATTGTGGTCAAGCGCTTGCCTATAAAGAATTAAAAAAAAAACTTTAATACCTGTTTCCTTCCATCTGGTAACAGCACATAGTAAACTCCCTCAGCGCGGTCTCCCTGTCTGGACTCCCGATGACCGAAATCGTTGCCCGAATACTGATCTAGGACCATGTATTCAAAGTTGTAGTTTGCGGGTGCCTGAAAAATAAATTATTCAGAGATTAATTTTGTTCAGTTGACCGCCTGGATCAATGATGATCCAGATCAAAAATGTAGGTTACCTATATCAGCAGTCAGACTTCTTGTATTTACATTTTTAGGGTTCCGTACCTCAAAACGATAAACGGAACCCCTATAAGGTCACTTTGTTTTCTGTCTGTCTGGTCCGCCTGTCGTGTCTGTCAAGAAAACCTATAGGGTACTTCCCGTTGAACTAGAATCATGAAAGGCAGGTAGGTAGTCTCATAGTACAAGTAAAGAAAAAAATCTGAAAACCTTGAATTTATGGTCAAATCACAAAAAAATTCAACAAATAAATAAAATTAGTATTTCCAATTTTCAAAGATTACTGTACCAAGTGGGGTATCATATGAATGGGCTTTACCTGTACATTAAAGTCTAAAGAAAAGGATATTTTTATAAATTTTTATGCATTTTAGTTTTTGATCTATCGTGCAAAATGTCGGAAAAAATACCCGAGTACGGAACCCTGAGTGCGCGAGTCTGACTCGTAATTGGTCATGGTTTTGGGTCATTAATTCATTAGGCAACATACATATACAGGTCAGGAACTATTTATTACAGATACATTATAAGAACTTACTCCGTTACTACCATCATCATAGCCACTCCTGCCACCTGGTGGTAGGTATTGCCTACTTTGGCTGAATTCATTCCCCCCAAGCAAGCCTTGGCTGCCTCCTGCAAACATTACAATGGTAGGTAGGTTAATTATAAAAACCATAATACTACATAAAACTATAATTATAATATTTTTGGCTGCACGCACGAAAAACATGACTCATGCGGCGTTACCTCGCTCTGAGGCGTTCCATGTAAGGCTTGAAGTGCAAGCGAGAGCGCGGAACGAGCGACAAAGAAGCACAATCGGCCTTTGTTGTCACGTTCAACTATCGTCAGTAAACCGACTTTACAGACAACCAATTTTTTTTTACTAGACGATGCCTGCGACTTCGTCCGCGTGGATCTAGGTTTATGAAAAATCCCGTGGGAACTCTTTGATTTTCCGGGATAAAAGTTGCCTATATCAATTTCAGGGATGCAAGCTACCTCTGTACCCAAATCGGTTATACGGATGGGCCTTTGGAAATCCCGTAGGAACTATTTGATTTTCCGGGTTAAAAAGTAGTGTACATATATCCTTATATCCTTCCCCGGGATCTAAGCAGTACCAAATTTCATCAAAATCGGTTAAGCTGTTGGACCGTGAAAAGCTAGCAGACAGACAGACAGACACACTTTTGCATTTATAATGTTAGTATGGATTTTATGCACCTACTTAGGCAAACTTTATATGTAGAGTAAGTTTTTATATTTTATGACAGGTTAAGAAGACTATGCAACGGTTCGGAAAGTGTATTATACTGAGAAGAGCCGACAAGACTCGTCGTCATCAACTGCCTCTGCATTCCTCCGACTCGTTTGATGCTGTCTGTCCAATTAGTACTGGAGTCAGTTACCTATATGTATACCAGCTGTAGCACCTATTGACAGCGACAGCAAATAAAATATACGAAAATACCTCTTCCTAGTCCAGGTAATCCATATTCTTGAGAAGGTGCAGCATAAGAACCAGCTGATCCTAAAGCTTGGTTCGGCAATCCATACTGAGATGACGGTGCTTGGTACGAGGAAGATGCTTGGTTCAGGGAAGAGCGTGCTTGATACTGGGAGGAGGGGGCCTGATACTGGGAGGAGCGTGCTTGGAACTGGGAGGTGGGAGCTTGGTACTGGGAGGTTGGCGCTTGGTACGAGGAAGAGGCTGCTTGGTACTGATTTGATGATCGGGGAGGTATGTATTGGTTGGAGAGAGATTGAGATCTGGATGGAGCGCCGTAGGTTGCAGAAAGACGTCCTCTAAAAATAAATATGATTACCATTAAAAATAATAAGAGGTGTATGTAAAAATATATAAAAAAACCGGTCCAGTGCGAGTCAGATTCGGGCACTGAGGGTTCCGTACTCGGGTATTTTTTCAACATTTTGCACGAAAAATCAAAAACTATTATGCATAAAAATAAATAAAAATCTGTTTTAGAATATACAGGTAAAGCCCTTTCATATGATTTCCCACTTGGTATAGTAATCTTACTTTGAAAATTTAAACACATTTTAATTTATTTTTTTAATTATGTAACCACAAATTCGGGGTTTTCAGATTTATTCCTGTAATTGAATTGTGCTATAAGACCTATCTACCTGCCTTTCATGATTCTGGGTCTACGGGACCCTATAGGTTTCTTGACAGACAGACAGACAGACAACAAAGTGATCCTAGATAAGGGTTCTGTTTTTCCTTTTGAGGTACGGAACCCTAAAAATGGTATAGTTTTTAAAAATATACTACTATTATTATATATTATATATACTATTATTTTATGTAGAACTTTTTA
The DNA here is from genome assembly GCF_905333055.1 of Maniola jurtina. Lineage (NCBI taxonomy): Eukaryota > Metazoa > Arthropoda > Insecta > Lepidoptera > Nymphalidae > Maniola > Maniola jurtina. Next base: position 1,093,700 of record NC_060053.1, read on the forward strand.
AAAAATATACTGGTATACTATTATTTTATGTAGAACTTTTGTCTAGTGGGAGGTTTTGACGTCTCGTGGGAGGCTTTAGTCATGGCTAGTTACCACTCTACCGTCAAAGCCGTATCGCCAAGTGACTTAGCGTTCCGGTACGATGGTACCGGGTAAAGGTAAGATGGTAAAGGGGTAGATATGGGCGTAGTGAAAAACTGCCAAACCTCTGCCAGGTTAGCCCGCATCCATCTTAGACTGCATCATCACTTACCACTAGGTGAGATTGCAGTCAAGTGCTAACTTATATCTGAATAAATAAATAAAACAATAATTTCTTACCTGAACCCAGCACCGCTCTGCCTTTGACCACCAAATCCTGGCAAGCCGTATGCTTGCGAAGGGGAAGAACTGAAACTTTGTGGCGGAAGATATCTGGAAATAATGAACTGTAAGGTTATTTTTAAAATATTGATTTGAGTTGTCAAAAATAATATAAAATTATTAATTTACCTAATGCAGGTAGTTTGATAAAATCGATATTTGGCTCATTCGATGTCATACAATCTGTTGCTAGGAGGTCAACAAGATTGAACTTGCATAAATACGGGTGTTTCGAAGGTTTTAGTTTAGTCTCCTTCCGAGATTCGGGGCGATATCGCATATTTTCGGTTTTTGTATTGTGAACTGGATAATTAGATGTTGTGATAGCAATCACGCTCTAATTAAATTATTTATTTCGGCATTAGTTTTTTTTAGATTAAAACTCTCGGATAACCTCTACACATTGAACCTGATGTTTTTTGTGTTGGTTTGAGAGGACATTCCAATAATTCGATAAAAATATTTAAATAATACCTGCTTTTCTGAGTGACGCCAATAATTCAGAAGTGGGACGTGTCTCACGTTGTCTTAATTTCGCTTTGGTATCTTTTTGTAAACAACCCACATTTGATTAAAATTTTTATTGAGTTTGATTTGGTGATTAAAATTTTTAGTTTTTTTTTAAAAGAATTTAGTCTTTTGTGAAGTGGAAAGTAACTTGCAGTAAGTAATTCAGATTTCGTGTACATCGAATGAGAAGTTAGTCGTTTGGATTTATTATTGATTTGATATTAAAACTGATAGTTCGGCAGTTCATGGATAGGTTTTAATGATTTGACGGAGGGCAGGATAGCCCATGATTTGGATTTGACTTAGGGCAGGGAAGCCCGCGACTGACATGACAAGATTGATTAGAAACACGAGGACGTGTTAAATTCAGGACGGCCGAACTGTAAGGTTATTTTTAAAATATTGATTTGAGTTGTCAAAAATAATATAAAATTATTAATTTACCTAATGCAGGTAGTTTGATAAAATCGATATTTGGCTCATTCGATGTCATACAATCTGTTGCTAGGAGGTCAACAAGATTGAACTTGCATAAATACGGGTGTTTCGAAGGTTTTAGTTTAGTCTCCTTCCGAGATTCGGGGCGATATCGCATATTTTCGGTTTTTGTATTGTGAACTGGATAATTAGATGTTGTGATAGCAATCACGCTCTAATTAAATTATTTATTTCGGCATTAGTTTTTTTTAGATTAAAACTCTCGGATAACCTCTACACATTGAACCTGATGTTTTTTGTGTTGGTTTGAGAGGACATTCCAATAATTCGATAAAAATATTTAAATAATACCTGCTTTTCTGAGTGACGCCAATAGTATAGATTAATAGAAATATTTACTTTTTGTTTAAAAGCGAATCTTTGAAGCGATCTCTGCCAGGCAACTAGGTTGAGGAAGATTCAATGACTAGTGAGAAAGGTATTGTCAAAAATAATTAACTAAATAAATTGATACAAATTAAAAATAATAACCTGTTATCAATAGGAGGTTCTGCTAACGTCGAAACCACAAGCAAGAGGAACACCAAAAGACCCTGAAAAAAGTAATAAAATTAGAAACGATCAGAGAAGGTTTACTTGTTTAAATATATATCTAGGTACATAATATACCCGTGTATAAAGAGCGTTAATCCTCCTTTATCCTTACTAATATAAATAATGCCAAGTGTGTCTGTCTGTTTTTTCTCACGGCTCATACGTGTAACCGATTTTGACAAAACAATAATTTTATCACAGAGTTAACTTGCACGGTGCAACCTCTTACCTCGGAAACGGGAAAATTAAATAGTACAAGTGTAAGTAAATTAAAAATTTAAAAACCCCCGACACAAAAACCTCTATAAGAAAACTAGAAAAGAGCTGATAACTTTCAAACCTCTGAACCGATTTTCTTCAGTTATAGACTTATAGCTAACACTCTCGATCAAGCCACCTTTCAAACAAAAAAAAAAACTAAATTAAAATCGGTTCATTCGTATAGGAGCTACGATGCCACAGACAGATACACAGATACACAGACACACAGATACACAGATACACACGTCAAACTTATAACACTCCTTTTTTTGGGTCGGGGGTTAAAAACGACCATTTGCATTCCGGAGACGAAACTAGTCTGTTTATTGATTTGTTGGTTTGTCCTTCAATCACGTCGCAACGGAGCAATGCATCAACGTGATTTTTTGCATGTCTAGTCAAAAACCTGGAGAGTAATTTTATCCCGGGAGATGAAAGAGTTCCCACGGGATTATTTGAAAACCTAAATCCATGTGCACGAAGCCGCAGGCATCATCTAATACCTGTACATAAGTCACTTAACCTTAGTAAATAAATATATTAGAGCCTCGATAGCTCAACGGTTGAGGAGAGCTCAACGGTTGAGGAGCGGACCCGAAAGTTCGGCGGTTCAAACCCCACCCGTTGCACTATTGTCGTACCCACTCCTGGTACAAGCTTTACGTTTAATTGGAGGGGAAAGGGGAGTATTAGTCATGATTAGCATGGCTAATATTCTTTTTAATAAAAAAAAAATTACCTTCATTTTGTCCTATTTCTTCTTATCTTCTGTTCCCTTGTATCTTCAGAAATGCACTGTTTATCTAAGTATTGACATACAAGCTATAAGAAGACGGTGGTGTCAATTTGGAGGATGGTATTCGAGTGATGGTGAATCTCCAAACAAGGCTATATATAGAGACATAGGCTACAGCATCCTGAACGCACGTGAGATGATTTTGCGAGAGATGGGCCTTGCGACCTGTGAGGCGACCGCCAATATGCTCTACTTACAATTAAATTACACAGTTTACTTTTTTTTATTTAAATTATTATTACTTAAGCTTAATACCTTAAGCGAGTAGTTCAACGATGCCATCTTGTGCCATGTGGGTGCAGGAAGTTTTTTCGATTATTATTAAGTAATTATTAAAAACTACTAACCTACTAACAAGATGAATAAATGAATTTTCTTTCTTTCTTTCTTTCTTTCTTTCTTTCTTTCTTTCAACGATCTCCCTGGCGCAGTGGTTAGCACTGTGGTCTTACATATTAGTGGAGGGAGGCCCGGATTCGATTCCCGGTAGGGATTTGGAATTTTATAATTTGTAAATCTCTGGTTTGGTGCGAGGCTTCGGCCGCGGCTAGTTACCATCTGGATTTTCAACGCGTAAATAGCCAAGGATATGGAGGCTTATGCGGTAGTTTATTTTAATAATAATATAATTAAACTGCAATAGTATGGCGTTAGCGGCGATAGTACCTATATCCAACATAAAATCTAGACAAAAAACGAAATAATGCCTGATTATCTACAGGAAAAATATGTATGAAAATTTTTCATGCTAGCTCTGCTACAAGTCCTTCAGGAATACCAATTCCCACGCGTTGTCATAAAAAGAAAGAAAAAACGTTTTATTTTAAAGTTGTGTGACACATCACCGGTTAGTTATACCGGGTTTGGGTTTATCCCGGCGTCTCTAACACTTGAGCATGAAAGCCCAAAGGCCTCAAGCAGAAGAAGCGCTGGAGTAAACACAGAACCATAGAGAGTGCAGAACATGCAACAGTAATGTCGCCGTCTTTTTATTAATCACTAGCCAATGCCCGCGAGTTCGCCCGCGTGGATTTAGGTTTTCTGAAATCCCGTGGGAACTCTTTAATTTTCCGGGATAAAAAGTAGCCTATGTGCTAATCCAGGATATTATCTATCTCCATTCTAAATTTCAGCCAAATCCGTTCAGTAGTTTTTGCGTGAAGGAGTAACAAACATACACACACACACACACACATACAAACTTACGCCTTTATAATATTAGTGTGATGTGATTTCATTTAGGCGGGAAATTATTCATGCTGGATTTACAAGTGTTGAAATATCTAAACAGTAGAGCATACTAGCTTGCGATGGCAGCGTAATCACCTAAGGCGGTGAGCGAGGCGTGCTCCAGTTAAAGCCTTCGATTGATATTACAGGCGAGCTTTATCACTTAGCTATGTACCTATCAATTTGTACCTACCTAATTATAATGTCCTCCCGACCGAATTTCGGCCAAGGCGACCAATCTCCATAGAGATTTATTTATATTTTTTATTCAGATTCAAGTTAGCCCTTGACTGTAATCTCATTTGGTGGTAAGTGATGATGCAGTCTAAGATGGAAGCGGGCTAACCTGGGAGGGGTATGGCAGTTTTTATTAAACTCATACCCCTTTGGTTTTTACACGGCATCGTACCGGAACGCTAAATTGCTTGGCGGCACGGCTTTACTGGTAGGGTGGTAATTAGCCACGGCCGAAGCTTCTCACCAGACCAGATAAGAAATTCAGAAATTAAAAAATTCCAAACCCCTGCCAGGAATCGAACTCAGCACCTCCCACTAATAAGACCACAGAGGTTACCACTACGCCAGGGAGACCGTCAAAAATCTATAACCTAATTATTATCTCCTCCCGACCGAATTTCGGCTACGGTGGCCAATCTCCATAGAGATTAGCCAACTGTGCGGGAGATATTATTATAGTGCATAATAATTAATGTGTGCGTGAACACAGGTAAACTCTCTATTCCCTCACTCTCATAGCCCGATGGGACGGAAATCCGACACGACCGGAGAGAGATTAGGCACAAGACCGACAGCTTTACGTGCTCTCGGAGGTACGGAGGTGCCAGACCGCCAGCTTCCTAGGTAACTGCGAGCTAGTAGGTGCAGAGGATTTCTTGAAGAATTCAATGCCTAACTATTTTTTCGCCCGACTCGGGAATCGAACCCACGACCTCGTTAGCTGCAGTTGAACATGCTAACCACTAGATCATACTCAAAGGTAGATATTTCCGTGTCTCCAGAGAAAAAAAGGAATCCTAGGATCGCTTAGTATTTGTCTGTCTGTAATGTCAAGACCCGTCATGAGAATCAAAACCGTTTTACCGTTGGGTACGTTCTATTACCCAAGAATCATGTTTGGCAGGCAGCAATGTCACAAATAAAGGGGAAAATCCGAAAACCCTATCTTTGTTGTATATCACAAAAAGTGTTAGTTTGTTTTTACAATACAATGTTACAGACCTTGCAAAGTCAAAGTGCGGTCTATAGATTTCAACCTTAGATTGAGAAGGGTTTAATAGGCCATAGTCGGCCACGCTGGCTAAGTGAGAATTGGCAGACTTCACACCTATATGTATTTGAAAATATTATGGAGAATTCTCAGGCATTCTGGCTTCTTCACGATGTTTTCCTTCATCGTTAACCTCCGTTCACCGTAAAACCTAGCGAATTTTTTAAAGCGCAGAGACCTTCTCAGAGAGAGAGAGAGAAGCGAAGATAGAGATAGAGGGAGAGAGAAAGAGAAGCGCAGAGAGAGAGAGAGAAAGATACAGGCGCGTGCCCGGGATCGAACCCCCGACCTTCCGTATAGGAGGCTGACGTCTTGTAACCATTAGGCTATTACTGCTTGATTACAAATACTTATACTTACAAATAATTTTAAAATTATAATAATTATTCTTTCTAATCAACAATCTTGGATGAATTAAAGACTAATGTAGATCATAATCTAGTAACCTAATCAAGTGGGTATAGAAATATTTTGAAGAGGTGTTATTAAGTCTTCCCAAACAATAAACTTGTAAATTATTGAAGAATAAATCGATATAGGGATGTGCGAATTTAATAATTACAATTTATCGATAAGGATTAGACAATTTCTATCCGGCATTCCGAACTAGTGCTTCATGTATTTTGACGATTCACAAGTGCTTGTAAAAGATTAATTGAATAAAAAATATTTTTTAAAATTTAAGTATCACACTAATATTATAAAGGAGAAAGTTTGTATGTGTGTGTGTGTGTGTCTATGTTTGTTACTCCTTCACGCAAAAACTACTGGACGGATTGGGCTGAAATTTGGAATGGAGATAGATTATACCTGGATTAGCACATAGGCTACTTTTTATTCCGGAAAATCAAAGAGTTCTCACGGGAATTTTAAAAAACCTACATCCACGCGAACGAAGTCGCGGGCATCAGCTAGTTTTTAATATTTGTGAAAATCCGTATTATTACTTTCTGAATTAAATAATTCATTTTTTAAATTAATTAATTAATTAATCTATGGATAGTAGCTATCTATCCTTTTCCCTCCAGCTACCGTAGCTAACTGTATCGGATTTGAGTCCACCACCATTGAGGCTTTTTAGTTTTTACTATCGCTTGTTAGAAAACAAGCTGTGCCTTGTTAAACTACAAATAAATGACTTGTTATGAGTGACTCATTTTTCAACGCACCATTAAATGGTTAGGAACTTGAAAAACTGTGATTTTCTTTTCAAGGACTGAAGCAGGCACCTACTAAGACAGGGTTTTTGGAAATTCCACTTCACATTCATTCATTTCAATCACACTTATATATTTTTATTTTTAAATTGTTTAGTTAGTAAATAAGTAATGAAATAATCGATAATTGCAGAACATCACTATGATGTTGTAACCGCACGCGCATGTTATGACAATCAGCAAGGTAACGACTGCCCGATTTATCGATGAGATCGATTCGGAGCAAGGTCGACTGCGATAGCCATCGGATGGATGAGAGCTTTTTAATTTAGGTACCTAATCAATAATTATAATTATGTTAGTTTATATAATTAACTAGCATATGCCTGCGACTTCGTCCTAGACGCATGCGCATGAAGGTTCCGTTATGTGGAAAATCACAAATTTTCAGAAGACTATTAAAATTAAATTTTTTGAAAAAAAAAAAATAGCTTTACGTTTAGATCAAAATCATAATATAGCTAAAAAGGTTATCTCTGGGACTACCACAATCGCTAAAGAATAGGGTTTTGCCTTGGTATTGCATGAAAATTGTAAAAAACTACTTACATGGCGGATTTTGCGTGCGCAATGACGAAATTTCAAACCCCTATTTTACCTCCTTAGGGGTTAAATTAGTATAAATCCTCGTTTAGAGGATGTTTACATCGAAATAGCCTAGCACCCATTGATGGGGATTGCCATTCTGAAAGGAGAGCCGTTCTCAGTAGTGGGCCGGCGTTGGGTTGATCATGATGATATGAGATATCATAATATACATATAACACTGCTGTCGGCCGGTTGTCGGTTGCTCAATCTTGAGTCGTGATGTGTCTAGGTGCGCTGCAAATAGCGATTAATTATTTTATATACGCCACAAGGCATAAGTGTACAGCGATTTTGTTAACAAGTGTAAATTAAAAATTTATAACACCCCCGACAATTGAAGGTAATTATTATATTTAATAATTTTCAAACGGCTGAACCGATTTTCTTGGATTATAACTAAGAACACTCTCGATCAAGCCACCTTTCAAACAAAAAAAAAAAACAAAATTAAAATTGGTTCATTAATTTAGGAGCTACGATCCCACAGACAGATACACAGATACACACGTCCAACTTATAACATCCCTCTTTTTGGGTCGGGGGTTAAAAACTAGCAGACGCTGTCCATATACGACCAAGCAAGTTTGCATTGCAGCGCACTCAAAGCGGGCGGCGTCCAGTCAACTGATAGCCATAGACCGTCAATCAATGGACCGCTTCAATTCCGCTGCAAACTTGATCGGTAAACTTGAGCGTGTATGGCCAGCGTGATCCGTCTGGCTTCGTTCGCTTAGAAGTAAGAAAAATCTTACTTCTGGATAAAGTATCTTTTTAATAGTGTAAGAATTATTAAAATCGGTTTAATTCAGTTTCAGTGTTTTTCAAGAGGCGACGCAGCAGTGCTTTGCTCCACACAAATCATATAAATTATATTTGCCGCGCCGCGTTGCGCAGCTTAGCTCAAGTGTTAGTCGGGCGGGTTTCCATCCTTATGTCGTCGACATCCCATCTACACGCACGAAACGTTTTGCGTCATCATTCCTGATACGCATGGCTAAGGTTTGGAATACATACATCCATGATCTGTGTTTCCTACCAATTACAATCCGGGTATCTTTAAAACAAGAGTGAATAGGCATCTTCTAGATAAACGCGTCCCATCTTAGACCACATCATCACTTTCCATCACGTGTGATTGTGGTCAAGCGTTTGCCATAGTGAATAAAAAAAAGTGCATTGAAACCTTTAAGGCGATTGGTCGTGCCCGCTACCGCGCTTGCACCGGCGTTTCGTCGTGTAAAGTGAAAACCACTTATGCCTTGTACCACACCCGAAACACCTACACAACGCAATTTTCCCAATGCACGAATTAGCTATCGGCTCAACGCTCCAAATTCATATCTAATGATAGCGGCATCGAAGCGTGCGCACATTTGCATTCCCAATAATATACTAGTACCTATTTACCTACCTATTTTAATCTCTGGTGAAGTGGGTGGTGGTGGGTTTATAAATGGTAGGTTTCGGATTCAAAGCCTACTAAAAACTAGCAAATGTCCGTGACTTCGTCCGCGTGGACTACGCATATATCAACCCCCCTATTTTATCATCATAGGGGTTGAATTTTCAAAAAACCCCTTTCTTAGCGGATGTCTATGTCATAATTTTTATCTGCATGCCAAATAGTATCCCGGACATGGATAGATGAATGGATGGCTAAGTACTTTATTCCAGACTAGCGACCCGCCCCGGCTTCGCACGGGTGGACACTACCACGAAAAATCCTATCTATTTTCCGGGATAAAATATAGCCTATACGGATTCGGAAGAATCCCTCTAAGTAATGGTAAAAGAAATTTTGAAATCGGTCCAGTAGTTTTTGAGCCTATTCAATACAAACATACAAAAATACAAAAATACAAAGGTTTCCTCTTTATAATATTAGTATAGATAATTGAAGAGTTCTAGATAGGATTAAAAAAATCTAGGTAGATGAAGTTGTGACATCATATATTTGGTACAGAGATAGCTTGCTTTGAAGGCCTCCCTGTCGCAGTAGTAAGCGCTGTGTTCCTATTATAAGCCTCAATAGCTCAACGGTTGAGGAGCGAACTGAAATCCGAAAGGTCGCCGGTTCAAACCCCACCCGTTGCACTATTGTCGTACCCACTCCTAGCACAAGCTTTACGCTTAGTTGGAGGGGAAAGGGGAATGTTATTCATGATTAAAAATGATTAAAATGGCTATTAGTGGGAGGTCCCGGCTTCGATTCCCGGCAGGAGTTTAGAATCTCATAATTTCTCTGCTCTAGTCTGGTGGAAGGCTTCGGCCGTGGCTAGTTACTACCTTACCGGCAAAGTGCCGCCAAGGGATTTAGCGTTCCTTGGCGAAACTGCGGGCATCATTCTAGTACTAAAATAAAAAGCCATTGGTTTTCATAGTTCTTTATTTCGATATCTATTTGAATCACAGTCTACAGTAAGTATTTTATTAGATCACAATATATTTATTATTAATATTTCATTCATTTATTTAAATAATACCGCAGTTTATAGACGTCTCTATTATAATTTAATTATTTATTTAATACAAAATACAACAAAATGGTATAAAAAATAGGCAGACTCGGTTCAGTTAGAGTGTCTTCACACGTGCGGTGTAACCGCGGCGTTTTTCGTTTGATAAAGTCAAAATCAAAGTCAAAATGATTTATTCAAAGTACGTACTATTGTACTCCTTTTGATGGTCAGAATTGTTTTAATTGTACGATATAGTGGTGATAATTAATTACGTACACTTAAAACTAAAGCTATGAGGCTTCCAAATGCGCCCAAGTCGAAAAGATAAAAGACTTTATATATAAAATGGTGTCGATTATAAAACAAGACTACAAAAAACAACAAAAAATATACTATATTCTAACGAGGCAAATTTAGAACAAATGTAACAGGGAAGACATTAACTCCCATTCCAGTTCTTACTTCTTTGGAAGTTAGTGGTCAAAAATTCATGTCAGCTTTATTTTTTTTGCATATAAAAATCATTTATTATTATTCAATATTAAATGTTTCATTGAATGCATTTACTGGTAACCTAAACATTCTGAATAAAAAAATATAAATATACAATAATAAGGCTTACTTGCACAAAACCCGTTAAACTGATTTAGTTAAATTTTGTAATTCTGTCACTTTTTGGCAAGAACTTCTTTCAACTTCACTTTTAAATAAGGATTAAAATGGTACTTTTCATATGACAGTTGACATATAAAGCCAAAATGGCGAGTGAGATTTCAAAATGTATTCACTATAATTATATAAATCAGTTTTAGTATCCTTGTGCAAGTGGGCCGAAGTTTAACGATTCAATGGAAAAATATGAAATCACTTGAGTTAAGCAATAGATAGTTTAGTCAAATTAGTTATATACTATATCATGTTTTCTATAAATAAAATCATATTTTCTATATGACCGCTGTAGTAGACATTTTTATTTTCTATTGTTTAAGATTTTAAAAATCACTTAAATAAGTAGTTGTCACTTTTCAAAACAATAATACTTATTGTTAATAACAATATAATACAAAGTAATATTACTAAAAAAGTTATACATACATTTGATACATTTTATTCGGACCAGCCGATGTTTGAAAATACATATTATATTAAGTAGTAAAATTTTATGTAGTTAACTTTTAACCGCGGCGTTTCTTGTCGCGTGTGAAGTGCTCTTACAAACTTAGTTAAACTAGCAACAGGAACTTGGTTTACTCGATGCTTTTTACTTGTCTATCCGTCTGTATCGCTCTGCTGAAAAGAAAAAAAGACTTATTTTTAAAGAACTAGACAAAAATCAAAAATGCCGAACCGTTTATCTGGGTGGGTTTAAATTTTTTTTATAACAAAAATGAACGGTGCTTATTTAGATATATGTACAAATGTTTGTTTTTCGGATTTTACATATTGAGACCTTTCAATTGATACCTCGCAAGCGAGTTCCGTACGATCGTACAAAAAATTAAAAAACAGCGTAGTAAAAATTTGCAAGTTAATGACGGACAGCGCCATCTTGATGTGATTTAGTAAACTATTTCGGGAACACAAATAATAACACACAAATATTTTTTGGCGGAACCACAAATTCACGTTTTCCGGATTTTCCTTTTACTTGTGCTATAAGACATTGCTACCTGCCATCATTATATGATTCTAGATCAACGGGAAATACTTACCCTAAGGGTTTAATTCTCCCGAATTGACAGACAGACAATCAAGTGATCCTATAAGGGTTCCTTTTTCCTTTTGAGGTACGGAACTCTAAAAGTAAGCACTTTTACTTGAACGTGTTCGAAACCGACACACGCGACAGCTCGAGATGGTAACCGCGGTTGAGATGATCCACACTCGCACATGCCCCACGCTAAGGTGCGGGTGATCGGGGCGTTCCCCGCCTTATAACCCGATTGCCATCTCGACCTGGCGCGTAGCTTTGATTCTAAGAAAAAGTGTGTCACTCACTCGAGCCGGATAGACGAAGGTTTTGACCTCCGTGCTGCCGAACAAGTTGGTGGCGCGGCAAGTGAACTCGCCCATGTCGCTCCACAGCAGCGGCGAGATCACTAGCTCGCCTGAACGAAGCACCTGGATAAGAAGAACAATCACACTAATATTATATAAAGGCAAAAGTTTATATGGACTTCGTCTGTGATGGCGTTTGCTGGCGCGCGTGCTGTGCTTGGAGTGTTTGGAGTGTGTTTGGAGTGTTTTTTTTGTTAAGAGTGGCTGGTTTTTCTGTTATAGTTGGTGTTTTTTGGTGGTGGAACTGACTGGGAAGCGCTCTAAAGGGGCGCCGCGCGTATGCCGGCGGGCGCCGGTGCAGACGGAGTCCATACTTGTATAAATTCAATAACTTGAAAATATCACAAACTTGACATTGGCTAATCAGAGTAAAGCCAGATTTAAAGGAAAAAAAAAGGCAAAAGTTTGTATATGTGTGTGTATGTTTGTTACTTAAAATAAAGATGATGCTATCTATTAACTACCTGCGGAGGGCCCTCGAGTACATCGGTCACATCGCAAGGAAGAACGCCAGCAATATCGAAAAACTCATGGTCACTGGTAAGATCGAAGGAAAGAGACCCCGCGGACGTAGCCCGAGACGTTGGTCAGACCAAATACAAGTGTAAATTAAAAATTTATAACACCCCCGACAAGTGAAGGTTACAGTAATGACTAGAAAAGAGCTGATTATTTTCAAACGGCTGAACCGATTTTCTTGGATTATAGCTAAGAACACTCTCGATCAAGCCACCTTTCAAACAAAAAAAACTAAATTAAAATCGGTTCATTAGTTTAGGAGCTACGATGCCACAGACAGATACACAGTTACACACGTTAAACTTATAACACCCCTCTTTTTTGGTCGGGGGTTAAAAAGAAGCGGTCGACACACCAATCTGGGATGCAATCCAACTGGCAAGAAACAGAGAGCAATGGAGGAACATCGTAGCGAAAATTGCATCTAAAGGGAGTCACCATCCTCTAAATTGAGGAAACGACGCAGGAAGAGAGAGATGTTTGTTACTCTTCCAGCAAAAACTACAGGAGCGATTTGACTGAAATTTAGGATGAAGACAGATTATGCCCTGGATTAAATCCCGGAAAATTAAAGAGTTCCCACGGGATTTTTAAGAAACCTAAAGCCACGCGAAAGAAGTCGCGGGCATTAGCTTGTCACACAAATTATAAAGGCAAAAGATTGTGTATGTGTGTAAGTTGTTACTCTTTCACGCAAAAACTACCAGACGGATTTGGTTGAAATTTAGAATGGAGACAGATTATGCCCTGGATTAAATCCCGGAAAATTAAAGAGTTCCCACGGGATTTTCAAAAAACCTATATCCACGCGCACAAAGTCGCGGGCATCAGCTAGTCACACAAATATGATGAAGGCAAAAGTTTGTGTATGTGCGTGTGTGTGTGTGCGTAAGTTTGTTACTCTTTCAGCAAAAACTACTGCAGCGATTTGGCTGTTTTTTTTTAAACCATGCTAATCATGACTAATGCTCCCCTTTCCCCTCCAATTAAGCGTATAGCTTGTGCCATGAGTGGGTACGACAATAGTGCAACGAGTGGGGTTTGAACCACCGACCTTTCGGAATTCAGTCCGCTCCTCAACCGTTGAGCTATCGAGGCTCATAGGCATATTGATGCCATAAAAATCTTTGGGTCCCGCAGGAGTTTTTACACACAATATTTACTCACCTTCATCCTGGGTTCGTTGGTCACGTCCAGGCCATCGTTGGTCCGCCACGTGACGTTGGGTCGCGGGTGTCCACGGACGCGGCAGGGCAACACCACGTTGTTGCCGATGGTGTCCACGAACACCTTATAGGAGACCAGGATGCGAGGCGAGAGGGGGACCAGCTTGGAGCGCTCTGAGGTGTCCGTGCTGCTATCTGGTGACGAGAGCAAGGAAAATGTATTATCCATACTTATTAGAGTACTAGCTGTGCCCGCGACTTCGTTCGCGTGGAATAGTGACTTTTCGCGCTTTATATAGCCACGGACGCTCAGGCGCGAGGCGCCGTGATTCTTTAAATTGACACAACTTTTTTATTTATGAACCGATTGACATGAAATAAACACTAAATCCTAAGTGAAGCTTACTACAATATATTAGTGAAAACCGTATCTAAATCGAATAAGCCGTTTCTGAGATTAGCGTGCACAAACACACAGACAAACAGACAAACAGACAAACAGACAAACAGACAAAAAAAAATTAATTACAATTTCGGGTTCGGCATCGATATAATAACAACCCCTGCTACTTTTTTTTTATATATTTCCATTGTACAGACACCACTTTTCTACAATTTTATTATATGTATAGATAGATTATAAATGAGAAAGTGTGTCTGTCTGTCTGTCTGCTACCTTTTCACGGCCCAATAGTTTTACCGATTCCAACAGAAGGTACAGAGTTACCTTATATCCCGGGGACGGACATAGGCCACTTTTTATCCCGGAAAATCAAAGAGTTCCCACGGGATTCCTCAAACCCATCCGCGTAACCGATTTGTATGGTACCGAGGTAGCTTGCGTTCATGTCATTGACATAGGCAACTTTTATCCCGGAAAATCAAACACTTCCCACGGGATCTTTCACAACCTAAATCCACGTGGACAAAGTCGCGGGCATCCTCTAGTTTTTGAGTATTTTTATTTATTATCCACTAGCCAAACGCGCCAGGTTCGATGAAAGCTCTCAGCCGGCTTCATTTCATTTCATTTATTTTTGCTTTCATGTACATTTTTGGTGGGTGCTTATACACGAGATCTTGTCAGGGCATTGCAAATACAATTTGTTGTAATTACAAGAGTATTAAATAAAGTAATAAATAAAAAAGCCTTTTATTTCTTACATTTTACGAGATCTAATATCTGTTTTCTAGGTTTTTGTTATTTACTTAGCTACCTCTATAACATTTTCCCATTCAAGCATGCAAAATTACATAATCTACTTATAGTTTAAAATTTGAAAATTCGTCTATTGTTTAAATAATTGCACCATTAAATTTTAATTTAATAATAAAAGCACCGTTCTGTACATAAACCTTTTTCTTGATTTAAATAATAAGCTAAGCGCGTATTTGTTTTTTGCGTATTTTATAAGTAAATACGTACATAATCCAAGGAAATTTGTAGGGAAAGGAAGAAAAAATTATTATTTTGTACGAACTGTGTTATATGAAGTGAAAATTCGACATACTTTCAGGTATAAAATAAAAAAGTAGTAAAAAATCCGCTATGCTTTCAGGTAGTAAAGAATTACGATTTACTCCTCAATATTCCCAGGAAAAAGACTAAGTAAATTTCAGGAGTAGGTCCAATAAGCAAGGTTATATGTCATACTATAAAAGTCCTTTGTTATGAGACCTTAGAATAATAACCCTTCTTTGTAATAATGTTTTATTATGCGCCTTTATGATAAAAACTTGTTTACTTCCTTATATGCGTATTTGCTATCAGGATGTTTGTAGGCGTTACATTTCCACCAGATATGACTTTTTTACATTGAAAATATTTTTACAATAAAACTTAAAGACCCTTAATGAAATCCTATATTGTAAGTACACACCATGGCAGCTTGGAATGGTGCCAAGAATACTGGCTGCATTTCCACGCTGGTCAGCCAGGCTGATCCTTTGCGCAAATAATAAGCCAGCCCTTCTGACACGTGAGGCTATTAAAACCGCGATGAAACTATATTATCCCAAAAGAAGTCCTGCTTCGAAGAAGCGGAAAGAGGTCCCGACCCTCAGTAATGAGGAATACGAATATAGAGAGAGAAGACAACGGTAAAGAAAATTTCTCTTACCCGTGCTGTAGACGATGGTGTTAGCCCTGACCGTGCCCTGACCGGCCACCACTAGGCACGTATACTGCGCGGGCCCATCTGTTCTCGATATAAGTAGAGTCGATGACACTCGCGCCAGGGAGGATGGATTAGAGTCTATGATCTCATTCGAGTCTTTGTCGTACTGGAACGAAGAATGAAATAGCTTAATTTTAGGTATTTGTTTGTCTGCTTGACAGTGAGAGACTCAAAAAAAAAAGTAAAAGCTATTCGTATAAACTCAAAACTGTTTATCCATTTTTATGAACCGCTTCGATATTATCAGTGTTATGATAGCGGTCATCAAGATAGCGGTATGAACCGTTTTGATGTCTGTATCATGAACTGTTTTCATGTCAGTGATATGAACCGCTTTGATGTCTGTATCATGAATTGTTTTGATGTCAGTGATATGAACCGCTTTGATGTCTATATCATGAACTGTTTTGATGTCAGTGATATGAACCGCTTTGATGTCTATATCATGAACTGTTTTGATGTCAGTGATATGAACCGCTTTGATGTCTGTACATGAACCGCATTGATGCCAGTGATATGAACCACTTTATAATCAGTGTTATGAACCGCTTTGCTGCTCCTACCTCATACACAGGCGCGTCGTTCTTGAACCAATGCACGGAGGGCGCGGGTGCTGCTATCGCTTCGCAAGTCAGCTCCAGCGTCGTGCCAGGTCGGTGTGCGTTGCGCGCTGCGGGCCGCCGTGTTAGCGTTATGAACCGCTTTGATGATGGGGCTGGCACTGCTTGAAAGAATTTTATTTTTAATTCTATTACATAGTAGATTATGCCCGTAATTTCGTCCGCGTGGATTTAAGTTTTTTAATCCCGTGGGAACTATTTGCTTTCCGGGACAAAAAGTTGCCTATGTCAATTTCCGAGACGCAAGCTACCTCTGTACCCATATAAATCGGTTAAACGGATAGGCCTTCTAGAATTCGGTAAAAAAAGTAGCCTATGCCCTTCCCCGGGACGTAAGCGAACAGTGTTTCCTACCAATTACAATCCGGGTATCTTTAAAACAAGAGTGAATAGGCACCTTCTAGGTAAACGCGTCCCATCTTAGACCACATCATCACTTTCCATCAGGTGTGATTGTGGTCAAGCGCTTACCTATAGTGAATAAAAAAAAAGCTAACTCAGTACCGAATTTCATCAAAATCGGTTAAACTGTTGGGCCGTGAAAAGTTAGCAGACAGACAGACAGATACACTTTCGCATTTATAATATTAAGTAAGTATGGATATTAACTATGGATTAGTATGGATGAGCCCTTGACTGCGATCTCACCTAGTGGTCAGTGATGATGCTAGGATGGTAGCGGGAAAACTTGGAAGGGGTGTGGATTTTTTTTATTACACCCATACCCCATATCAGTTTCTACATGTCATCGTACTGGAACGCCAAATCGCTTGGCGGCACGTCTTTGCCGGTAGGGTAGTAACTAACCATGGCCGTAGCCTTCCAAGTCACATAAAGCGTGCACGTGCGAAAAGAATTCGTTTCTTTCACAACCAAGAATGTCTTGACAATCAAACCTACAAACCTACCACTTCCGTTTCGCAGCTTTTAGAAACTTTTTGATGTAAAAGCATAGGAATCAGTAACGGAAAATTGCAGTAACTTTTAAATTTCCGGCAAGTTTCCGGTCTGACCTCTGTTTGATGGTTAATCCTGATTACAGCACCTAAGTATGCGAAAGCTATAAAAATTAAAATTCATTAACAGGGCTCTCTCCGTCACTTACTCCATACAATCGTAGTTCCAATTTCATTTGAATATTAAGCAACTAAAGTCCATGAAATTTTGCAGACATATTCTAGAAACTAATATCTATGTCTGTGGTTTTCCAGATTTCTGTTAAAATATTCGGTTTCAAAGTTACACGGTCTTAAAAATTTACATACAAATCTTTGAGCCCCTGTAATTTTAAAACTGCATATTTTTCGAAAAATCTAAAACACCACAGACACAGATATTAGTTTCTAGAATATGTCTGCAAAATTTCATGGACTTTGGTTGCTTAATATTCAAACGAAATTGGAACTACGATT
This sequence comes from Maniola jurtina, assembly GCF_905333055.1. Lineage (NCBI taxonomy): Eukaryota > Metazoa > Arthropoda > Insecta > Lepidoptera > Nymphalidae > Maniola > Maniola jurtina. The sequence goes on from NC_060053.1 coordinate 1,111,396, forward strand.
GTATGGAGTAAGTGACGGAGAGAGCCCTGTTAATTATCTCACCATTAGATTCTATGTGGTTGTCAATTTCTGCGAGAAGCTTCAGATGTCTGTTGACGTTGGCGCCGCCCGCCAGCGCCGCCGTGGCGAGGATGAGAACTAAATAATACATGCTTTGTACGTGATGAGATTCTTGGTTATCCTGAAACAATGACAAAAATACTGTTATACTTCTAGACTTTCAAATCCGCGTATACGGGCTGAAATTTTAAAATGATTGTCTTCCCGTGGCAGAACGATTTGCCGCGGTAGTATTATCTATACCTACTATCGAATCATAGAGTTAAACTTAAAAAGATTTTTTTTTAATAATTAAAAAAAATTATCATCAACTCGAACGATTTGTAACACCATTTCAAGTGTATTTTTTGCAATGAATAAATAATAAAGAAATATGATGAGAAACAGTAATACTAGACTCAACACTTGCTTTAACGGCGAAGGAAAACACCGTGAAACTTACAGAAGGCCTCATTCATACGAGAGCTTTTATAACGTCCATTAATTAAAAAAGCGTTCAAATAGAACAAATGCATTCCCAAGTATCTGTTCACACGACAACGCTTTTTTAACGCGTATACAACGTTAATACCCGCTGGAAATACAACAGTGCGCGATAAAAAAGCGAAAAGATACTTGGGAACGCATTTGTTCAATTTGAACGCTTTTTCAACGGACGTTAAAAAAGCTCTCGTATGAATGAGGCCTAAGCCCTAATTCACACGAACGTTATAAAACGTTGCGTTAAAACCAGGCGTTGGCGGGTATTAACGTTGTACGCGTTAAAAAAGCGTTGTCGTGTGAACAGATACTTGGGAATGCATTTGTTCTATTTGAACGCTTTTTTAACGGACGTTAAAAAAGCTCTCGTATGAATGAGGCATAAGAGTTCTCCATAATATTCTTAAAGGTACGTGTGAAGTCCACCAATTTGCACTGGGCCGGCAACTTTGCTCGTTTGGCTTTAGGTATCAAAAATCCCTTGGGAACTTTTTAATTTTTCGGGATAAAAGTTATCATCCTTTTCCTATTTAAAAGAGAAACAGTGCCTACTATGAGACTTTTATGGAACACGAGCTGATGCCCGCGACTTCGTTCCCGTGGATATAGGTTAAAAAAAAATCCCGTGGGAACTCATTGATTTTTCGGGATAAAAGTAGCCTATGTGTTAATCTATTTCTTATCCTTTCAGCAAAAACTGCCTAGTAATTTTTGCGTGAAAGAGTAACAAACATCCATAGGTACGGTAGATACTTTAAACTTTCGTGTTTATAATATTAGTGGGATAAAATGCCCTGGAAAGTTCCCCATTGATTGTTAAATGTTAATAAGTAATGAGTTTTTATCATAACTTGCTTGAAATAAAGCGTTATTATTTTATTATAACGTGGTCTTTGTAAATAGAGATCGATTGAAACGGTTGAAGGAAGCTTTCATTGTGAAAACGTGGTCGATTTTATCAGTGAAAGACCTTATATGTACATTAGTTCTAAATAATAATTACAAATTATTCAAAAAGTTGTAAGCAAGCTTAGAAATTTTACAACTAAGTGTGGATTTTTGCAAAATAAACTTATTACCTAGCAAGAGATTCAAATTCTTGAATTAGAAGTATAATTTTTCTTATAATTATTAAAATAAAAATACATATATAGGTAGATAGGTATAGTAAGCTTAATCATATTATATCAGCATATTATTTTGAATGTACTATTTCTTACTTTAATAAAGAATCAAAGCAAATTAAAAAAATTCACTTGCACTCTACTTTCGGCTCTACATTTTGCACTCAGTTAAAGAGGTTAAAATTTCATTTTTTTTTAATGAAACTGTTCTATCTACACATAATATACTTAAGTATTAAAATAATACTTAAATATATTAAGATTGAAATAGGTACTTACAAAAAATTGAATTAAAAGAATTCATACAAAAAAACACGTGGGAACTTTTTGTCTAAGCCATAGAGATAGAAGGGCCTAGGTAACAGTAACTTTGGATTGCATCATCTTTTTTTTAACGCATAAGTAAACGTTCTAGAAACTACATTTTATGTCGTATAGAAAAAAATATTCAATTTAAGGAAATTAATATTATTTAGTAACATATTGGCCTAAATATTAATATTGTATTAATAATAATACAATTAGCTCACATATCTTCTATTACAATAAAGAAATAAAAATTACATGTTAAGATAAAAAATAAAAAAATAAATACCTTTTAAATTAACCACGAAGGTTTTATTTTACGCGCGAAAACCTCCTTTACAAATCTACACTACAGGTATACAATAATATCAAATGTATAACAAAAATCACTGTACTTATGTGTAACGGAACACGCACTTTAGCAAAAAAAAAAAAAAGAGATTTCAAATCACAGATTCTAAATTTCTAAACGTAAAAAAAAAATATAAATTCGTTCTAAAATCGGACGCACTTTTTTAATTTAAGCGCGCACATACAGGAGCATTGGACGGGACTAAATGTGCTGCTAAGTATTGCCGCATATATATAGGCGTCGAAGTTCTTGAATTCCAAATTGAAAAATGCACGCATAGGACGCCATTTCACTGGGAAGTTGCGACACAAGGGCGATAAGACATGTCATGGTGTCGTATCGTAACGACACCTTATTACTTTTTAATTTTTATTGTATTCAAATGCTAAAAGGGGCGGTTTTGCACCTACCACCATATTGATATATTGCCAACATTATTAGTTAGAGGGTGTTTTAGCAAAACTAACCCCTAACTTCACAGCATAAAATATTATAGGTATTATTTTAATTTTTACGAAATACTTAGCTAGGTTGGTAGGTATACGTGGTAAAATACAAAAATTGTAAATGTACCTAACTCAAGGTTTTTTTAGAAGTTGTATTACACTTTCAATAGATGGCTTTAGTTATTAGTAGCGCTTTCAGTCGTTAAAAATGACGTGCTTTAGTGGAAAATGAAAATACGCAGATTTTTATAGAAACTGAATTTTAGAGTCTGAGTATGTTTTTATTAGTAACTAGCTGACGCCCGCGACTTCGTTCGCGTGGATTTAGGTTTTTCGAAATCCCGTGGGAACTCTTTGATTTTCGGGGATAAAAAGTAGCCTATGTGCTAATCCAGGATATTATCTATCTTCATTCTGAATTTCAGCCAAATCCGTCCAGTGGAAGTAGTTTTAGTCCATGGCCCCATAACCACACGGTCCGTCCCTGGTCGCACCTCAGTATGGTTCCCATGTCGATTCCTACGATGCGTTGTACGTTGTCGTAGACTTTTACGATACGACGTCGCACCGCAAGTATTAGGAAAGGGCCCGTAGGCTATCACTTTAACCAATGGATTAAAACGAACCGGCAGTGCAAAGGCGCCTTTAAAGTCCACGTGTGCGAATATTGGGCCAATCAGTTTTATCTTTCTGAAGCGGTAATCTAATCTTATCATTTTATTCGCCATAGCTTCCGGCGTAAGCTTTTGCGTGAATATTTTAGTCTTCGAGGGGCGTGTGGCCTAGTTGTGACGACGTAGGTAGGTATATCAATCGATTGAAGCAACTTCGATACAAGTCGGTAACTGGATTGGTGACCGACTTGGAGGTCTTAATTTGGCCTTTTCGTTTTCTCCGTCCCTTAGAGAGCAAGTGAAGTCCAATAATAAGTGTAAATGAGAGTTGAGTATAAATCTTGTTCTCTTAGTCGAGTTGGATGCCTACCAAATTATTCTGAGAAGAAACCCGTGCTCAGTAGTGGGTCGGCGATGTGTTGGTCATGATGATTATGACTTCTAGCTAAAATGCCATTGTTTTGCAATGCCTCTCTATTGTACGTTGCTGGTAGCTAATATGTCAGAAATTTTTACGCAAGTGTCAATAACAACTGTATAAACTATAAAATTTCAGCTGAATCGGATGAACGATGCGGTGAGCGACCACGCAAACATTAATGTTATAAAATCAGATTTTATTATTATTCATTATTTTATTGCTCGGACCAAATCGTATCGTTACCGTTCCATGGTCTTTTATTATAAAAACTGCATTTCGTGATGGATGGTTTATTGAATAGACCCATATATTAAGAATAGACTGTACCTAATTATTCACTAGATAATATTATAGAAACCTAGATAAACTATGAACAGTAGGTCCTTTTTACCCCCGACCCAAAAAGAGGGGTGTTATATGTTTGACGTGTGTATCTGTGTGTCTGTGGCATCGTAGCTCCTAAAATAATGAACCGATTTTAATTTTGTTTTTTTTTTGTTTGAAAGGTGGCTTGATCGAGAATGTTCTTAGCTATGATCCAAGAAAATCGGTTCAGCCGTTTGAAAGTTATCAGCTCTTTTCTAGTTACTGTAACCTTCACTTGTCGGGGGTGTTATAAATTTTTAATTTACACTTGTTGCATAACGTGATTACGTTGTACGTGTGATGAGTTGGTGACTCAAAATGGTTAACCCCCACTGAAATTTTCGTCATCTGTATGGGACTGTCTGTCATTTGTATGGGATTACGTTACAGAGAGAGCCTTATATACTAACTTCTTTCCGTGGATAGAGTATAGCTGACGCGCCCCACCTTCGCTCGAGTGGAATTTTGAATAATAGCGAGGGAATTTCCGAAAATTCTGAAACATGTACCTACTTCTTCATTTTTAACCACCGACCCAAAAAGAGGGGTGTTATAAGTTTGACGTGTATCTGTGTAACTGTCTGTGGCATCGTAGCTCCTAAACTAATGAACCGATTTTAATTTAGTTTTTTTTGTTTAAAAGTTGGCTTGATCGAGAGTGTTCTTAGCTATGATCCAAGAAAATCGGTTCAGCCGTTTGAAAGTTATCAGCTCTTTTCTAGTTACTGTAACCTTCACGTGTCAGGGGTGTTATGAATTTTTAATTTACACTTGTAACCGAGAGTCTTTATAACTTAAGAAATGACGGACTTCATACAAACTTTCGTCCACTTTTTGACCCCATAAAAGAGGAAATTTCCTAAAAATCCTTTCTTAATGAACGTCTACGTCATGACAGAAACCTAAATTATGAATTTCAAGTTTCTAACCCCAGCGGTTTAGGATGTGCGTTCATAGATCAGTCAGTCAGTCAGGCTAATCTATATATCAGGCGTATAATAAAATCGCTGTTTCCGTGGCCACCAGACCACAGGCGAGCTTAGTAACAGAAAGTTCGTTCACGTGCTAACGATGCGCGATTGATTGCGCGCGCGCACAGTTGATCAATTGATCATTTATCAATCGTTTATCAACGTTGCAACGCTTTTATCCTTTTGCACTTCCGAGTGCGGTTGCTAACTGAGAATATTGTTAAGGAGCATCTACATCCATACTCTTTTTTTGTTTTTTTTTTTTTTAATTCAGGTACAAGTTAGCCCTTGACTGCGATCTTACCTGGTGGTAAGTGATGATGCCGTTTAAGATTGAAGTGGGCTATCTTGAATCAATATCTTCTCTAAATATATAGGTATACCTACTTAAAAGGAATTAAAACTGACTGACTGATTGATCTATAAACGCACATCTCAAACTACTGGTCTGAAATTTTACATGTATATAGCTATTATGACGTAGACATCTACTAAGAAAGGTTTTTTAATTAAATCCCAAAGAGGGGTAAAATAGAGGTTTAAAATTTGTGTAGTCCACACGGACGAAGTCGCGGGCATTAATCAGTCAATAATATTTTATTTCAGACCGACCATATTATTGCAATACTTGCTGATGTCCGTGACATCGTTCCTGTGGATATAGGTTTTTAAAAATCCCGTGGGAACTCATTGATTTTCCGGGATGAAAATATAGCCTATGTGTTAATCCAGGGTATACTCTATCTCCATTCCAAACAACCAAATGCGTCGAGTGGTTTTGGCGTGGAAGTATAACAAACATCCATACACACAAACTTTCGCGTTTATAATATTAGTAGGACAAGTGTAAATTAAAAATGTATAACACCCCCGACAAGTGAAGGTTACAGTAACTAGAAAAGAGCTGAGAACTTTCAAACGGCTGAACCGATTTTCTTGGATTCTAGCTAAGAACACTCTCGATCAAGCCACCTTTCAAACAAAAAAAAACTAAATTAAAATCGGTTCATTAGTTTAGGAGCTACGATGCCACAGACAGATACACAGATACACACGTCGAACTTATAACACCCCTCTTTTTGGGTCGGGGGTTAAAAATTAATACAATAGGTAGATACGTCCCAGGCGAAGAATTATCATAAACAAATTGTAATAAATTCGGGTTAAACCCACCGAAGATGCGCAGCTGAAAAGCCGAATGGCGAATATTTGCAGAGGTAAATAAACTCCACAATTTACTCACCTATGAGTATTTGGAAGGCCTCCCAAGAGCTGAGACAAAGGAGTTTTAATTCCTGAATTTCGGAAATCGGGGCCGAATCAATGACATTGGGCCGAATTGAAATATCATGCGAATTTCGGTATAATCCATCAATTATGTAACTCATCTATAAAAACAAAGATTAATTAGGTAGGTAAGGAAAAACGGAACCTGTCCATTTGTCCATCTGTCATGTCTATCAAGAAAACCTATAGGGTACTTCCCGTTGACCTAGAATCATGTTTGGCAGGTGGATAGGTCTTACAGCACAAGTAAAGGAAAAAAGCCGAAAACCGTGAATATGTGGTTACATAAAAAAATAATTAAATGTGTTCATGAACAAATAATAGTACAAATTATTATTTTCAACTAGGGGATGCCCGCGGCTTCGCCCGCGTGGATTTCGATTTTTTAAATCCCGTAGGAACTCTTTGATTTTCCGGGATAAAAAGTCCTTCCTCGGGATGTATCCCGAGTCTGTACCAAATTTCATTAAAATCGACCGACAGACAGACAGACACACTTTCGCATTTATAATATTAGTATGGATAGTATAGTATATATTATAATATATAGTATAGATTTTCAAAGTAAGATAACTATACCGAGTGGGACATTTCCTGCATGTTTAGCAGTGGGAGGGCGGGCGCTGCATGTCGCATGCTGCATGTTGTACAATACAGATTTGCCGTTTTTTAGCGGATTATAGCAAATTAAGCTTTTTATTAATTCCTATGAAGCCCTGAGCCCATACTTAGCAGAAAAAATTGAACATTGAAAATAATCCGTTTCCTCAGGGAGAGGTAATTCATTTTCCTTAAGAACGCAGACAGATTTTCTCTATATTCAAAACAGTTCCAAGAATTCTTCAAGGATGCGAAGTCTACATACACGAGGATAAGAAAAAAAAATGCAAAATGTGGCCTGAATCGATTTCAAAATGTCATTGAATTTCAGATCAATGAGAATTAATCGATTCAGTCATTCAGAATTTCACTGTGAAAATCGATTTCTTGGAAATCGGGTTTCTTTTTTGAATAAAATGATTTGGAATTGGGTGGGGTGACCCTTTTATTAATTGAGATTTTTTCGTTTACATATTAAAGAGACGATTAATAGAAGGAAAACTCAGCTTGCGCGTTTTAGCAATTAGATATCACTTACTTATCCTTCTTCTTCTTCTTCTAGTGCCGTCTCCTATCGGAGGTTGGCAATCATTAAGGCTAACTGGATCTTGTTCACCGCTGCTCTAAACAGTGACCTCGTACTCATGTTAAACCACTGGCGAAGGTTTTTGAGCCAGGATGTTCGTCTACGGCCAGGTCTACGCCTGCCCTTTATTTTCCCTTGCATTATGAGCTGCTTACTTACTTATCCGGTAATAGAAAATATCGTTAGGATTTTGATGATATTTAGCACCGAGCTTGCATTTTGGAGAAGGACTATGGTCACTTTTGGTCCCGGTAAATTCTCTTGGGGTTTTCAAAAAAAAAAAACTAAGTATATCCACTTCGCCAATGTAGCGGGCGTTTTCTACTTTGTACAAAGATAGTTTACACACTGGAAATGACCGTACCTACAATACTTTTCGGGTTCTGTACCTCAAAAGGAAAAACGAAACCCTTATTGGATCACTTTGTTGTCTGTCTGTCTGTCCGTAAAACCTATGGCTATAGGGTACTGCCCGTTGACCTAGAATCATGAAATTTGGCAGGTAGGTAGGTCTTATAGCACAAGTAAAGGAAAAAATCCGAAAACCGTGAATTTGTGAAAAAAAAGTGTGTTCACAAAAATTTTGATTCACTAAATCACATATAGATGGTGCAGACCGTTATTAACTTGCAGAGTTCTACATAAAGTTGTTGGGTCTGTATTATTGTCTTGTACGATGGTAATAGGCACACATTTTTACATACTACCTAGTAATTAGAATTCTCGAACTAGGTACATTATAACAAGTGAAAATATTACAATAAAACTTAAAACTAGCCTTATCTAATTACTGTACAAATCATGGCCGCGTGGAATGGTGCCAAGAATACTGGCTGCATTTCCGCGTTGGACAGCCAAGCTGATTCGTTGCTCAAGAAATGAGCCAGCCCTTCTGTTACCCGATGAGACTAATAATCTGATAAAAAATTGAAATCGATCTGATAACAAGCTGTGATCCCAAGGTCCTATTAAAATATTAGTAGGAAGTTGGATGATGATATAATAACTAGGATGATATAATATCGTGAACATACCACTTACCTACGTCGAAGTAGGATTAAAGAAGATAAAATCAATTCAAATCGATTCATTCTGATATCCGGTTACGCCGCAATCTGATATGAAATTACAATACTATCTTCCTTGCGAAATGCCTGCTACTATTGAAATTTAGAAATCGGTCAATACTTCTATAATCTAAATATAACAAGATAAAGTTGAAAACTAAAACCCGACTGCGATCGTCTTATACGCTGAAATATTATAGTACAATTATAAATTCAAAATTTATAACACCCCCGACAAGTGAAGGTTCCAGTAACTAGAAAAGAGCTGATAATTTTCAAACGGCTAAATCGATTTTCTTGGATTATAGCTAGCTCTCGATCAAGCCACCTTTCAAAGAAAAAAAACTAAATTAAAATCGGTTCATTGGTTTAGGAGCTACGATGCCACAGACAGATACACAGATACACACGTCAAACTTGTTATAAGTTTTTGGGTTGGGGGTTAAAAATTTATTTCCGTCGCTTGGAAGGTATATTTTAATGTTGTAGTAAAGTTATATGAACTCAGAATTTTCTTTTCTTTCATTTGACATCCCACTCGATACATATTTAAAAAAAAAATTTTTTTGGACACCCTCACTTTTTTTGATGCAACTTTTTTCGTATAAAATATAGCCTATGTCACCCGGACCTTTACAACGAATAAATTGACACATCATTCATCAAAATCGGCCCAGCAGTTTAAGCGCTACCTAGGAACACACATAATCTGGATACAATCATACATACATAGACTGCTAAAATCATAACTCTTCCTTTTAATTTGCCGCAGTCGGGTAATAAAGAGTAAGGAGGCTAGGCGTGGTATGTCACAGAATTTTGCGAGAAAAATCGCGCGGGAAAATTTTGCAGTGCGCGCTTGCCCTTTCCGTAGTGTTCAACTTGTTTATAAAGAAAGTAAAAATCTAGATTAACGGATGCAGGTAGTCTAGATTTTTAGGTTTAGACTAAAATATATGGACGATAAAGTGTGGGTTTTTAGCACTTGTTTTGAACTCAAAATTTATTTTGAATATTTACCTTCTCTACTGCGTCAAAACTTCTCTTATATTAAAGCTATTTAATATGGACTTCGTCTGTGGTGGCGTTTGCTGGCGCGCGTATTGTGCCTTTTTGGAGTGTTTTTTTGTTAGAAGTGGCCGGTTTTTGTGTTCTGCTGGTGTTTGTTGGTGGTGGAACTGACTGGGAAACGCTCTAGAGGGGCGCCGCGTGTATGTCGGCGGGCGCCGGCACAGACGAAGTCCATACTTATACACATAGTTTCACTAATTTATATTTAACTATAAACTTGACATTGGCTAATCAGTGTAAAGCTAGACGAAAGAGAGAGAAAAAAGCTATTTATTAAACTGCTTTTAAAATATAAGAGAAGCCATGAGGCGCGAGTCGTGATAGCCTAGTGGTTAGACGTCCGGTCCGCCTCCTATTCGCGAGGTCGGGGGTTCGATCCCGGACACGCACCTCTAACTTTTCGGAGTTATGTAAATATCAGTTGCTTTCGGTGAAGGAAAGTATCGTGAGGAAACCTGCATGCCTGAGAGTTCTCTTCAAAGGTAGGTAGAGCCTCAATAGCTCAACCGGTGAAGGAGTGGACTGGAAACCGAAAGGTCGACGGTTCAAACCCCGCCCGTTGCACTATTGTCGTACCTACTCCTAGCACAAGCCTGACGTTTAATTGGAGGGGAAAGGGGAATACACTAGCTGTGCCCGCGACTTCGTTCGCGTGGAAGCGCTTTATATAGCCACGGACGCTCAGGCGCGAGACGTGTAGTACGTACTCTGTACGTTAAAAATGTTCGCCGTGATCCTTTAAATTGACATAACTTTTTTATTTATGAACTGATTGACATGAAATAAACACTAAATGTTAAGTGAAGCTTACTACAATATATTAGTGAAAACCGTATCTAAATCGAATGAGCCGTTTCTGATATAAGCGTGCACAAACACACAGACAAACAGACAAACAGACAAAAAAAAATTAATTACAATTTCGGGTTCGGCATCGATATAATAACAACCCCTGCTACTTTTTTTATATATTTCCATTGTACAGACACCACTTTTCTACAATTTTATTATATGTATAGTTAACATGGCAGTAGGGTAATATTGTGTGTTCTAGCTCAAGTCTCTAGATGACGCGGCGCGCCAGCGCGCGCCGGATCTATAAGACTTAAGCTAGAACACACAATATTTTCACAATAGATATCAGTTACAAGAGAATGATCAGGTTATTGTTACTAACTCATGTAGAAAGATGATTCAATGGTTGATTTAGCACATTTTCAACTGATGCAACTACTTACGATACTGAGTTGGAATATTTTATACAAATTCTATTCTTAAGCATCGATTAGATTATTTAGATTTAGAATAATTTATATTTTGTACTGGAACCCTCAAGAACCTACCTAATGCAATTAATGTAGCACTCATCTCAAATTTATGTTAAGCGGAGGTTCAGTTTATGATGGGAGCAAGTTAAAGCGGAACAGGTATGTCAGTTTATTAATATAAGTAATTAGTAACCACACTCCTTTATCGTAAAGTAAAAATTCAAGTGTTGCGGTATAAAGGTTCAAACACGATCGTTCAATTATTCAATCATTCATTTATTCATTTATTCAAGTATTCAACTCATGGTAAGTGGTGTGTCAGTTTAAGATGGAAGCATACTAAACCAGAACAGGTACGTTTGTCAGTTTATTAATATAAGTATAATTAGTGACCACACTCCCTTACCGAACATTCAAGTGTTGCGGTATAAAGGTTCAAAGACAATCGATCAATCATTCAATCATTCATTCATTCATTTATTCAAGTATTCAACTCATGGTAAGTGGTGGGTCAGTTTAAGATGGAAGCATACTAAACCGGAACAGGTACGTTTGTCAGTTTATTAATATAAGTATAATTAGTAACCACACTCCCTTATCGAAAATTCAAGTGTTGCGGTATAAAGGTTCAAAGACGATCGTTCAATCATTCATTCATTCATTTATTCAAGTATTCAAAACATGGTAAGTGGTGTGTCAGTTTAGGATGGAAAGCATGCTATGCCGGAACAGGTAAGTATGTCGGTATATAAGTATCAATAATAATTACTAACCACACTCTTATAATAGAAGGTTAAAATTCAAGTGTTGTAGTATTAAGGTTCATCCAATTCATTCATTCATTCTAGTGTTATGGTATCCCACTAAAGCAAGTGTCCGAGTCAGAGGTGCATGCCTGGGATCGAACCCCTGCCCGACTTATAACCGGAGGCAGCGGACGTCTTAATCACTATGCTATCATGACTCATAGAGTAGATCGAGTTCGGTTGATAGACCTACTATTCCATAAAATACTTACATTAACACTTTTCTACCTAACTATTTTTGCCGATAAAATCATATTTCATATAAGTAAGTATAAGTACTTTTTATTCTCTAAATGGGCGATAATTTTTATAAAATTATTATTAATCGATCCGCTTTTGGTAAGTAACTAATGAAATATTATATTGTATTTTGGCATTACACTATTTCAATTGCTGTAAACATTACCTACATAGTGCATAATATGCATACTTATCTAATGTAGAAATACAGAACAGACGCCATGAGTGTTAAAAAATAATATCAAAGTAGGTATAGTCGGGATACATCATGTGTTAACTAAAAGTGATTCTTTTTCGGTGTCTAATGACTCGTATTGCAGGATTGCATATTTGCAGTTTGCTTCCTAATAGGGAATCCTAAACATGCATGCGGCATCTTATGTATGTGTGTAATAATGAGATCTTTGAATGTCATTCTAATTACTTTTATGTTTAAGAGTCATTATTCTATGCAAATACTATGAACTTTTGACTTTATTGATTGACTATTAGAAGAACCTAAATTCTGTAAGCACTGTTTTCACTACGCATTTCTTTTGTGAGCACTTCAACGAGCAAACGTTTACTTAATTCACTTAAAAAATCATTTTTTAAATTTCAAAAAGCAGTTGTTTAGCTTCAGTATGTATGTATTTTTTTATTTTTTTTATTTTTTACATATTTTAATGAAAGAGTTGTTGCATCTACAGATAAATAATATTTTTTTTAATATTAACTTCTTACCTAATAGTATTTTAAAAAGTTACATTAAGTACATACATGTTTAAATTTCATTTCACCAAAAAATCTTTAATTGTTTCAGAACTAGTTAATAGTATGATGTAACAACATTAAAAAAATGTTTTTTCTATAACAGGGCTTCGAACTTTAGTAATAATCCTTTTAATTCGGATGACGAATTACCTATAACTTCAAATTCAACTTCAAAGAGTAAATCACTCAATAAATTGAAGAAATCAAAAAAGCGGCAGTCAGATTCAGAATCTGAACCGGAACCACCTGTAAAGCGTAAGAAAGCGCTTCAAAAAAAGCCTGTCAAGGCTGCACGTCCTTCATGGGAGTCTGAGGTGAGTTATTACACTTTATTTTTACTGTAAATATAATATTATTACAATTGTTTTCAAGAAATATTAGAATTCTGACTGAATATAAGCATCAACTAAACCCTTTAAGAAGATATTAATGGTTTTTTTTTACATCATTATATTTAATTATTTAATTATTAGTTAATATTAGCTTAGCACGTTTGAATATGGAGCCTAAGGTCTCAAGTTCGATTCTTGAGCTGGATCAAATAAATTGTTAGCTTTAGGGGAGGTTTCGCAACTCAACTCTGGGTTGTTGAATTTATTGATGGAAACCTATTTATTAATAAACATTTTATTAACTGAGTTAATATTTTTTAATAACTAAAAATATTATTTTTGTCTTTTCAGTACGAAGAAGAAGTGGTGCAAAAGCTTGAACCACTTAAAAATTTTATCACCAAAAAAATAGCATCTGGATATTCTACCCAGCGAAAACCAGAGAAATTAATAACGGAAGGCGATTATTACTTAGAACTCCGCATCTATAACGCTGCTGAAGCATCAAAGATAAGCCCGGGTAATCGATGGCGTCACGCCCTTTTTACTTATAAGTCATGTATGGATACCAACTCAGAAATTTGGCAGGCAACGAATCGCTTGGTCGCTGCTGCTAAGGAAGATTTTAAAGGGGTTAAACCTACACTATACCCAGCATGAAAATTTTAACTGCATTTTACTAACTTCAAATAATAAGTACTCTTACTTAGTATAATCTCATAATGACTTTTTGTGATATTTGTAATATAACAGTGCCAAAATACTTTTCACATAAGAAAAGTTATATACATAAGTCTAATTGTTTACTTCGCACAGAATTCGATAATGTTCAAATAATTGGAACTGCTTTTAAGAACAGAATACTAAGCTATCGTGTATGTCCATCAAAAAAAATTTTGTTACCTGAGCAATTTTTATCTGAAGTTGTAAATACGATATGTAATTTAGTAAAAAGAAGTCTTGAGAAACATAATGCTCTTAAAATAAATTTTGAACTATTTGCGACTTTTACTTTGCCAAAAAATAATGAAAAATCTTTGAAGTCGTTTAATACTAAATATGTACAAATTTTTCAATCCACAAACATAAAAAATATATATTTAGAGTGTGTAAAAAGCCTGCTTAACAAATTATCAGAGTTTGAACATTCAGAATCAGGCTGGTCTTTTGACTCTTTGAATAATTTAGAAGTAAACATTAATAAATATAATCCTTTAAGGACAGGCTCCTATATTCCACTACCAATAAAAATTCTGAAAACTAGATCTTGTGTAAATATTAAAAATAGTGATGATAAGTGTTTTCTGTGGAGTATATTAGCACATATGTATCCCACCGATAAAAACTGTAATAGAGTATCTTCATATCCTCATTATTCAAAAGTTTTAAAAACAGATGGTATGTCGTTTCCACCATCTTTTGAGGATATCACATTATTTGAAAAAAATAATTCTGACATAAGTGTTAATATATACAGTTTAGAAAAAAATGGTGATATTAACGGACCTCTGTACAAAACCAGCAAGCGTAAACTTGTTCATGTTAATTTGCTTTACATTACTAAAAACAATAAAAGACATTTTTGTTTGATAAGAAACTTTGAACGGTTGGTTCATAGTCAACTTACTAAAAATAAGTCTAAAATTTTTTTATGTGAGGAGTGCTTCATTTATTTCAATTCAGAAGAAAAATTATGCAAACATAATTGTGCTAGAATTAAAACTGTTCTTCCAGAGAAAAATAGTAAATTATATTTTGATAATTATGAAAGAACTCAAAGAATACCAATTGTGATTTATGGTGATTTTGAAAGTTTATTAAGAGAATATTCTGATAAAAGTAAATCTGGGCATACTGAAACCATACAGGTTCATGAAGCCACATCTTTCGCGTACTATATTTGTTGTGAATCTAAACCTGAACTTAATGAACTGGTTTCATACATAGGAGCTAACTGTGCTCAAAAATTTGTAGAAACAATTTCAAATGATGTCAAACGATTACATGCAATTTTGTTAGAAAATAATCCCATGAAACTACTTACTGAAACTGAAAAGAAATGTTTTCATAATGCAAAAGTTTGCTGTATATGTAAACAAAAATTTACATCCACAGATAAAATTGTAGCAGATCACGATCATTTTACAGGGGAATATAGAGGCGCGGCTCACAACATTTGCAACTTGAGTGCAAAGAAATGTCCTTTTATACCTATTATATTTCATAATTTAAGTAATTACGATTGCCATCTTTTTATTAAAGAGTTAGCGAGTATTAATGGTCGTATAAATATTATTCCAAAAAATAAAGAAAAATACATATCTTTCACAAAATTTATATCAATTGATTCAAAAACTGCTGCTCAGCTGAAATTCATCGATTCTTTTAATTTTCTCAGTTGTAGCTTAGATAAATTAGCTAGATCTTTACATCAAGACGACTTCGTAAACTTGCGTAGGTATTACAGTGATCAGTATTTATTTGATTTGATTTGCAGAAAGGGTGTGTACTGCTATGATTATATAGACTCTTTAAAACGTTACGATGAAACTGAGTTACCAAAACGAAAACATTTTTTTAATAAACTTACTTCAGAACTTATTTCGGAAGAAGATTATAAACATGCATTGAAAGTTTGGAAAACTTTTAAAATAAAAAATTTAGGCGAATATACAGATTTATATTTAAAATGTGATGTACTATTACTAGCAGATAGTTTTGAAAAATTCAGAAAAATTAGCTTAGCAACCTATTGCTTAGATCCGTGCTATTATGTTTCTTCACCTTCTTTAAGTTGGGATGCAATGCTTTTGCATACCAATGTAAAATTAGACCTTATAACTGATGTGGAGATGTATCAAATGATTGAAAAAGGTATACGAGGTGGTCTAGCTCAGTGTTCTTTAAGGTATGCTAAAGCTAACAATAAATATATGTCTGACTATGATATCAACAAATCAAGTAGCTTTTTGGTATATTTAGACTGTGTGAACCTGTATGGTTATGCAATGATGATGAAACTTCCTACAAGTAATTTTAAATTTTTGAACAAAGACCAAATTGAGACTTTTGAAATTGATTCTATTACTGTTGATAGTAACATTGGTTATATACTTGAAGTAGATCTTAGTTATCCATCTGAAATACATGACGCTCACTCAGATTTACCATTTGCTGCTGAAAAATTTACACCTTTTGGTCATAGAAATGCCAAGCTTATTGCAAATTTATACGACAAATGTTCCTATGTTATTCACTACATCCATTTAAAAGAATGTCTTAAAAACGGTCTAAAATTGTTAAAAATTCATAGAATTCTATCATTTGAACAAAAAGAATTTTTGAAACCATATATTGAATTGAATACCTCTTTGAGGCAAAAAGCAGAGTCTGAATTTGAAAAAGACTTTTTCAAAAAACAAAATAATGCTATTTTTGGTAAAACCATAGAAAATAAAAGAAAACAAGTAAATGTAAAACTTGTTAATACATGGACAGATAAGAATAATAAGACAAACAGGATTATTGGAGCAGAAAAGTATGTAAGTGCGCCTAACTTTAAATGTTTGTCGATATTTACAGATAATTTGGTTGCAATCCAATTAGAACAAACGAAATTAATTTTGGATAGACCAATTTATGTGGGGTTTACTGTTTTAGAGTTAGCTAAAACACATTTATATAACTTTCACTATTCTATAATGAAACCATTATATAAAGAAAATATTGAACTTTGTTATACTGATACTGATAGCTTACTATATCGCATATATACTGATGATTTTTATTCAGACATGAAAAAGAATATTAAGTTTTTCGATACCAGCAATTTTAGCAATAAAAATGTTTACAATATCCCTCAAGCAAATATGAAAATTCCGGGGTTTTTTAAAGATGAGATGGGTGGAGATGTTATTGTTGAATTTGTTGGCTTACGAGCAAAATTGTATTGTATTGAATCACAAAAAATGTCTATTAAAAAGGCAAAAGGAGTGACAACATCTGTTACCAAAAGGTTGGATATAGATAAATACAAAAATGTGTTATACTACAATCAATCAGTCAGAAAGAATATGTGTGTTATTAGATCTAAAAATCATAATGTATATACCCAAAAAATTAATAAGTTAGTTTTAAATAGTGAAGATGATAAAAGACAAATTTTAAAGAAGCAATTTAAAACGTTGCCGTGGGGGCACTACAGTACAATTTTTTAGTTGTTAATTTGTACAAGATTTTATGTTATTCATTACTGTGCAATTTTGATTGTTCATGTATGCATGCAAATATTGAAATAAATATTTACTACTCATCATCACTGTCATTTTATTATTTTATCTTTTAGTTTTTTATTTTTATATTTATCGAGATCAATAACTTGAGTTATAGTGATATCATAGCAGGTGATAATGTTTGCTTACTGACCTTTACGTTTGTTTATATAGACCTTCAATTTCAACATTATATTCTTATCACCTTGGTCAAGAAATGAAAATGCAGTAAGCAAACATTAAGCAAAATTAAAAAAACCTTTACATTGAAGGGAATCGAACCCTTGAAATATTTGAAAAAACTTGATTGTACTACCTAATATTTACATGGAATACGTTAATATTATTAGGTACTTAGTACAATCATAATGTTTTCAATTAATAGTTTAAAATTTAAAAAAACAATTTTATTCTTTTAACCACGTTTATTTCATAAATAATGAATTCATGCTACAGCTCCTTACTCTAAAAAACACTATTTTTATAAACAAAAAATATGATGATATTTAAAAATAAGCAAATTACATTTCAACAATAGTTCACATTTATATGGAGTGAGTAATTTTTGACATTATTTTACCTATCAAATTTTCTGTAGCATCCATAACTTCATCGTAATTATCCTTGACTACATACTGTGCACTAACACTAGGAGTATCACCATTTATATTTTCATCTTGTTCTCCTCCATTTAGTCCATAAATATTTATTTTTATTAAATGAAGCCGTCTTCCAGTTGCTTTGCGAATAACATAGGATGTTGATGTAGAAGTCGGGGGTGAAACAGGCTTCAATAGTGATAAACTGCATTTTTTCTTTTTTTTCATCTCCTTACTAGATGCTTGAACTGGTTCTGCTGCTTGTTTTTGAGCTAAATCCTCGCAAAGTCTCTGAAATTCAGTTTCCGCGAACCCGTTTACATCTTGTGCGTAGTAAAAAGGATTTGTTAGATTTTCGTTGGGTAAGATAGGAGTCGACATAATTCTGAAACAAAAAGAAAAATAATTAATAAATAACGGTAAAAAAATACATGCTTTATTAAAAGTCAGCACATTGTTATAAAATAATTATAATAACTTACCAAGTAAAATACTCGATATTTATTATGATAAAATTATGAGCGCGGCTACTGTTTTCTTCGGGAGCTGTAGCAGGAATGAAGCTTTAATAAATAATAATTAATCTAATACTGTCTTGCGATCTAAAACGATGTAATTTGAGCAAAACGAAAACATAATGCTTTAGTGACACAGCATCACATTCCAAGTTTTTCCCGAGAGCTGTAACAGGAATGAACATGCATCGATAGTAAAATCTTATATAATCTTGTATTCTCAAATGGGTAATTTGAGCAAAGTGAAAACAAATCTTTAGTGACACAGCAACGCATTCCGAGTTTACACGTGTATGGTGTCATTTCTTTAAATTGGTTATTAACATTATGTTACATTTTAGTTATAAAATTATATAGAATATAATGTGAAGACTTTATAACAGGATTTTATCTTTTTTAACAGAAAACACAATGAAGTTGATCAAACAACCAGTAACATTGGAAATTAACAATTTAAATATAGAAGCGTCATCAATCCAAAAAAGGCATAGTTTGCTATTGCCCGATACGATTCGCTGTATAATATGTGGACCGTCAAATTGTGGCAAAACAAACACAATGTTAAGCTTATTACTACATCAAAATGGTCTCAAGTTTCAAAATGTTTACCTATATTCTAAAACAACATTTCAACCAAAATATTGTTTTTTGAATAAAGTTTTAAGCATGGTTCCAGCTGTTAAGCTCTTTACCTTCAAAGATGATAAAGAGGTTATTCCTCCTACTGAAGCCTTGAAAAATTCTGTATTTATTTTTGATGATGTTACTTGCGAGAACCAAGTAAATATCCGAGATTATTTTTCAATGGGTAGACATAAGAACATCGACTGTTTTTATTTGACTCAAACATATTCTAAGATACCAAAACAATTAATTCGAGATAACGTAAATTTTTTAATAATTTTTAAACAAGATGATATAAATTTGAAACACATCTATAACGAACATGTCAATTCTGACATGACTTGGTCAGACTTCAAAAAATTATGTTCAGATATATGGAAAGATCCATACACATGTTTAATAATTAACAAAGATTGTGAAATAAATAACGGTAGATATAGAAAATCTTTCGACGTTTTTGTAAAATTTTGAATGAAATTATTTAAACAGATTGTAATTTAAAATTAGTTTCATTTTAATTTTTACTACATAGTTCAATGGTTGTGTAAAATAATTAAAAAAAGAAATGGAAACAAGTTTGAAAAAAGAGTTAATTAAATCAGTAAAGGCTATTAAAAGTAAAGTAAAAAGATTACGTGATGAAGATGAAGAGTTAGAACTGAGGCGGAAAAAAATATTTAAACCACTGTCTGATCCTTTGAAAGCAATTGTTACACTAAGTAAATATGCTACAAACAAATCTTATCATGAAACTAATTGTAACAACGCAAGTGTTGAAAATAATCAATCGCCTGAAGTTCCAAATATAAACTCAAAACAAGATGGTGATATTGAAATTACTCACAACGATAATAACTTTGAAGAAAATCCGAAAAAACAAGAGGAAATGTCTGAACCTTTGGAATTTCTAAATGATGAAGTCAACATTTCCGAAACACTGGCAGACAATGATCTGTTTGGCGAGCAAAGCAATGTATCTATACCATTTGGTATACGTCGCATTAGCAAAGAATTGATGATAGGAAATACCCCCGTCAAATTTTCAACTGTAGATGATATGTCTTCAAACAAATTAACTTTTATTACTATTGATGATAAAAGTTATGAACTAACTGCTGGTTTAATAGAACTTTTATTAAGAAATAAACCAAACTTGAATAAAGTAACTGAAAGTGATAAAATCACATATAAAGATATCTTAATTAGTACTAGTGCTCATAAAAGGGATTACAATCCTGCTAATCAAATTAAAGGTGACAAAGGAAAAAAATATTCTCAAATCATCAAACCATTATTTTATGAAAAGGATATGTGTGAAACAAACAAATTAAAGTACGGTGGTAGGCTACCAGTTTTAAAGAAATACAAAACTGATACTGATCTCATCTATTGGGATGATCCAAATGAGTTAATTGAAAGATTAAGATTGATTATTGCGTCCAGAGACGCTGGCAACACTAATCATGATAATGAAATTCTTTCGATTATTGAAGAGTTAAAAGAAGCGGGTATAATAAAAGAATAAAAGAAAGCACATTTATGGAGCGTGTTCAGTATTGATAAGCAGGTTGAACATGAAAGTTGATAAGTTTGGACATCATGTTAATAAGATGCGAAGAATGAAAGGAGTGTTATTAGAATGCGCTTTGAAGTGTACAAACAATAATTTGGATGCTCAGCATAAAAGAGTAAAAAATCTTGCGCAGCCGGTAGATTCTAACGATTGTGTTACAAAAGAATACGTTGATGTTTTGGCAGAGAATCTTTCAAAAAAAATATCATCAATTAATCAGTTTATTACAGAAATAAATATTAAAGTAAGTAATTTGATCGAAATCACCGAGGCTAGTAAAGTAAAACATGAGCAAAAACAGCGTCGTAAATGAAATACATAAAAATGCAAGAGTAAACTTTCCTCGTCGACATGTTGTCATGAGAGATATAGACGATTTATGGCAAGCTGACTTGATTGATATGAAATCTCTTTCGAAACAAAATTCAGGTTATAAATATATTTTAGTTGTAATTGATACATTCTCAAAATATGCTTGGGCATTTCCACTAAAGTTTAAAAATAAAGATCAGGTCTCTAAAGCGTTTGAATCTATATTAAAGAAAGGACGTATTCCAAAAAACCTTCAAACAGATTTTGGAACTGAGTTTTACAACGAAAATTTTAAAAAGATAGTCAAAAAGTTTAACATCAATCATTATTCTACATATTCCACTAAAAAAGCTTCTATAGTTGAAAGACTTATAAGAACTTTAAAAAATAAAATGTATAAACAATTCAGTTTCCAAGGAAACTACACTTGGACTAAAGGTGTGCTAGAAGAAATAGTTGAAAATTATAACACCTCTAAACATAGAACGATCGGTTTATCTCCTAACGCAGTTAATGAAAATAATAAGAAACTTATACTTCAAAGATTTAATGTAGGAAAACAGTTAAAAATCCTTAAGAAGAGAAATTTAAAAGTTGGAGATTTTGTGCGGATTAGTAAGTATAAAGGTGTTTTTGAAAAAGGTTACACTCCTAATTGGTCCACCGAAATATTCCATATTATAAAAGTACAGAAAACGAATCCTGTTACTTACCTTATAGAAGATGCTAAACATCAGCCAATTTTGGGCTCATTTTATGCAGAAGAACTTCAAAAAACAGAAAATCCTAATGTCTATCTTATTGAAAAAGTTTTAAAAAGAAAAGGAAACAAGATATTTGTAAAGTGGTTAGGATTTCCATCGAGTGAAAATAGTTGGATAGATAGAACGAATATTTTATAACTAACTAGTTCCCAATTTATTTATTGTTATTTAAGTGATAGTATAGTTATTTTACATTCATTGTAATAAAAGTAATGAAAGAGAGCAGTATTCTCAATTGGTTTATAAATCATTTACCATTTGAACTTCATCTACCTGGATATAATTACTGTGGTGCTGGTACAAAATTGTATAAAAGGCTTGCACGGGGAGATCAAGGTGTAAATAAATTGGATGAATATTGTAAACAACACGATATTGCATACGACTTGTCAACTTCATTAAGTGATCGTCATAAGGCTGATAAAATATTGATGAAAAGGGCTAAGCAACGTGCTTTAGCATCTGATGCAACTTTGGGAGAAAAGATAGCAGCAAATTTAGTTAATAAAGCTATGATAGCTAAATTGTATACCGGGTCGGGACTGACTAGTAAAGCCAACAATTCTAAAACAGTGTCGCCAAAAAAATCCGCTTCAGGCACTGGTTTGAAAAAACACTTTAAACATGTTGTTGCTCATGCAAAAAAGCATGTGCAAAAAATGAAACCCAAATGTAAGAAAATGGCTATAGAATTAGCCATAGCAGCGGCTAAAGAATTGACTAAAGACTCGTCAATAAAACTTCCTCGAATTATACCAATTCCAAAAACTGGTGGAGTACTTCCTTTGATACCTATTTTTGCCGGATTATCTGCTGCGGGTAGCTTAGCTGGTGGTGCTGCAGGAATCGCTAAAGTTATAAATGATTTGAAAGACGCTAAAAAACGTTTTACAGAATTAAAGAGGCATCATGAAAAAATGGAAACCCTCCATATAGGCAAAGGTTTACATATCAAACCGCATAGAGGTAGTTTAGGAATTTACATTTCAAATGAAAAAAACTAAGAGAAAGGCTACCCAAACGAGCGCTCACCAATATCGACATCATCAACCATTCGCAAGACATTCCTTACTTTCGAGGGGTGTTTATGAGAGATGAGATGCCAAAACATCCTTTTCGAAAAGAATGTGGTATAGTTAATTTGGATAGCTCCAATAATCCTGGCTCTCATTGGGTAGCCTATGCAAAAGTAAATAATGAAATTCAATACTTTGACAGCTATGGAAATTTAAAACCACCTAAAGAGTTAATTCAATATTTAGGAACTGGTATGAGTTATAATTACAAAAATTTTCAAGGTAGTCATCCTTATAACTGCGGTCATCTATGTATAAAGTTTTTAAGAAGTTTTTGGAATACACAAAATAAAATGTATAAATAGTTCAGTAAAATCAGTAAATATTTAGTTTACGATCATGTCTGTAACAATCACTATTACCGGGCACAAATCTGTGTTGGAATCATTTTTTCAACCTCCTCTTATTCTCGATGGTGAATATGAATGCGGTTTATTATATTTTTCTGCTCTGAACTCAATACCAAACATAAATCATAGCAATAACATATTTGCATATGGTGATGAATGTAAATATTTAAAAATTCCATATGGTACTTATGATTTATATGACATAAGAGAATATCTTGCGAGTAAGTTAGACAACTGTGAAATTGAAATAAAACCAAATAATAATACTTTAACATGCTCGCTTTTTTGTTCCAAAACTGTACATTTTGACGTAGAAAACAGTTTAGGACGCTTACTTGGTTTCCCAAATGTAAAACTTGAAGCAAATAAATGGCATGAGTCTGTTAATCCAGTTAACATTCTTCCCTTGTCTGTCATCAGGATCGAATGTGATCTTATATTCGGATCATTTAATAATGGGTTTGCATCACATATTATTCATGAATTTATTCCTAACGTTCCTCCAGGATATCGATATATAGAAATTCCAAAAAATATTATTTATCTTCCTGTTAATAAGAGTAATATATCATCCGTAACTGTTAAAATCATTGACGAAAACGGTAACAATATTGATTTTAGAGAAGAAAATATCCAACTGAGACTTCATTTACGTAGAGCAAAATGATAGTGTTTAATAAAACACTTGGATATGAGGTGAAAAGAATCAATCATTTGCCTGCTACTAGAGCGCGTACACGTATTAAAGCAAATCGTAATATTGTAACAAAAAGAAACAAAGATTTTCTCCGATCACTCGGATTCAAAGTATGAATATTCTAAATATTAATAACACCCCAGTATTCGATAATTCTATCGAAAGTTATGAGATCCACACGTACAATCCATACAATAACAGCTTTAAAGAAAATGATGAAATTCGCATTCCAATACATCAGCAAGACATATACATATTACCATGTAATAGTTCAATTTATGTTGAAGGCTTTGCCACAGTGACTGGAAAAGATCAATCGGGGAAAGAAATAAAGAAACCTGTAAATTTTACTAATAACCCTGTTATGTTTCTATTTCAAGACATAAGGTATGAAATGAACGGTATTGAAATAGATCGCGTAAGAAACCCTGGAATAACCACAACATTAAAATCATACATATCGATGAATGAGGGGGATAGCAAAGTCGCAGCATTGTGGGGTTGGCAAATGGATGGTTTTAAAATGACAGAGGGATATTTTAATGCTGTTATACCATTGAATAAAATAATGGGATTTGCCGAGGATTATAATAAAATTATTATAAACTGTAAACATGAACTTATTCTGAATAGAAGTAATAGTAATTTAAATAGTGTAACAATTCACAAGGATGATAATATAGATATAGAAGTACGAACAATTCAGTGGCGTGTGCCGCATATAAAAGTTTCGGATCGTGAAAGACTCTCACTACTTAAGTATTTAGAAAAAGACAAACCTATTCAAATAGCATTCAGAAATTGGGATTTATATGAATATCCTTTACTTCCTAAAACTACAAAACATTCGTGGTCAATTAAAACTACTTCTCAACTTGAAAAGCCTCGATATGTTATTTTTGGTCTACAAACTAATAGGAAAAACAGTAAGACTAATGATAGTTCTATATTTGATCATTGCAAATTAACGAATGTAACACTGTTTTTAAATTCACAGTATTACCCATACGATTCACTTAATTTGAAATTTGATGAAAATAAATACAGTATATTATACGAAATGTACACTCAATTTCGTCAGTCTTATTATAATCTTCCTGTTGACCCGTTGTTTGATCTGATCACATTTAAAGAAAAGGCACCACTGTTTGTAATTGACTGTTCAAGACAAAACGAGAATTTAAAGACAGGACCTGTAGACGTACGTTTGGAAATTGAAAGTTCGCAAGATATCCCGGATAAAACATCAGCATATTGTCTTATAATAAACGATCGCCTCTTTGAATATAAACCCTTAAGTAATATTGTTCGCAAGTTGTCATGAGTGTCATCATTGATGTACAAGGATTCAAGACGGATTCCAATGAGTTTATAGTAAAAGAAATAGCTATATTGTGTAATAACCATATCCAGACTTATTTAATCAGGCCACCATACCCATTTTATAATTTAACGAAAACGGAAAGAAAACAAGTTTGTTGGATAGAAAAAAACAGAGGAATACATTGGAAAGAAGGTTTTATTTCATACTTAAACTACAAAGATTATGTAAACATGAATAATTATTTAAATAATAAACGTGTTTATGCTAAAGGTGTAGAAAAAGTGCAGTGGATATCGAAAATGTTTGGTTGCGATAGTGTTTATAATTTGGAAGATAAATCTTGCCCTAGCTTATTAAGTTTGTATGAACAATACGAAACGAATAGTGATGTGTTTAGTTGTTTATACCATCCTTCAATATGTGCATTAAAAAACGTGCTTGTTTTAAGAAAATGGTGTCTCGATAATAAAATTTTCTAAAAAAATATATATCTAGTAGTTTTTATTTACTTTCCTTTTGTTAAGGGTTGATTAGTAATATAAGTATGACTAGCAAAGTATAGTCAATATTTTTATTAGTTGTTGATTAATACGACTTTAGTTTATTCATGTACATGGTCTAAGAAAGTCATTCCTTTTTAAAAACTCAAAGTAATCATCATAATTATAAACAAATAAAAATGATATTAAAAGTTAATGATTTAGTTGACGTTGTTATTGTAAAATGGAATTTGTGTGGGCTGCATCATGTACATATATTACACTATAAGGAATACGATGGTATTCTGATATCAACGATCTCAAAGAAATCCAACATTTATTATAAAGGTCTTAAAGTTTCCGCACGCGTATTAAGAATAAATAATAAGTATGTTGACTTGATACCATCAGCTGATTAATGTGTAACTAAAACCGTCTGATTTTCATAAATAACCTTATAAAGCTGAGTCATTAGGATTTATCTGAAATTGACACATTAAAAGTAATTTGTTGAACGATTTAAAATAAACGATTACTTATATAAATCCAAATAATTCTAAAATGAGATGTCAATAGCGATGTAGGCTATCCAAGAATAATATCACCATTG
Source organism: Maniola jurtina (assembly GCF_905333055.1). Classification (NCBI taxonomy): domain Eukaryota; kingdom Metazoa; phylum Arthropoda; class Insecta; order Lepidoptera; family Nymphalidae; genus Maniola; species Maniola jurtina. The sequence goes on from NC_060053.1 coordinate 1,137,740, forward strand.
AATCATCTTCGAGGAGTTTGTGACAACCTGATCATTCTCTTGTTACTGATTATATTTAACATCGATCGTGAAATTGGAAGTTGTAGCTCACGTCTATACGATGCGCGGCGCGGTGCAGCTACACCGCTAGACGCGCCGCGCTTTATCTAGAGACGTGAGCTACAACTCCCAATTTTACCCTACTCATGGCTAATATTCTTTAAAAAAAAAAGGTGTGTAGTCTGCCAATCCGCACTTGGTCAGCGTGGTGGACTATGGCATAAATCCTTCTCATTGTATGAGGAGATCCGTGCTCAGTAGTAGACCGACCATGTGTTGATGATGATGAAGATATATATTTTTTTAATCATAAAGTGCTGACAGTACTTTACTAACATTGCAATCTAGCCTACGAGTACAGCTAATAAGCAATTTTATATTAACTTAAACTTATAAAAGTACTTATATCTAAGAATCGGAGACACTTTGTTCTTGCGTTCTTTAAAATGCACTAGCACTAAATTTTTCACTTTGTTATTTAAATTTTCTAGTGTTATTTAAATTGCTGAAGATAATGATAAAAGAAATTATTTCAGAATTCGCTAATAAAAAAACTAAACTTCAAGTAAAGAAAATTCATTTAAAATCATAATATAAAGCCATTGATTTATTCAAAATAGCCTAAAATTGTACACTTTTTGGCTGTCAATTGTTGCATTTGTAAACTGTAATGGTGTTACATAATTAATAATTACGTAAACTTAAGAGGGCTCTCTCCGTCACTCGTTTCATACAATCGTAGTTCCAATTTCATTTGAATATTAAGCAACCAAAGTCCATGAAATTTTGCAGACATATTCTAGAAACTATTATCTGTCTGTGGTTTTCCAGATTTCTGTTAAAATATTCGGTTTCAAAGTTACGCGGTCTTAAAAAATTTCATACAAATCTTTGAGCCCCTGTAATTTTAAAACTACATATTTTTAGAAAAATCTAAAACACCGCAGACACAGATTAGTTTCTAGAATATGTCTGCAAAATTTCATGGACTTTGGTTGCTTAATATTCAAATGAAATTGGAACTACGATTGTATGAAACGAGTGACGGAGAGAGCCCTGTTAAAACTAAAGCCACGAGGGTAAGACCTGTAGGTAGATTATAGTAAAATTTAACCTAAAATCTGAGTCAAGAATTAATCTAATCACTAAATCAAGTAGTTAGTTTCGTTTACAATATCTTTCAACGGTGCATGCGTATTTTCCGGGTTAATGTAAACAAAATGTATACAATTGTTGTAAATATTTTAGTTTTTGGGAAAAATAGACTTAGCGCGTTGAAAGATCTGCGATATGTCTGCGGGGGCCATGTTAAACAACATTGATTTGGTAATTGATTGGGATTGGGGCCACGAAATTGGCGAGTGTGAATAGCGATTTTTTGACGACCTCGCGAGTGATGAGTGCTGTGTTATTATCAGGGGGAGGTCCCGGGATCAAAAAGTTTGGAATTTTATAATTTCTAAATTTTCTCTGATCTGCTCTGATGGGAGACTTCGGCCGTGGCTACCGGTAAAGCCGTGCCGCCAAATGATTTAGCGTTTCGGTACGATGCCGTGTAGAAACCAAAGGGGTATGGGTTTAATAGAAACTGCCATACCCCTTGCCATGCAGGTTAGCCCGCTTCCATCTTAGACTGCATCATCACTTATCACCGGGTGAGATTGCTATCTTGTATCTGAATAAAAAAGCATAGTCATTATCATTGGCCTGTGGACATGTAGAGTTGAATGTAGCATACTCATCATATCAAACAAGTCGTAATAAAAAATAATTAAAAACACAATTGCTTTTCCAAAACACGCACTAAATATAAATTTTGGATAATGTGTAGAATTTTTCAAAAAAATTATAGCTAATGTCACTCAGGATGATGTGATTCTAACGATACCCCATACATCCAAATCTGTTCAGGCGTTTAGAAATTATGAAAATGTTGCACTCCTTTTAAGGGCAGTCCTGTAAAATGTTTTTTTTCCCATAGTCACCATATTATTACCAACAGAATAGAGTAACTAGATAATAAACCTATTCCTTCATCTTCTCTTTCTGTCTTCATCATTCTTCATCTTCATCGTAGCAACGCTTTGCCAGACACTCTTAAACTTTAATAAACTGTTAAAGTTTTTAAGGGTGTCTGTCAGGGGCTGGCCAGTGGCCACGATACTAAGTGACTGGCAATGCATGACACGATTTCTAATACTATTCTGAAGAAAGTATAAAAATAAAATATTTTATACTTTGACGTAAAATTGTTCACATCTTTGCTACCTGTTATCTGCCAAAGCTACCATGATCCAAACGTCTTCATCTCTGATCGTTTGTCCCGGTGTTGAGAGCAACATACAGATAAATTTTCAGCTTTTATAAAATAACGAAGGTATGCCCCTAACAGGCTCTGCCTCTATAGCTCCAGAATAGAATAGAATAGATTTTTATTCAAATAAACTTCAACTTATTCAAATAAATAAATAAAAGAAGGCCTAAAGCGCCAGGCAAATGCAATTTCTCTTCGATTTCTGAATCTTCGAAGAACTGCGATTTGTTTATCTTTTAAGTCAGCTAAGGAAAACTAAAGTATAGTAATAATTAAAAATTAAAAATAATTTATTTTGACCTTTTCTTTCAATGATTTTTTTATTAGAAATAAGTAATGACACACACCTTAAAACTAATGTTAGTAATCTTAAAACTATTTATGTAATCCTAAAACGGCATAGGCGTAATAATTCATAGATTAAAAAACATTTTGTAGTAACCCGCTAATTTAATAGCCCTATGCAAGCCGAGGAAAGTTAAAGTTTCCATTGAGTTTGTAATTCTAAATCAAGAGTTTTGCGGTCACGCTGTTTAGATTATGGAAAGCACCGCTTAGTGTAAGATTTACGCTTCGTCGAAAGGTGCTGGAGAAATTTTACTGTTTTAAATAGGTACGATTCGGGAATTGTAATATGCAAAAAATATCATGGCATGTCTCGGATCCCTAAATATAGAAGTAGTTTATTCATTCAAACTTAAACAAGTTAGATATTTAACAGGGGTCTCTCCGTCACTCGCTCCATACAAACATAGTTCCAATTTCATTTGAATATTAAGCAACCAAAGTCCATGAAATTTTGCAGACACTGCAAAAGACTGTGGTTTTCCAGATTTCTGTTAAAATATTCGGTTTCAAAGTTACGCGGTCTTAAAAAATCACATACAAATCTTTGAGCCCCTGTAATTTTAAAACTACATATTTTTAGAAAAATCTAAAACACCACAGGCACAGATATTAGTTTCTAGAATATGTCTGCAAAATTTCATGGACTTTGGTTGCTTAATATTCAAATGAAATTGGAACTACGATTGTATGGAGTAAGTGACGGAGAGAGCCCTGTTAAATTTTTATACATAGTATTTGTGAATATGTATACGAAAACTGTATGTAAATAACTCAAAATTTAAAAAAATCCCCCGACACGAAAACCTCTATAAAAAAAACTAGAAAAGAGCTGATAACTTTCAAACGGCTGAACCGATTTTCTTGGATTATAGCTAAGAACACTCTCGATCAAGCCACCTTTCAAACAAAAAACCTAAATTAAAATTGGTTCATTCGTTTAGGAGTTACGATGCCACAGACAGATACACAGGTACACACGTCAAACTTATAACACCCCTCTTTTTGGGTCGGAGGTTAATAATACTTTGATCAATAAACAAGTACCTACTTACTTTTGAATCGTCAAATGGTTTTACCACTGGTACCATATTATTATGTCATCACTCATCACTCAAAACACGCACTGTTCGAAGACTGAGTTTGCTGTAGGCACTTCTCAAACCTGGGCGCGTTTGGAACCCTCGTAGCTTTAGATTAAGTTTAAGTAATTAATTATCACCATCATCATCTTACAAATCTAACAATGCTTATCATCAAAAGGTGTACAATAGTACCTACTTTGAATAAATGATATTGAGTTTGCGTTTGACTTCCGTTTTTAAGCACTGAGGAATTTTGGAGGAGAGACAGTTACAGAAATAAAACCCTTCTTTATTTCCAGCACAGTTGGTTAAGAAGGAATGTTGTTAAGTCACTCGACACCTTCCTAACCACCTATTCTTGGCGCCAGGTACGAGTAATTCCGCACTAAAATAGAAAGCTATGCGGTATTTTGAAAACAAAATCCGCAAATTGAAACGTTACGATTCAATAGGGAATTTGATTGTTTACTAGTTTTCGGGTCATGAGATTTCCAATTCGAATACAGTTTTCAGAGCACTTCAGAGGCTACTCATTAAGAGGGCTCTCTCCGTCACTCGTTTCATACCATTTCATACAATCGTAGTTCCAATTTCATTTGAATATTAAGCAACCAAAGTCCATGAAATTTTGCAGAAATATTCTATAAACTAATATCTATGTCTGTGGTTTTCCAGATTTCTGTTCAAATATTCGGTTTCAAAGTTACGCGGTCTTAAAAATTTACATACAAATATTTGAGTCCCTGTAATTTTAAAACTACATATTTTTAGAAAAATCTAAAACACCACAGACACAGATATTAGTTTCTAGAATATGTCTGCAAAATTTCATGGACTTTAGTTGCTTAATATTCAAATGAAATTGGAACTACGATTGTATGAAATGGTATGAAACGAGTGACGGAGAGAGCCCTGTTAAGTATATTCTATGGATCTTCACTCAGCGGGCGATGGAGAAGGCCATGCTCGGATTTTTTCGAAGACATAGCGGTATTACAAGTTAGCCCTTGACTGCAATCTCACCTGGTGGTAAGCGATCATGCAGTCTAAGATGGAAGCGGGCTAACCTGGAAGGGGTATGGCAGTTTTCATTAAACCCATACTCCTTTGGTTTCTACACGGCATCGTACTGGAACGCTAAATCGCTTGGCGGCACGGCTTTGCCGGTAGGGTGGTAACTAGCCACGGCCGAAGCCTCCCGTTAGACCAGACCAGAGAAATTATAAAATTCCAAATCCCTGCCGGGAATCGAACGCGGGACCTCCCACTAAGAAGATCACAGCGCTTACCACTGTGCCAGGGAGGCAGTCAAAAAGGATCTATCAACGCACAGGTCAACAACTGGACGGATAGGGCTGAAAATTGGCATACAGATAGCTATTATGACGCAGACATTCGCCAAGAAAGGATTTTTGAAAATTAAACCCCTAAGGGGGTAAAGTAGCGGTTTGAATTTGTGTATCCCACGCGGACGAAGTCGCGGGCATACGCTAGTTTTCAAATAACTAGCTGATACCCACGACTTCGTTCGCGTGAATGTAGGTTTTTTAAAATTCCCGTGGGAACTCTTTGATTTTCCGGGATAAAAAGTAGCCTATGTGCTAATCCAGGGTTTAATCTATTGCCATTCTAAATTTCAGCCCAATCCGTCCAGTAGTTTTTGCGTGAAGGAGTAACAAACATACACACACATACAAACTTTCGCCTTTATAATATTAGTGTGACTAGCTGATGCCCGCGACTTCGTTCGCGTGGATGTAGTTTTTTAAAAATCCCGTGGGAACTCTTTGATTTTCCGGGATGAAAAGTAGCCTATGTGCTAATCCAGAGTATAATCTATCTCCATTCTAAATTTCAGCCCAATCCGTCCAGTAGTTTTTGCGTGAAGGAGTAACAAACATACACACACACACACACACACACACACACACACACACATACAAACTTTCGCCTTTATAATATTAGTGTGAAGTGTGATATAGTGTGATGTGAAGTGTGATTTGCTGCGTAGCTTGAAGTGACCTAGATGGAATCCCAAAAATCCTCCACAATAAATATTTAAGAACTAAGCATAATACAAAGTTGTTTTACATAATATCTTAGTCAGGATGAAGGCCAGTCGAAACATTTGCTTATGCCTTATGCAATGGTTTTTTAACCCCCGACCCAAAAAGAGGGGTGTTATAAGTTTGACGTGTGTGTCTGTGGCATCGTAGCTCCTAAACTAATGAACCGATTTTAATTTAGTTTGTTTTGTGTCACAGGTCGCTTGAGAGTGTTCTTAGCTATAATCCAAAAAAATCGGTTCAGCCGTTTGAAAGTTATCAGCTCTTTTCTAGTTGCTGTAACCTTCACTTGTCGGGGGTGTTATAAATTTTCAATTTACACTTGCTTAACCTTGATTTGTTAAACAAAACCATTCTCAAAGAGTTTAGAAAAATTGATCTTATCTTGAGCTCATCATATTATTACCCTCAAATTTTTTTCATACAAGGTGTAATGAGAACGCTAGGAAAAACTTAGGGTTAAGTATTATTATGTTTTCTAAACACAACACAATCCAATGCCAATAAACATTTGCCTTATCCCGTAATTTTTCTGATTTTGTATTTTTACGAAATACGTACGACGACGACGTGGCATTGACTCTGTGTGACCTGTTTACGCAATTTTCGTCGACTTCTAGCGTCAGCCAGATGTTTTATTTGCTATATTTATTGAACTTTTAAAAAATACAGGATTTTTAGTATCAATAAACAAGGCGCAGCATTGACTCCGAGTGGCCTATTTACGTAACGTTCGGCGACCTCTAGCGTCAGTCAGATGTTTTATTTGCTATATTGAACTTTGAAAAATTAATTTTTTAAAAATACAGGATTTTTATTTCTTTTTTCGCGTTTTTTTTATGGTATCATCAGTAATCATCACTTTTGTTCATTTTTGCCAGCGTTCTAGTTACACCTTGTATAGAATGATGTTTCGTAGGTAGGTATCTAGTTTACATAATTATGGATTATGGAATACTACGAGATCGTGTACGAGAGACAAAACATTGTAAAAAACCGGCCAAGTGTGAGGCGAGCGCACTGAGGGTTCCGTAACCTGGAAGGATGATACATATATGTGTAATTATTTTGTTGCTTAAGTTATCCTCAACTTTAGTTAAAAAGTTTGAAGTAATCGCAAAAACTTAAATAAATAAATTATCCCAAAAACATATTTTTTATTTGATTAAATTGATAATGTTTTCTGATTTATAATGTAAGCTGTGATAGCCTAGTGGTTAGAATATCCGCCTCCTAATCGGTAGTCGGGGGTTCGATCCCGGGCACGCACCACTAACTTTTCAGTTATGTGCGTTTTAGGCAATTAATATCACTTGCTTTAACGGTGAAGGAAAACAACGTTAGGAAACCTGCATGCCTGAGAGTTTTCCATGTTCTCAAAGGTGTGGAAGTCTGCCAATCCGCATTGGGTCAGCGTGGCAGACTATGGCCTAAACCCTTCTCATTTTGAAAGGAGACCCGTACTCACTAGTGGGGCGGAAATGGGTTGATCGATGACAATGATTTCACTATCGTAAATACTTACTTTTTAGTAGGTAGGTAGGTATCATTCTAATGAATGAAGTAACACACATAAATGTACATCAATATTTCTGATATGTACACCAATTTCTCCGAAATTTCTGAACCGATTTGTATTTTTTTGTATTTCTTTCCTTTTGAGGTGTATCGTAAGGCTCCCTAAAAATGTATATGATTATTATTAGCATTCCATAACATTCGATCAAAACATTATGAAAAAATGTCTGTTTTGACTAAGCTATGGGTCCCAGTCTACAGACAATAACACTGAAAAAATACATTGTAAATTTTGACAAAATGGTTCACAAACGAATTTTTTCGATGTCCTTGTGTTATGTTTTTTTTCTTAAAATTGTTACTGATCTATTATTATTATGTAACTACTGTGTTTTATATTTATACTAGCTGACGCCCGCGACTTCGTCCGCGTGGATTAAGGTTTTTCGAAATCCCGTGGGAACTCTTTGATTTTCCGAGATAAAACGTAGCCTATGTGCTAATCTGATATTATCTATCTCCATTCTGAATTTCAGCCAAATCCGGCCAGTGGTTTTTGCGTGAAGGAGTAACAAACATACACACACACACACATACAAACTTTCGCCTTTATAATATTAGTGTGATAGTGTAATTACATAAATAATAAAAATAAAATAAAATTCAAAGAATTAACATCAAACTTTAATTTTTTATCTGACTATAATAATGGCCAAAAGGTTGTGATTTTAGCAGTCATAAACATGTATTTATGTATGATCCACTGAAGCGTCTGAACTACTGAGCCGATTTTGATGAATGAGTCTCAATCTACACATTCGTTATTAGGTACGTAGTCATAGAATTTTTTTCTAAACTCTTCGAAACTTTGAACTATTAATAATATGTGGTATGGCAATTATTTTAAGAAGAATTCCCCAAAAACACTTTAACAAATGCCTATCTCTTCATCAACCCATTAACCTAAAAAAAGTTGTACCCCAAAATGCCCCAAAAATCAAAAATCTTTCCAAAAATCTCGGAAATAGAAAAAGGCCGCGCCTAGCAACTGATAAGAATTAGTTTTTTTTACCTGTTTGGACGAAAGAAACGGGGATGGGTAACGACATTGGAGGAAAAAACTGGCGGCCTAGATCCAGTAGTTACGCGCGTTTCCATTGTCGCATGGCAACAGACTTTCACTTTTCACCCGACCACGGGAGGGTATAAGTAGTGTAGGGCGTAGGCACTAGGTATACTCACTGAAAAGTGTTTTCACAAGCAAAGCTTATTATAAAGTAAACGATTATTATTATTTAGTTATCTCCACATGTCTGTAGTCTGGACGTTTTAGAAGCAGGAATTTTCTTGTAAAAAAATCAATTTTTAATGATACCTCAAAAGGAAAAATCTGAACCCCTATAGGATCACTTTGTTGTCTGTCTGTCTGTCCGTTTGTCGTATTTGGCAGGTCTTATAGCACAAGTTAAGGCAAAAATCGGAAAAACTAAGAATTTGTGGTTTGTACAATTTGTTAGTACCTATGTAGAATTTGATGTTGCATTTAAAGAGATCATTTGGATTTCAGTCCACTCCTTGCCCGTTGACATATTTTATCCAAAATTATCTTCCGTGATAAAAACCGTTAAAGCCGGAATATCGTGCCGTATACAACAATGGAAACGCTTTATTTTTTCGGTTTACGTGACACACTGCACGGACAGACGATCGGACGACAAGTCAATTAACGTGTAACACTCACTAATAAATCCAGACTCTATTCCTTTGGAATTAAAGTTGAAAATCGGTTAAGCTAGTTTTGTGAGCACTTGCATAGGTTTTTTCCTGCGTCTAATTTTGATGAAGCGATGACTTTTAAGTGCATTGTATGTGTTAAATGAGTCAGAGTCTTTAACAGGGCTCTCTCCGTCACTCGTTTCCACTCGTTTCATACAATCGTAGTTCCAATTTCATTTGAATGCTAAGCAACCAAAGTCCATGAAATTTTGCAGACATATTCTAGAAACTAATATCTGTGTCTGTGGTGTTTTAGATTTTTCTAAAAATATGTAGTTTTAAAATTACAGGGGCTCAAAGATTTGTATGAAAATTTTAAGACCGCGTAACTTTGAAACCGAATATTTTAACAGAAATCTGGAAAACCACAGACATATGTAAGCTTAGACCAAAATGGGCGTTATAATTTAACTATTTTTAAATGTTCTTTCATATTAAGCTTGCGCGAAGACATAAGTCACAACGCGTAGAGGCTTATCAAGAGTTTTAATCTTTAAATAACCTAACTGCAATATTAATTTGATCGGGGCGCAATTGCTATTGCAAACACTCAATCAAAATGGCGACCTACACACAAAAGTATTTAATAGTCGTTGAGTCTCGAGTCGGAGCGAGACTGGCTTAAAAACCGTCAAGCAGCCGTATTTATACAAATCGATTCAAGATGGCTGCTCGGAAGCGATCGTGTGACGTCGAATGAGTCAAATATCTGTTTTATTATTTTAAATTTTAAATAGTTTTTTTTTTGAAAAGCTAACAGTCGGCCATCCAAATTGGGTCGTTCGACCTCGAGCGACGAAAATAAATATTAGGCCAGGTTGTCCAGAATACTAATAGGGGCACGGTTGTTCGTAATACTACGGGACCAGGGTTGTCCTGACACATTTTATTCTAGGACCAGGGTTGTCCCTTAAAGGGTGTTGAATGAGTGGACCAGGGTTGTCCCAACACATTTTATTCTAGGACCAGGGTTGTCCCTTAAAGGGATGAGTGGACCAGGGTTGTCCCAACACATTTTATTCTAGGACCAGGGTTGTTCCTTAACTTCGAACTATATTCATTTGTGAACTATATTTTGTATGCTTAAGTGGATTTTTGCGTTAATTCTATCCCACTTCTGAACTGTAAGCTTAGACCAAAATGGGCGTTATAATTTAACTATTTTTAAATGTTCTTTCATATTAAGCTTGCGCGAAGACATAAGTCACAACGCGTAGAGGCTTATCAAGAGTTTTAATCTTTAAATAACCTAACTGCAATATTAATTTGATCGGGGCGCAATTGCTATTGCAACCACTCAATCAAAATGGCGACCTACACACAAAAGTATTTAATAGTCGTTGAGTCTCGAGTCGGAGCGAGACTGGCTTAAACACTCGAGGTCGTCCACGCGGACCCTTTCGGGTCCCGGGGTGACTGGTCAGGGCGATGGCCCTCTTCAGTGGTGGCTACGCCGCCTGCGACTGCGGGCGGGGCACGGGGTTGGACCACTGGTCTGGGTGTCAATTCCGGATTGTCATGTCCGGTAGTGGCCGCACGGCAGTGCGATCGAGCCCGCGGATGTTCGCGAGCGATCGGCTACTGCGGCGGCGTGGGATGTCCGTGAGGCTAACGCCCGCGGCTCGGCGAGGTCGAGCCCGCCGGCGATGTTCCGGCGAGCGTCCGTCAGCCAGCGGCGGGGAAGCAGTGGTGTCATTTCAGGTAGTCAGGTCACGTGGCAGACCTAACTTGTCCGGCGGACGCCGATGGTATGGCGCGATGCCCCGCAGGTGCTGGGCTTGCGCTCCATCGGCGCGCGCGAACATCGAGGTGCTCAGGCGGCGAACGTGGTCGTCGAGGCTCTCCATGCGCAGGTCCCTGGAGATGACCGCGTTCCGTACGAAGCGTGGAGCTCCGGCGATGGTGCGGAGCGCTAGCGACTGCTGCGCCCGCAGCGACTTGCGGTCCGTTTCGCTTAGTAACGCGTACCAAGCTGGGGCCGCGTAAGTGAGTCGCGTGCGGACGTACGTCTTGTAGACGCACAGCCTCGTACGGAGATGCAGGTGGGACGCCAGCACTGGGCGCAAGAGAGCCCGTGCGGCGCGCGTCTGCGCGACCACGTTCTTCACGTGGGATCGCATCTTGAGTCCCCTATCGATGGTCACCCCCAGGTATTTAGCCGAGGGCGTCCACTCGATGGTCTCTCCTAAGAGCGATACCCGTGGCGGCGGGGCAGTCCGCCCGAAGGATACCGCCTGAGTCTTCGCCACGTTGACCTTCAGCCTCCAGTCATTCAGCCAAGCGGGAAGTGCATCCAGTGCACGCTGCATTTTGATCGCCGCGTGCGGTCCTTTGATCGACTTTGTTATGAATGCAGCGTCGTCGGCGTACAACGCCAGCATGGCGTCGCCGACCACTGGGATGTCGTCCGTGTATCTGCCATAGCAGACGGGCGACAGGCAGCTTCCCTGAGGCACAACGGCTCGGATGGGGCGCTCCGTGGACAGGGCGTCTTCAACCGCCACTTGAAATCGCCTGTCTTGCAAAAAGGTGGCCACAGTCTTGACTACTCGACGAGGAATAGTAGACGTGGACAGCTTGTAGATGAGCCCGGTGTGCCAGACGCGATCGAACGCCTTCTCCATGTCGAGGAATACTGCAATGCACCGCTCTCGCTTGTTCATGGCGGCAGCGAGATGGTGCAGTACCCTCGAGACTTGGAGCGTGGTGGAGTGTTCGGCACGGAAACCGAACTGTTCGTCGCGTGGCTGAATGTGAGGCGTGATGTGCAGCAACAGCAACTTCTCGAAGACTTTCGAGATCGTCGACAGCAGCGTGATGGGACGGTAGCTCCCAGGCTGCATGATGTTTTTCCCCTGCTTCGGAATCATGATGACTCGGCCGAGCTTCCACGACGATGGGAAGTGCCCGGTGCGGAGTATCCCGTTGAATAGCCGCGTCAACGTCGCGATTGCTCGCGGGGGTAGGTGACGCAGGGCTTCGTTGGTGACTCGATCGGGGCCGGGCGCTTTGCGCAGTTTAGTTCGTCGAATCATCCGAAGGACTTGTCCAGGGGAAAATACGACGGGGTCTTCCGTCGGCGCTATCGGCGACTCGAAGTATGCCTCCAAGTGTCGCTCGATGGCTTCTTCGTGCTGCACATCTGTGGTCGGGTTCGGTGTGAACTGCGTCTCCAGGTGGTCCGCAAAGATCTCCGCTCGGTCCTCGGCACGGTAACGTGGGGTTCCGTCACCGGCCAGGAGGGGCCTAATCGGAGGCGGTTTCCCGGAGAGTCGGCGGCAAAGGCGGTGGATGCCGGACCAGTCATCGCCGGCTCGCTCGATGGTCATATGCCAAGACTCGTCAGCGATAGTTTGTAACGCTTCCGAGATCTTGGCGGCCAGAGCGTTGAGCCGCGTCTTCATGGTCGGGCACCGCTGGTTTTGCCATGTCCGGCGCAGTTTCCTCTTCTCCTCCAGCATCGCTTGGATGTAGGATGGGAGCTGGCGTGGTTTTCGCATGGCTGCAGCGTCGAGTCTGGACTCTCGAAGCGCGGTGGACATAGTCGCGCTGAGGTCCTCGGCGAGTCGGTCGACGTCTGCAGGGCTCTCCACTCTGAAGGACGGCGAATGCTTGGCCATGTGTTCGGCGAAGATTCGCCAGTCCTGGCGATGCTTTGGCGGAGGGAGAAGAGAAGTCATCGGCGTTGTCTTCAGCGTCAAGAGGACTGGTTGATGGTCGGAGATGAGGTGGTCATCCAGTACGTCTAACGTCGGCGTGGCGGACAAGCCACAGGTGACGGCTATGTCGATGACGTCAGGCGTATATGCTGCGGCGTACGGGTAGTGCGTCGGGACCTCTGGCCCCAGCACCACGTACCCGTGGCGGTCTGCATCGTCCAGGAGGCGTCTGCCGTCCGGACACACGTGGTTGGAATTCCACGCCGTGTGTTTCGCGTTGAAGTCCCCGGCGATAATCGTGGGCAGTGGCGAGTCCAGCAAGGTGTGGACATCAGTCACTGCGAGGCGATTCGTCGGCGGCTTGTAGAAGGCGAACACACGGGTGGGTTGGCGGTCAATGCAGACCTCCACGCCCAGTGCGTAGGTCGTCTGCAGCTGAGGTACTGGCAGCACTTGGTGGATGACATTCCGACGGACCAAAACTGCTAATCCCCGGTAAGCAGTCCCGATCGGCGAGGCGTGGTCCTCCCGGTAGACGTGGTATCCCGAAAAGTTCAACCGGTCTACTGGTCTGAGGTGAGTCTTGTTGATCAGGCCGATGTCCACTCGACGCTGAGACATCAGGTTCTTGAACAGACGGGCTTTTTGTGACGAAAGCCCGTCGGCATTCCAGAATGCCACACGGAGCTCACTCAGAGCTGCAGAGCTCCATGATGCAGGCGAGGATCAGCGGGGCTGGATCCCGCTGCTCCTGGATTGCCAACAGAACCTGGTGTAGGGTGCCGATGACTTTGGTAAGTCTGGAGTCCAAGTGGCCGGGGGCCGGCTGAGGTGCCGGGCGCGGCGCGCCCTTCCGCTTCGCCTTCGTCTCCCTCGCGGGAGCGGCGACCACGGTGGGCTTGGACTGGGCGGCGGGCGGCGCGGGTGCAGCCGCCGTCGGGCGCTTGGTGGGAGGCTGTGGCGCGGCGGGAGCCGCGGATGCGGCCGCCGTCGAGCGCTTGGCAGAGGGCTGTGGTGCGGCCGGCGCCGTGTCTTGGCGCGGCTGCGCGCGCTTGCCACGTCTGCGGCGGCGCTTGCGGCCCGGTTGCTGCTGTGGCTGGTTGGCGGCAGCCATGAGCGAGCCGGGTGCGTCGGCCTCGGTTGTCGAGGCGGCGGCGGCGGCGCGCGCCGGTGCGGTGCGCGCGACAGTGCCCGCCCTACGGTTCCGCAGCTCCTTGCGGAACACGGGGCAGTTGGCGTTGTTCGCCGTGTGCGCGTCGCCACAGTTGGCGCACGTCGGCAGCTCCTCTTTGGGGCGCGGACAGTCCCTGGCTGCGTGGTTTCCCGCACAGGCCACGCAGACTAGGGGTCGGTGACAGTTCACCGAACTGTGCCGCCACTGCTGGCACCTGTGGCATTGGGCGGGCCCCTTCCTGCCACGCCAGGCCTCAATGGTGATGCCGGGCATACAGAGGAGCTCATGCACCTCGTATATGCCCGGTGTGATGTCTGGAGTTCGCTGCAGCTGCGCGAACATGAGGCATCCAGGCCTGCCTGGACGCGCGGGGATCGTCCTCACGTGCTCGGGGACGTATCCAAGTTCGCGCAGCTCTGCCTCGACGAGCTCCGGCTCTGTGTTCGCCGGCAGACCGCGGATCGCGACTTTGAGGCTCCTTTCAGCCGACAGCGAGTAGCAGAACCAGGAGATTCCGCTGGCGCTCTCCAGCTGCGTAAGGTAGCGCTGGATGGCGCGGAACTCCTGGTCCGACTTAGGTATGAAGCGGACGCCCTTGCCAAATGGGCGTCCGTTGGGAGCGTGGCCGAGGAGCTTCTTCAGCTCCCTGAAGTGGGTGGGCCAGTCCGGCAGCACCTCCACGATCAGCGGAGGGTAGCGGGCGGCCTTCGGCTTCGGCGTCTTGCTGGGGTCGACGGTGGCGGCGGCGGCGGGCGCGGGCGCAGGAGCGCGCACTGGAGCGTGGAGCGCGATGGGGTCGTCTTGGGCCTCTTTGCAGCGGCCGCAGCAGCTGCGTAGGAGGGGCCGGGCTCACTCGCCGGCGCGGTCTCCATGGGTTCCGGAGACAGGGCCGGCATATTTGGTGGAGTGAAGGCCGGTGTTTTCTCTCCTCTCCTTTGCGGCGGAGAGGGAAAACGGCCCACAGCAATGTTGTCCTGTGGGGCCGGAAAGCGCGGCGCGTGCGGCGACGGAGAGAGAGTCGCCGGCGCGGCGGGTTGGAGAGATGCGCGCGGCGCGGCGGTCGGTGTGGCCGCGGACGCGGGCGCGGGTACGGCGCGCGGGGCGGCGCTCACGTCAGCGCGAGACGCGGCCGCTCTCGGGTCGGCGCGGGACGGCGCGGCGACAGGCGGCGCGGCCGCGCGCGGGTCGTGGCGAGGCGACACGGCGCGGGGCGCGGGAGCGCGCGTGTCGGCGGCGCGCGGATCGGCGGCGCGCGGGTCGGCTGAGCTAGCCGGCCAGGCGATGGCCGGCAGCGATGAGGCCGGGGAGGAAGGAGCCGGCGAAAGTGCGAGTGGGCTCGCGGCGAAAGATTCTTCGCCGGCGCCCACTGCCGGGCTGTGCAGGGCTGCTGCAGCGCGGGCGGCGAGAGTTGCCTGGCCCGACGCGATGATAGCCTCAAGGGTGTCCGTCGATCGGACGAACACCCTGCGGCGGATGGGGCGCGGGCGCGTCGCGCGGCGCTGCGGAAGCGGCGGTGGCGGCATAATGCACTTACCGCGCGTTACCACCGGCTTCTGAACGCATGCGCACTGCGCGAGTCGCGGGCGCGGAGCGCTGTCGAGCGCTGGGGACGGCGAAAAAGTACGGCAGCGGTCTTGCCTGGCGTGGCCCGAGCTGAAGGCGTCGGCACGTCGACCCCGCCGGCCCGGCTCCCGGGGCTTGCCGCTTGTGGCAGACCGGGAAACCAGACCGGGAAGCACGATCGTGTGGTTCCGAAACGCCTCCTGCTGGACGCAAGTGGTTCGGTCAGGCAAGTCGCGCGATTAAAGACCGAACTGTGAATAACGGGCTCCGAACGCTTAAAAACCGTCAAGCAGCCGTATTTATACAAATCGATTCAAGATGGCTGCTCGGAAGCGATCGTGTGACGTCGAATGAGTCAAATATCTGTTTTATTATTTTAAATTTTAAATAGTTTTTTTTTGAAAAGCTAACACATAGATATTAGTTTCTAGAATATATTATGTGCAAAATTTCATGGACTTTGGTTGCTTAATATTCAAATGAAATTGGAACTACGATTGTATGAAACGAGTGGAAACGAGTGACGGAGAGAGCCCTCTTAAAGATGACTGACTTGATGATGGGATGTTCATGGAAGATTTTGCGAAGTAATTTAGATACATTGGTCAGCGGTCAGTCGTAAAAACTGCCATATATACCTTCCAAGTTAGCTCCCTTCTACCTTAGACTGCATCATCACTTACCACCAGGTGGGATAACATTTTCCTCCCAAACGTTTACAAAATTAGACAATTTTGGTATCATAATTCAATACATTCAGTACACCTTAATCTAGGCTCGTACGTTTTATTTTCTTAGTTTATTTAAATTTAAGAACATAAAAATACTCAAGAAAGTTTTTAGCTCAAAAATATGAATATATAAAGACGCTAGTAACTTTTGACATAAGCAATATTTCTTTATAACTCAAAATTGAAAAAACCCCCGACACAAAAACCTCTATATGAAAACTAGAAGGGAGCAGATAACTTTCAAACGGCTGAACCGATTTTCTTCGATTATAGCTAAGAACACTCTTGATCAAGCCACCTTTCAAACAAAAAAAAAACTAAATTAAAATCGGTTCATTAGTTTAGGAGCTACGATGCCACAGACAGATACACAGATACACACGTCAAACTTATAACACCCCTCTTTTTGGGTCGGGGGTTAAAAATTATGAAAATTGCTCTACATTTACGGGGAGAAAAACATTATCGCTTTTTGTATAAAAACTTACAACTAGACGAATTAAGAATTTCATGTACCCAGTGACATTCGCGCTATCAAGACGAATCAAATGACGTATCGTTTATCAAAATCGGTTTACCCGTTGAGTAGTTACGAACGGACATAGGAACGGACGTAGGTTGGATAAGTATTTGGTTTGTCAGGTGATTGCCCCGTGGAATTATCTTTAATCAAGTAGGTACCTAGTAGGTAAAGATAAAATTACAGATATCCTCAATGAGTACCACTTTTTGATCATGGACTAAGTAACCGTTAGATTAGTGACATTGTTGTGAATATAGGGTTGGCGCAAGCTTGATAGTTAACGTTTTTAATTATTGTTATTTTATTTTTAGTTAGCTGGCTTCCCTTGTTTCTAGTAACTGAATTCTGAAAATGCTAATTGAATCTTCACGTTATAGAGAAACCTGTATGAAAAATCTCAATTTTATACAATCCATGAGTTACAACTGATCCGGCATTATTCACGTGTTTACTTGACGTAAGCCAGATTAGTTTCGACCCCAACTAGGGTATTTTTTCATAGGGCCTCAGCTCGCAAGCGCGTCACAGTTACTTATATATTTATAATGCGAAGTTTTATAATGTAAATCTCTCATGATAGTTTAAAAACACTAAAATACGTTGTATACCAACTTTAAAAATATATTAGCCAAGTATTAGTTATATGACTAATATTCCCCTTTTCCCTCCAACTAAGCTTACAGCTTGTGCTAGGAGTTACGACAAGTGTAACTGGTGGAGTTTGAACCGGCGGCCAACCGTTTGCATTTCAGTCCAACAGAAACCAAAATAGTATTGCAAAAACCAAATAAATAAAATTGAATTGAATTGAATTGAAAATAGACTCTGATCCGCTCCTTCAACCGTTGAGCTATCGAGGCTATACTTACTTATCTTATCACAGGTACTATTATTTTATTTTATTAGCCTCTCATGTTTCCAGTGAACATTGGCAGCCCTGGCCATTACGCGTGATTATCACAGTCATATCGCGGTGAACGTATATCCTTTCACGAACACGTGTAGTATGCTGCATGCTACGTTATATCATAGTATGTAGGTACCTACCTACTATGATATACAAGGTAGGTATAATATTCGTCCACGTGGAATTTCAAGAATCACGACGTACCCGTAGTAGGTATCTATGCCTTTCAGTCTTAGGGTTCCGTACCTCAAAGGGATCACTTTGTTATCTGTCTGTCTGTCTGTCCGTCTGTCCGTCTGTCGTGTCTGTCAAGAAAACCTATAGGGTACTTCCCATTGACCTAGAATTATGAAAGACAGGTACGTAGGTCTTCTAGCACAAGTGAATTTTTTGTTACATCACAGAAAAAAAAATTCAAAGTAAGATAACTAAACCAAGTGGGATATCATATGAAAGGGCTTTACTTGTACATTCTAAAACAGATTTTTGTTGATTTTTAAGCATAAAAGTTTTTGATTTATCGTGCAAAATGTCGAAAAAATACCCGAGTACGGAACCCTCGGTGCGCGAGTCTGACTCGCACTTGATCGGTTTTTTATCCTGACAACCTATGATAAGTAGGTATGATTGTATGTATTATCCTAATCCTAATACTTAAATCCGAATCCATACCTGAGTAGGACAGTAGGTATGGATTCGGATATTAGGATTAGGATCCTAATATCCGCGTATAAATGTAATTCTAGTATCCGAGAGTATAAATCCATTAGTATAAATATGAATGTATGTCTGTCTGTTAGCTTTTCCGACTTATCCGTTTAACCGATTTTCACCGGTAAGTACAGAAATAGTTTGCTTTCGAGGAAGGAAACAGGCAATTTTTTGGTACAGTAATAGCTTGCATGCATAGAAATCATACCTATAGAAACATACGAGTTGTAACATGCATAGTGATAAGCGACCGCGCCCCTAATCCTTATCAGTAATCAGTGTCAAGTATATGCCTGAGGAGCGAGCCTCGCGCGGGAGAGGACTCTACTACGTCGGACGATCGTACGATGTTGCCACGTGTTTCCTGTATGTAGGGTGACCATCATCCTTGTTGGAAGCGGGACATCCATCTATCGGCTGGTAATGATGATGATCTGTTTGGTGAGTTTTTTCCATTCCATCAGCCTGTATGCGTCCACTGCTGGGCATAGGCCTTTCCAAGAGCGTGCCACTAAACACGGTCCTCCACCTTCCTCATCCACCCGCTCCCCGCCACCATCAGGTCATAAGTCCAGTGGGCTGGATCTCGTCCCACACTGCGCTTACCGGTACGCGGTCTCCACTCCAGAACACGTCTGCCCCATCAGCCGTCAGTTCTGCGACAGACATAACCAGCTCATTGCCACTTCAGCTTGCTAATCCTTTGTCCTGGTTGTGTAATATTTCCAAAATACCCAAGACTGATTTTGTGAAACTCGATTTGTTCCTAGAGAAACATTCTAGTTGTTACCTGTACTATACATATTATTATAGTGATTGATAAGCGACCGCGCCCCTAATCATTATCAGTTATCAGTGTCAAGTATATATGCCTTTAGAGCGAGCCTCGCGCGGGAGAGGACTTTACTACGTCGGACGATCGTACGATGTTGCCACGTGTTTCCTGTACGTAGGGTGACCATCATCCTTGCTGGATGCGGGACAGTCCCGAGAATTCATTTTGACTACATACAGAGAGAATAAATTACGTGTTTTTTTAAATTCAGATACAAGTTAACCTTTGACTACAATCTCCCTTGGTGGTAAGTTATTATGCAGTCTGAGATGGGAACGGGATAACCTGGAAGGGGTATGGCAGTTTTATTTCGTTGTTTCATAAAAACAACCCCCTGCCAGACGCTCCAAAAGTTTAAGGGTGTCTGGGAAAGGGTTAAGTGTCTGGCAATACATGACGCGATTTCTAAAAGGTCTTGTAAGTTTGTTCGTAGGAAGTACGTAATCTTGGAAACGGCTAAACCGATTTTGAAAATTCTTTCAACAGTAGAAAGGTTCATTATTCCTGAGTGACACAAGCTATATTTAAAAAAAGTTAAACATCCATGCGAACATTGAAATAAACTACCCGTGCGAAGCCGTGGCGTGTTGCTAGTTCTCTAAGAATAATGGTATAGGTAACTCAACAAACTGCGTTCAATTTTTGTTAAAAGTTATAATTAGATTTTATTAAAGAAACATTAAATACATATCGCATTTATCTGCCAGAGATAATTAATTTTGATTATGTTATTTACTTGACCTTGGGTAGGTATATTCTATTTTAGTCTAAAAAATTATCGCCACTACAATATCTTTATAAATAAAAAAAAACGGCCATGTGCGAGTTAGACTCGCGAACCGAGGGTTCCGTACTCGGATATTTTCCCGACGTTTTGCGCGATAAATCAAAAACTACTTATTATGCATAAAAATAAATAAAAATCTGTTAAGAAAGTACAGGTAAAGCCCTTTCATATGATACCCCACTTGGTATAGTTATCTTACTTTGAAAATTGAGAATACTAATTATATTTGTTCATGAATTAATTACATTTTTTGTGATATAACCACAAATTCACGGTTTTCGGATTTTTCCTCTACTTATGCTATAAGATCTACTTACCTGCCTTTCATGATTCTAGGTCAACGGGCAGTACCCTATAGGTTTTCTTAACAGACACGACAGACGGACAGGCGGACAGACAGACAGACAGATCGACAGACAGACAGACAGATCAACAGCCATACAGACAGGTAGACAACAAAGTGATCCTATAAGGGTTCCGTTTTTCCTTCTGAGGTGCGGAGGAAAAACTAATGGACTAACATAATATTATCAACGTACAGCTCAAAAATCAAAAAATGTTGGATAGAAACGAGAGTTGCTTTGTGGAAGTCCACTATATACACGGATTCTAGCGAATTATGCTTGTGGTTCTTTGTACATGTACAGCTCGCGCTGGGTCTAGAAACGAGCTAGAAGTGCTAGAACGTAGGTTCTCTTTATAACCTAAGTCCTATAGAATAGGACCTAGACTAACAATAAGAAGGACTTTCAGAAATTGCACTCGAACGAAGCAAGGGGCATCAGCTAGTCTAATTTGAATAAACAAAACGTTTAAGATAATAAAATAGGCATAATACCTACGTAAGATAAATTGATTAAATTGAAAATAATAGAAACAAAGTTTTATTTCAACAAACAAAATGTTTTAGATAATTAGCATGAAGGCAACTACTTACCTAAGATAAATTTGATAAATTAAAATGCTAAAAAAGTTATATTTCTGTTATGAACAAACAAAAATATTATGTTTTAGATAATAAGATTATGACGTACTTGAGTGGTGTTTGTTATTTTGTCTAACGCTTGTCTACTTTTCAGTTTTCAGCGAGCGTTCGTAGATATTTTAAGTTTAAATAAATGCTAATGCATGCATCGAACACATGGATGAATGATAAGTTACAAAGAATCAAAAACTTAATTGTCTAATCCATTAGAAAAGGGAAATCTGTATGGTACAACATGCAGCATGCGACATGCGCCACTCGCCCTCCCACTGCTAAACATGCAGGAAAAGCCAGCTACCAAGCAAGTCCCAAGTATCACCACGCAACACCACACTAATCCACCAGAACACATTCAATGCACGTTTCGCTCCGACACCGGAACATCTTTAGGAGATGTACCTTACAATGCAATTATTTTTTATTTTTAACCCCCGACCCAAAGAGAGGGGTGTTATAAGTTTGACGTGTGTATCTGTGTATCTGTCTGTGGCATCGTAGCTCCTGAACTAATGAACCGATTTTAATTTAGTTTTTTTTTGTTTGAAAGGTTGCTTGATCGAGAGTGTTCTTAGCTATAATCCAAGAAAATCGGTTCAGCCGTTCGAAAGTTATCAGCTCTTTTCTAGTTACTGTAACCTTCACTTGTCGGGGGTGTTATAAATTTTTAATTTACACTTGTTATTTATTTGTTAATAAATTGTGGTGTTGCGTGGTGGACTTGTGGCTTGCTTATATCAATTGCTATCATAATATTAGCTTATCCTAACTCAGTAAAACCCATGGTCGCCGCTGGTCATTCATAGAGCGCCCGACGGAATGTGGCCGCTTCCTACATACGTCACAATGACGATAGCGTCCTTCCTGCCGTCGAAAAGGGTCCTAGAGTTTTTTGTCACACCGTGTCTAGACATTAAAATTGCTAGACAATACCTATGGGTATGCTTGTTTTTTATTCAGATACAAGTTAGCCCTTGATTGCAGTCTCACCTGATGGTAAGTGATGATGCAGGCTGGAAGCGGGCTAACCTGGAAGGGGTATGGCAGTTTTAATCAAACCATTACCATACCATATACACGGCATTGTACCGGAACGCTAAATCGATACAAGTTAGCCCTTGGTTGTAGTCTCACCTGATGGTAAGTGATGATGCAGGCTGGAAGCGGGATAACCTGGAAGGGGTATGGCAGTTTTAATCAAACCATTACCAAACCATATACACGGCATTGTACCGGAACGCTAAATCGATACAAGTTAGCCATTGACTGTAGTCTCACCTGGTGGTAAGTGATGATGCAGGCTGGAAGCGGGCTAACCTGGAAGGGGTATGGCAGTTTTTATCAAACCATTACCATATCATATACAACCAACCATATGCACGGCATTGTACCGGAACGTTAAATCGATACAAGTTAGCCATTGACTGTGGTGGTAAGTGATGATGCAGTCTAAGATGGTAGCAGGCTAACTTGGAAGGGGTATGGCAAATTTGGTTTATACAGCGTACAGGAACGCTAAATCGCTTGGCGGCACTTGGAATAGGTACCTGGGGTCAAACACCGGACCCACCGAATAAGAAGCCGAAGATCTTAGTGACTAACTCACTATAACGGAAAACGGCAATTTGTCTAACGTTTTGATTTTAATTATCATCGTCTGGACATTTCATTATGTGTAATTAATACTCGGAAAGAATC
This sequence comes from Maniola jurtina, assembly GCF_905333055.1. Taxonomy (NCBI): domain Eukaryota; kingdom Metazoa; phylum Arthropoda; class Insecta; order Lepidoptera; family Nymphalidae; genus Maniola; species Maniola jurtina. The sequence goes on from NC_060053.1 coordinate 1,160,453, forward strand.
GAAGACCGGATACATCAGTGGTTCGTCAATCCAGCTAGGTAGGTCCAATTCGAGAAAGAGGTTAGCCGCCGAACCAACTCGGCTGGGCAACGTTCAGAAGGCTTCGAGATGTCTTCTCGCCCAAAATTGAAAATTCCTCAGTACACCTAAACGCAAAACTTTTTGTTTGCACTGAAAAATTGATATTTTTGGATAGAGTCAGTTTTGTTTTTAATTACCGAAGTGTTGATGTACTAATTGTACAAGTGTAAATAAATTTATAACACCCCCGACAAGTGAAGGTTACAGTAACTAGAAAAGAGCTGATAACTTTCAAGCGGCTGAACCGATTTTCTTGGATTATAGCTAAAACACTCTCGATCAAGCCACCTTTCAAACAAGAAAAACTAAATTAAAATCGGTTCATTAGTTTAGGAGCTATGATGCCACAGACAGATACACAGATACACAGATATACAGATACACAGATACACACGTCAAACTTATAACACCACTCTTTTTGGGTCGGGGGTTAAAAACTTCTGTTTCAGTAAAATCTACGTATGTCATATAGATTTCCGTGAGTGTTTAATTGCAGTAGGTATGAACCTACACCGTACATGTACGTGCATACAAGAATGCTGAGGTGTGCTAAATCAGATTGCATCATGTATTGCGACATCGTATGATGATCGGACGATGTTACACGCGATGCAGATTAGGTGGTTTTCTTTTATAGGTTAACTAGACTCTAGCTAGAGGATGCCCGCGACTTCGCACGATCCATATAGGTTCGTACCTATCGGGATTCGTAGGTACGAAGACCTAACCTCCCGACGAGGTTAGGTCTTCGAACAATAGGTTAGGTTTTGGTTTGGGTTAGGTTAGGTTTTGGTCAGGTTTGGATTAGGTTAGGTTTGGGTTTGTGTTAGGTTAGGTTTTGGTCTGCTAGCGAGTCCCACATCCCGGAAGCAGCGTGGTATCTGCTCTGCTTCCGGGAGGGAAGCGTAAAAGCATTTCCCAGCGATAAAAACAAAAAGGTTAGGCTTTGGTCAGGTTTGTGTTAGGTTTGTTTTAGGTTAAGTTCTGGTCAGGTTTGTGTGAGGTTAGGTTTGGGTTTGTGTTAGGTTAGGTTTTGGTCAGGTTTGTGTTAGGTTAGGTTTTTGTTAGGTTAGGTTATCGTGCAAAATGTCGGGAAAAATACCCCGAGTACGGAACCCTCGGTGCGCGAGTCTGACTCGCACTTGGCCGGTTTTATAATATTGGATAAGATCCGTAGGAGAACTAGAGTAACCGACATAGCTCAACGGGTTGCGAAGCTGGAGGTGGCGATGGGCTGGCGACCTCGCACTGGAAAGAGCAGCGTTGGAAGACTTGTAGTTTAGGCTGTGCGTTGATCGATTAGACAGTCAGTCAGTCAGGGCAAGTCTTTTTATACTCAAGACTAGCCCACGACTTCATCCGTGTGGACTACACAAATTTCGAACTCATATTTTACCTACGTTTTTTAACCCCCGACCCAAAAAGAGGGGTGTTATAAGTTTGACGTGTGTATCTGTGTATCTGTGTATCTGTCTGTGGCATCGTAGTGCCTAAACGAATGAACCGATTTTAATTTACTTTTTTTTTTGAAAGATGGCTTGATCGAGGGTGTTCTTAGCTATAATCCAAAAAAATTGGTTCAGCCGTTTAAAAGTTATCAGCTATTTTCTAGTTTTCTTGTAGAAAAGAAGGTTAGATAACCCTTAGGTTCATAATATTCAAGTGTCAATTGACAAATGTCAAGCTGTCAAGATGGACGTTGCCTAGATATACATAATTATTTATTTGAAAATGATTTGTCGGGGGTGTTGAAAATTTTTAATTTAAATCCTTTCTTAGCGGATGTCTGCATGACGTCTTTCAGCCCGATTCGTCGTAGTTTGAGATGTGCGTTGATAGATCAGTCAGTAAATAACCTCTTCCTTTTATATACTTACCTACTTATGTATTATATTTTGCTCTTAGGTTTTAATATTTCTATAGGTTTAAACTTTGAGGAACATCAGTCAACACCATAAATTAAGCATATGTCACACTAATATTATAAAGGCGAAAGTTTGTATGTGTGTGTGTGTGTGTGTATGTGTGTGTATGTTTGTTACTCCTTCACGCAAAAACTACTGGACGGATTTGGCTGAAATTCGGAATGGAGATAGATAATATCCTGGATTAGCACATAGGCTACTTTTTATCCCGGAAAACCAAAGAGTTCCCACGGGATTTCGAAAAACCTAAATCCACGTGGACGAAGTCACGGGCGTCTGCTAGTATTAAATAAAAGTCTAACCAGGTGTGCGCCTGCCAAATAATTATACCATCAAAATTTTTTATGCTCTCTTAAACAGAAAAAAAATCCTTAGGGTCAGTCATTAAATTAAAAATGCTTCTAATCATCGACTAAGAAATTTATGTGTTTTCCTTGCATATCAAATTCAAACTCTATTGTTATGTAAATAAAGTATATTTTAAGTTTCAGTTTAAAGTTGTTACATTGTTAGCTTAATGGTCCTAGTAAGAACTTAACGAAATAAACCTAGTGATTATATAGAGGGCTTCGAAATTATCTCTGGTGATGTGCTACATTACAAGTTATCGATAAAAAATAATTAAAATTAGTAACAGTTGAAAGTTGAAACAAAAAGGTAGGATAGACAGACAAATAGGATAAACAAATTGGTAGAATAGGATTGTCAATTGCTGAATTTGCAATACAATGATGTAGTGGTGATAATTAATTACACGTAAACTTGAAACTCAAGCTCCGATAATGATGCCGCTAACATTGGTCAGCGACTGGGTGGATTGTTTTATAGGGTTCCGTAGCTCCTGAGAAAAACAAGGAACCCTTATAGTATCACTTTGTTGTCTGTCTGTCTGTCAAGGTCCGTCAAGGAAATCAAAACTTATAGGCTACTTCCCGTTGACTTGATTGTTGAGAATCATGAAATTCAGGTAGCATTCTATTATAGCACTATAGTTTACTTTTTTTAGTGTTGTAATAATTTTTTTGTAAGTAACTTATCTTTGTAAAAATTGTGTTTACTTATAAATGGCCTCTATACTTTGTAATTAATATTAATTACAAATAAATCGTACTTATTCTAAACATATGTTTAGAATAAGTACTATTTTTAATGTATAAGCGTAAGGGAACCTAATAAATAAATATAAATAAAATAAAATAAAAACAGCATAAGTAAAGTATCGACAAAAAATCAGTACAATACCGAACATCACTTCTCTCCACGTTCCTAAGCAATTATAGATAAATCTTCTCTTCAAACAATTCTCTACAGTTTCTGTGTATCGATTAAATTAAATAGTAATTATTCCAATAGTTATTTTCCTAAAACAAAGAAAATATCTTTGTTCCGTCGTCATTTTATTGGAAATTCTAATTTCTTTGGAGTAAAAGAGCCCACACAAGAAATAATAGGCATGCCTTAATTACGTTTCTAAATTTATCAAAGTTATATAAAAAGATTCTCGCAACCTTATAATGCTTAAAATAACGATATTAATTGAGTATTATAATTTAATTAAGTCTTAATTTTCAAATGGTTAATATTATTAATTAACCAAGGAACTAGGAAATCAGCTTACCAGATATTCAAACTCAAATCATTTATTCAAATTGGGTGGGTACCATTGTATACTTTTTGACTGTCAATAATAATTATGGAATAAATAAAGATAATGATATAATTGTGATAATAATTAATTGTGTAAAGTTAAAACTAAAGCAACAAGAGTTAAATAAGGAATATTTGATATTTCGACAGTCATTTTATTTCTTTGTTTTTGTTTTTTAACGCCCGACCCAAAAAGAGGGGTATTATAAGTCTGACGTGTATATCTATGTATCTGTATGTGGCATCGTAGCTCCTAAACTAATAAGCCGATTTTAATTTAGTTTTTTTTATTTGAAAGGTGGCTTGATCGAGAGTGTTCTTAGCTATAATCTAAGAAAATCATTCCAGCCATTTGAAAGTTTTCTAGTTACTGTAACCTTCACTTGTCAGGGGTGTTATAAATTTTTAATTTACAATTCTATATTGAAAAATCTCTTGACTTATTCTTGAGTTTTAATATCATGGGTTTACTTCGCGATTGAAAATTTAAACCCTTATAATTTTATTAAGTAAGTTATATGTATGTATTAAATTTAAAAAAAATTGTAAAGAATTAGCTGAAGCCAGTCTAACTCTACCATATCTTGTCATAGTTAATAGCTATCAAAAAAATTGAGCTGTTCGTCGATATATCAGTCAGTTAGTCAGTATTGTTACCTTGGTCTAGATTGAATGTCGCTTGCTAGAATAGGTGCTTATTCACTCTTGCTTTGGAGGTATTCAAGTTTATAATTACTTAGCAGAAAATACGACGTTTTAAAGTTCACACAGGTTCACACATATAAATGACTAGCTGATGCCCGCAGCTTCGCCCGCGTGGATTGGTCAGATCCCCTGCAGCATCAGGATTGAGGAGTTGGACTCCAAATTTTTTAGGAAACAATATCGCAAGGTTCCTCTATCGATTAAAAAAGAAATGACGCAAATCGGTTCAGTAATCTCGGAGATTTCGGTGTACATAGGTAGAAAAACACAACTCCCTTTTTGAAAGTCGGTTAAAAAAGTAGCCTATGTTACACCCTGGTCAATTCTCTACTTGTCTTTGAAAATCCCGTCAAAATCGGTTCAGCCGTTCCCAAGATTAGCCTTTTCAAACAGACAGACAGACAGACAGACAAAAATTTTAAAAACGTGTGATTCAGTTATAGTATCGTTCAAATAACCATATGACCTTAATATGCGGTAGCTATTTCGATATTACAGACAGACACTCCAATTTTATTTATTAGTATAGATTAGTATAGATAATCGAAATACGCCTTTAATATTTTTTTAGATGATAGGTATCTTGTTAAAAAAAATGTATCGCTGACTTGAATTGATTATGACACTTGTCAACTTTTTTACATGTATTACAAGAAAGAGTTAGCGAATGAGTCAATTCTAAATAAAAAAACGGCCAAGTGCGAGTCGGACTCGCTCACGAAGGGTTCCGTATACCGTCGTTTATGTACAGGAACTGCCTCCTTAACACTTTTTTTTGTGATGTAACCACAAAATCATAGTTTTAAGATTTTTTTCCTTTACTTGTGCTATAAGACCTGCTATAAAACATGATTCTAGGTCATCGGCAAGTACTCTACAGGTTTTCTTGGCAGACACGACAGACGGACAGACGCAAGGACAGGCGTACAGACAAATAAACTGACAGACAGACAGACAGGCAGGCAGACAGACAGACAGACTACAAAGTGATCCTATAAGGGATCCGTTTTTCCTTTTGAGGTACGGAACTCTTAAAACATTGCGAATAACAAAAAAGGCGGCAAAAACGAGACAGCAGGTGTGTCCCGAAGGACGAGTGTCGATGAAAGTCGTTTTGGCGATATTAAAAAGTTAGAGATACCCAAACGTGATATAGAAACCTTTCTGCTATCCTATTTCTACAACTCGTACCTACTTAGTTAGAAAATTAAAAAAACACGACTGCCCTACCAAGAGACGTATTAAAAATACTTTTCTTACATATTTTCTGGCGGGAGGTTTCGGCCGTGACCAGTTACCAACCTACCGCATAAGCCTGCCGCCAAGCGATTTAGCGTTCCGGTACGATGCCGTGTAGAAACCAAAGGAATACCTATAGGTTTAATGAAACCATACCCCTTCTAGGTTAACCCACTTCCATCTTAGACTGCATCATCACTTACCACCAGGTGAGATTGCAGTCAAGGGCTAACTTGTATCTGAATAATTTTTTTTTTGAAAATGACACCATAGAGTCACCTTATTGATTTTTAGGCAGTTTCATTTGGGATGATAAATTGTGAGGATTCTAACGGGCCCATACATCCAAATCTGAAGTTATGGTAGGATATCTCCTATTAAGTTTGGATTAGTATAGAGTATAGACCATTTGCTTTGTGTAAAGCAAGTCTTAAATTGACTCTAGAATTTAATTTTAAACAAAATTCCAGTTAAATTTTACATTCATTCCCTGCACTTTCTACAAGTAGGTAGGTACTTACTTAGAGTTACTGTTTTATGTTAAGCTTGTTTTTGTTTGACAAATTTTTTAGTACTCAATTCACGGAACCCATATTCACATAAAACTTATTACATTTAAACTTTTATGACAGTGGTCCAGCGCGATTTTTTTGCATATGTTATTGAACAACTTTAATCCTTAATGGTGGAAGTCTTAAAGGTGGTTTTCATTTAACAAATAGTATTAACCATTGGACTGTTCAAAAAAAAAAGTTGAAAAGCATTTCTTTCGAGCGTTAATTCATTTCTTGCAAAAAAACTACCAAAAAGAACTACAAAAAGTTCTGTGGTGTAATATGACGTAAGCCTTTTAAACTGGTTTCGATTTGACCTTCTCTTTTCGAATATTTTGGTATTTACATACAGAGTTAAAAGTATGTCTGTTTGCAACAAAGAATTTGTAAAGATACCTTAAAACATTGTTTAGGGTTGCGTACCCGGAGAGTGCCAACGGGACCCTAAACAAAATATCTTTCAATATGTAAAGAGAAATAAATCATAAATAGACCTAATTAGAATAATAACAAGTGTAAATTAAAAATTTTCAACACCCCCGACAAATCATTTTCAAATAAATAATTATGTATATCTAGGCAACGTCCATCTTGACAGCTTGACATTTGTCAATTGACACTTGAATATTATGAACCTAAGGGTTATCTAACCTTCTTTTCTACAAGAAAACTAGAAAATAGCTGATAACTTTTAAACGGCTGAACCAATTTTCTTGGATTATAGCTAAGAACACTCTCGATCAAGCTACCTTTCAAACAAAAAAAAGTAAATTAAAATCGGTTCATTCGTTTAGGCGCTACGATGCCACAGACAGATACACAGATACACAGACACACAGATACACACGTCAAACTTATAACACCCCTCTTTTTGGGTCGGGGGTTAAAAATACCGAAATAAAGACGTTAGATCATCTCATAGAAATTCCTATCAAATTTATCCCAAGGCAAGGCACCTTCTATCTTCTATCCACCTTGTATCAAAATCCATACTAATATTATAAATGCGAAAGTGTGTCTGTCTGTCTGTCTGTCTGCTACCTTTTCACGGCCCAACAGTTGAACCGATGCTGACTGGTACAGAGTTAGCTTATATCTCGGACATAGGCTACTTTTTATCCCAGAAAATCAAAGAGTTCCCACGGGATTCCTAAAAACCCATCCGCTTAACCGATTTGTATGAAATTTGGTACCGAGGTAGCTTGCGTCCCTGTAATTGACATAGGCAACTTTTTATCCCGGTCAATCAAACAGTTCTCACGGGATCTTTAAAAACCTAAATCTTTTTTTTTTTTTCAATTTTGATTGTAAGCTATGGCAAGGCTTATACCTACTATGGTCTATGGGTAAAAGTATTTTTCATAAGTAAGAGTATATTTCCGGATTTTTTCAATGAAGTACCATATGTGGTTATAATTTCTTCGTCTACCTATCCAATCAGGTGATTGAAACGTCCCCGATCGATTAATCGATCGATATCGATGTTGTAATGTTTTTAAAACTTTTTTAATCATTCGAGCTTTCCGCATTGTAGTATAGTTAGTGTATGGATGTTCGTGATGTTTTGTATGGATGGAAAATGTTCGACCGAAGTTCCAGGATTCGAATATAACTCCATTACCTTGATATTGACCCTCTTTTTACTTTTTTTGCGGTAACCCGACACCGGCCGACTCAAAAACCGCTTCAGACACTATGAGCAACACGCATGAGAGAAGACCAGCGTGTCGAAAAAACTGCATCAATCATTATTACAATCGCAATCGTTATGATTAGCTGAATTTACCGATTTTTGCAACAATCCATTGTATCCAATAGTAAGCGAGTGTCGGCCAATCAGAGGTGATTGCGATCGTCACACTGTAGCTGTCATTTTACCGCAATTGAGCTGCTGGTCAACTTTATCTCAATTATCGCGGTTGGCTGAATTTATGGCATTCCTACTTCTTTAATTCATTACAGCCAATAGTGAGAGAGAGAAAGAGTCGGTCAATCAGTGGTGATTTATAATAATCACACTTTTTATTATTTGTTGTTATAGCGGCAACACATTCTGTGAAAATTTCTATTCTGTACCTTTTACAGTTCACAAGATATAGCCCACTGACAGTCAGACGGATAGACGGACTCTTAGTAATAGGATTGCATTGGCATCCTTCGGGCACGGAACTCTAAAAATAACAAAGAAACAAGGGGGAAATAAGCACTACAATATAGCAAAAGTGAGAAAAACAGCAATTCAGTAAATAACTTATGCAAACTTCAATCTTTTTTTTAACCCAGTGATCCAGTAGGTAATTTGGCAAAAATTAAGGTCCCAATGTCGCCTCTCACAGAAGCTTTGCATTGCTTTATGGAGCATCGCAACGAGAAAAAAAGCTTCGATGATGTAACGAAATATGACGTCATTTCCGACATTTTTGCTAAGCGATAATCCTTTTTACCGTGAACGTTTTTTGTGTCATTTTTTACTTACGAAATAAGTAATGAGTGTAATTTTTTACGAAAAAAAACTTTTTGCCTTTTTAGGTGAGTCATCTTTTACTTAGTGAAGGGAAGTGGTATTGGATATGGTAAAATCAGCTTTGCATGTGTGTATGTTTGCTGCCGGCTGCGTTTGTTGTGCGCTCTTCTCAGCCTTGGGCGCGTTTGGAACCCTCGTAGCTTTAGTTTTAAGTTTACGTAAGTAATTGATTACCACCACTATTATAATCTTCTTCCAAATCAAACAATTCGGACCATCAAAATCGGCTCAGCCGTTTGAAAGTTATCAGCTCTTTTCTAGTTACTGTAACCTTCACTTGTCGGGGGTGTTATAAATTTTTAATTTACACTTGCTTATGTAGATTTTGCAGCGATATAAATGTAAGGTTTTGTAAATCAAATAGGATTCCATAAAAGGCAATACATGCAATAGAAAGTGCAAAAGGCTTATTTATTAATCCAATGACGTAAATGCACCCAGCATGGCAACGCGGCGAACTGGGTCACTTGTGCATTCGTGGCGGCGCTTTGCATTTGCGTCAGAGGAGGCTTCTTATACAGTCACTTAACAAACTGGGGGTTTAGGAGGGACTTTTCTTTATTTACTACTAGAGGATGCCAGCGACTTCGTCCGCGTGGATTTAGGTTTTTAAAGATCCCGCGGAAACTGTTTGATTTTCCGGGATAAAAAGTTGCCTATGTCAATTACAGAGACGCAAGCTACCGCGGTACCTTTCATATAAATCGGTTAAGCGGATGAGTTTTTGGGAATCCCGTGGGAACTCCTCGATTATCTGGGATAAAAAGTAACTTATGTCCGTCCCCGGGATATAAGCTAACCCTGTACCAAATTTCGTAAGAATCGGTTAAACTGTTGGACCGTGAAAAGGTAGCAGACAGACAGACACACTTTCGCATTTATAATATTAAGCATGTATAGATAGGCGAACGCTTGACCGCGATCACACCTGATGGGAAGTGATGATGTGGCCTAAGATGGTACGCGTTTACCTAGAAGTTGCCTATTCACTTCTTATACTTTCACAATTTCGGATTATTAACTTTTCGAAGTTCATAATCCGAATTGATGTACGTTTGAAAAAATTAGAGTATCCCTTGCTAAAATATCGTTAAATACAAGTGTAAATTAAAAATTTATAACACCCCCGACGTATTTGAGTTTTGCAAAACATCATTTTCAAATAAATAATTATGTATTTAGGCAACGTCCATCTTGACAGCTTAACATTTGTCAATTGACATAATATTATGAACCTAACGGTTATCTAACCTTCTTTTCTACAAGAAAACTAGAAAAGAGCTGATAACTCTTAAACGGCTGAACCAATTTTTTTAGATCATAGCTAAGAACACTCTCGATCAAGCCACCTTTCAAACAAAAAAAACTAAATTAAAATCGGTTCATTCGTTTAGGCGCTACGATGCCACAGACAGATACACAGATACACAGATACACAGATACACAGATACACAGATACACAGATACACAGATACACAGACACACAGATTCACACGTCAAACTTATAACACCCCTCTTTTTGGGTCGGGGGTTAAAAAATAGAAATAAAATGTGTATTTGAATTTCGATTTTTTTCTAGTAGTCCTAAGTCCAAACTCAGCGTGTTATCAGTTTATCATAGAATACAATTAACACACATGAGGCTCCGTTATCACTGAGTGATAAGGATTGTTTAAGCAGGTGAAACTGTACAGTGTGTACACAGACTTGGAATATCTAATGACGACCTTCCTGGCAAAGTGGTAAGCGCTTTGGTCTTATTAGTTGGAGGTCTAGGGTTCGATTTCCGGCAGGGGTTTTTTTAAAAGACTATTAGTCATGCTAATCATGACTAGTTCTACCCTTCCCCCTCCAATTAAGCGTAAAGCTTGTGCCAGAAGTGGGTACGGCAATAGTGCAACGAGTAGGGTTTGAACCGCCGACCTTTCGGAATTCAGTGCGCTCCTCAACTGTTGAGCTATCGAGGTTCTTGGAATATTATATTTGGAGGTTTGGAATTATATAATTTCTAAATCTCTGGTCTGGTCTGGTGGAAGGCTTCGGCCGTGGCTAGTTACCACTCTACCGGCAAAGCCGTGCCACCAGGTGATTTAGCGCTCCGGTTGGTGTAGAAACCAAAGGGGTATCAATCGATCAGCCTATTTGCGTCCACTGCTGGACATAGGCCTTCCCAAGAGCGCGCCACCACACACGATCCTCCGCCTTCTTCATCCAGTCACTTTTCACTATCTTCTTAAGGTCGTCAGTCCAGCGGGTTGGAGGTCGTCCTACACTGCGCTTGCTGATACGCGGTCTCTACTCCAGAACACGTCTGCCCCAGCGGCTATCAGTTCTGCGGCAGACGTGGCCTGCCCACCGCCACTTCAGCTGACTAATTTGTGGAGCTATGTCGGTCAATCTGGTTCTCCTACGGATTTCCTCGTTACGTATTTTGTCCCTCAGAGAGATCCCCAACATAGCCCGCTCAATAGAACGCTGAGCGACTTTAAATGGACAAGGCCAACTATCAGTGTCCACGTTTCAGCGTCATACGTCATCACAGGTAGGACACACTCATTGAAGACCTTAGTCTTAATGGCGGGGCACATGCCATTAATTAGGCTATTCATTGAGAGCAGACAGCAACGTCAGTGGCGTACGTGTCGAGCATCATGCAACATGTAGTATCCAGCCATTTGTAACAAAGTAACTAGTCATCGCAACAGTTCAAGACCATTATGAAACTTGTAATAAAACGGCATCACCTACACGGGCAGGCGTCAAATTTTACCAACATTTGACGCTAGGAAATTGACGTCGATTCAGGATCAAAGCCCAGAGTTCACTCTATCATCGCTCTCTGCATCAAATTCCTTATTAGGTGATGCCTGCTACATCGTTCGCGTGGATTTCATCATCCGATAGATGGAAAGGCCTTTACAGCTGTGGACGCATACGGGCTGATGGAATGAAATGGGCCGCCACTAAAGCATTCAATATAATCATCATCTTGATCAACCCATCGCTGCCCCACTACTGAGAACAGGTCTCCTCTCAGAATGAGAAGGGTTTGGCCATAGTCAGCCACGATGGCCAAATGCGGATTGGCAGACCTAACATCTTTGAGATCATCATGGAAAACTTTCAAGGATGCAGGTTTCCTCACGATGTTTTCACATAACTCCCAAGTTAGAGTGCCTACTAAGGTTGATCTATAGAGCGCACTTTGACTTTGCTTAGACTTAAGTGTCAGTTAAAACGAGACAGATTTATACCAGCGGCATTACGCCGTCTCGTTTTAACAGTGCCTATAAGTTTCAGCCTTAGAGTAAGTTAGGGGTGCGTGCCGGGATCGAACCCCCAGCCCCAACCTGCCGAATATAGAAGGCGGACGCCATAACCACTAGTCTGTCACGGCTTGTTACATGGATGTTGCATGATGCAACCTCCGCCACTGACGTTGCAGTCAATGAAGACCTAATTAATGGTATGTGCCTCCCATTAAAGCATTAGTTAGCGAGAATACAGTGTTTCCCATAAGATAGGATTACTCAGCCGGTAGCTACAAGGAAAATTTTTACCTTTACTAAAGACTAGCCGATGCCCGCGACTTCGCCCGCGTGAATTTAAGTTTTTTGAAATCCCGTAGGAACTCTTTGATTTTCCGGGATAAAAAGTAGCCTATGTGCTAATCCAGGATATTATCTATCTCCATTCTGAATTTCAGCCAAATCCGTCCAGTGGTTTTTGCGTGAAGGAGTAACAAACATACACACACACACACACACACACACACACACACACACACACACACACACACATACAAACTTTCGCCTTTATAATATTAGTGTGATTAGTGTCGATACCGTCGGTCCCGGTTATTATCACTAACATCTGATAAGAACTGTAAATTAACCTTAGAGTCAAAATTTCGTTCTCTTAGATGGGTTGTATGCGAAAGGATCTAGGAACCCACCGCATTATTATCCCAAGAGAACTCCTACCATTATAGGATTAATAATAATTAATAAATATATAATTAATGTTAATTTCAGAGCCTGGATAGCTCAACGGTTGAGGAGTGGACTGAATTCCGAAAGGACGGCGGTTCAAACCCCACCCGTTGCACTACTGTCGTACCCACTCCTGGCAAAAGCTTCACGCTTAATTGGAGGGTAAAGGGGAGTATTAGTCATGATTAGCATCACACTAATATTATAAAGGAGAAAGTTTGTATGTGTGTGTGTGTGTGTGTGTGTGTATGTTTGTTACTTCTTCACGCAAAATCTACTGGACAGATTGGGCTGAAATTTAGAATGGAGATAGATTATACCCTGGATTAGTACATAGACTACTTTTTATCCCGGAAAATCAAAGAGTTCCCACGGGAATTTTAAAAACCTACATCCACGCGAACGAAGTCGCGGGTATCAGCTAGTGGCTAATATTCCTTAAAAAAATGACAAAACCCTCAGTAATGAGGAATACAACTATAAAGAGAAAGATTAGCAACCCGCCCGGCTTTGCATGGGTAAGTAGCTTCAAATAGTATTTATACGAAAACGAATACGAATGAGTGCATATAAATGTCCTTTTTACAAAGTTGCAATGTTCCTTAACGCATGCGCTGTGATGCAACGCTTCAAAGTCCATCGAATGATCGCAGGCACTCCAATCTAGTGTCGCCATGCAGTCTCTTGGAGAGCATTTATTGCACTTGCATTGCACAGAGTGCACCCACCACAGAGACATCGATTAAAGTCGTTCAAAACCGGCCAAGTGCGAGTCAGACCCAAATAGAATAGATTTTTATTCAAATAGACTTTTACAAGTGCTTTTGAGTCGTCAAATAATTTACCACTGGTTCGGAATGCCGTTCCTACCGAGAAGAACCAGCAAGACACTCGGCGGTTGCTCTTTCCAATTCTTCAATTTACAAAAGTTAAAAACCGGTCAAGTGCGAGTCAGATTCGCACACGAATGATTCCGTACCATCGTACAAGAGATAACAAACGGCTTTATCTAAAACTCTGCAAGTTACTAATGGTCTGCGCCATGTATATGTGATTTAGTGAATTAAATTTTTCGTGAACACATTTCTTTTGTAACATAACCACAAATTCACGGTTTTCGGATTTATTCCTTTACTTGTGCTATAAGACCTACCTATCTGCCAAATTTCATGATTCTAGGTCAACGGGAAGTACCCTATAGGTTTTCTTGACAGACATGACAGACGGACAGACGTACAGACAGACAGACAGACAGGTAGACAACAAAGTGATCCTATAAAGTTCCGTTTTTCCTTTTGAGGTACGGAACCCTAAAAACAGCGTACAAAGTGGCCTATGTTCACATAGGCTACTTTTTATAACGGAAAATTGCAGAGTTCCCACGGGATATTTAAAAACCTAAACGCGAACCTCATCTAAATTGTAAGTGATTAAATTATAGTAAATATAAAATACAACATTACATTATAGATGAAATAATTTAATCCTTGAAATCAATTCGGTCCATTCAATGAATGATTCAATGTCAAAGAATTTTAATGAAATTCGCAACGCCATATTTGATACGGTCTGGTCTGTGGTTGGTACTCATTATATAATATCAACGATGTAAACGTGAATACAACGAATATTAATATTTAGGTAAATATTAAAAGTAAAAAAAAAAGAAAAAAATCACTATCATTTTTCGAATGATATCGTAAATGATAAAAGAATAATTCATAATCGTGGGTATGTCGTGGGGATTATGAATGACTGCCATATTTTAATCGAATAATTGGTGGGGTATTGTTGTCCATAGGAGTGAGTGAGACAGAATAGAGCTTCGCTTCTGTCAATTGTGTAATCCTAGGACTAGGAAAAGTCATATTTCAAAAAAAAAAAACTCAAAACTCACTTATTCAAAGTTTGTTTGTTTTTGTTTGAAAAATGTCTTTATTATCAAATATTAAATATATACACAGTTTATGTCCCGGTAACACACACAGGATAAACACAAAATAATAAATCAAACACAGTTTTGCAGGCTATACACGCCCCTTTCAAACTTACCAATATCATAGTAACACTCCATTCACATCATAAATACATCACAATAGGTTAAAAAACTAAATATGCAAACCTTAGTACACGGTTAACACTTGTTATTCAAAGTAAATACTATTGTACACCTATTGATGGTCAGTATTGTTAGATTTGTAAGATGATAGTATTAGTGGTGATAATTAATTACGTAAACTTAAAGCAAGCTACGAGGGTTCCAAATGCGCCCAGGTCTGAGAAGAGCCTACAACAAACTCAGTCCGGTGCTACTCGTCGCCCCTTTATTCAACTTAACTTCGCTTTATTCAGGGTTGCTTGGTCATCAGACTATCACACTAATAAGGTGAAAGTTTGTGTGTATGTGTGTGTGTGTGTGTGTGTGTGTATGATTGTTACTCCTTCACGCTAAAAGTACTGGACAGATTGGGTTGAAATTTAGAATGGAGATAGATTATACCCTGGATTAGCACATAGGGTACTTTTTATCCCGGAAAATCAAAGAGTTCCCACGGGATTTTTAAAAAACCTCCACGCGAACGAAGTCGCGGGCATCAGCTAGTAGGTCATAAGTCGAGTAGATTAAGCTGAATGAAGGGGTGACGGAGCGAGTTAGCTCGCAGAACTGCCGTCTCTGGGGCACATTGCTCTATGTGCGTGATTGGCAACTACACGCCGCTCGGTGGTCCTATTGATTAGCGCAAATTGCTTTTATTGGTTGCTCATTGCGCGGCAACTGGCCACTGACATTGGCTAAGGGCGCAGGGCTGCTGATCCCGCTACTGTTAAGCTGAATGAAGGAGCGACGGAGCGAGTTAGCTCGCAGAGCTGCTGATTCCGAAACTGTTAAGTTGAGAAAGAAAGAAAAGCGTTTATTTCTTAAATTGTGCCTAACTTCACATCTTATAATCAACTAGCCTCGATAGCTCAACGGTTGAGGAGCGGACTGAATTACGAAATGTCGGCGGTTCAAACCCCACCCGTTGCACTATTGTCGTACCCACTCCTGGCACAAGCTTTACGCTTAATTGGAGGGGAAAGGGGAATATTAGTCATGATAAGCATGGCTAATATTTTCACAAAAAAAATTGCTAAGAGTTGGTTTTCTCGGAAGAACCATGAGCATTAAAGCCAACAAGCCAATTTCCAAAAATTCTGAAATACGTCATTTTTCATTTTTTGTCCGACATCCCAAATATATCAATTTCTGCCCAATAAAGAATTCCCACGCGATTTTTAAAAACTCACACGTTTAAACCATTTTGATGAAGTTTGTTAAAAGTATAGAGATAAGTCGCATCCTGGAAAAGACTTGGGATACTTTTTATCACAGAAAATCAATGAGATTTTTTTTAAAAACCTAAATCCACGTGGATGAAGTCGCGGGCATCATTAGCTAGTTTGGTCTAAATCAAGCAAGGATAAGAGTAGGACCCTCAGCAATTACCTAACGCAGAGAGCTATATTATAAGCACTAACCAACAATGAATCTGCTAAAATTCTGGCAAAATCCAGTTAGAATAAGATTTCAAGAGGTCATTCGTAATCGGTCATCGGTTAAACACGAGTCAAACTAGCACATGAAGGGTTCCGCAGTCCACACCATAGTACAAGAAATGATGCTATCTTATTTTCATGCCGGCCATTTCAAATTTCGATTACTTATTGTTGTGGCAATAGAAATATCTACCTACGCATTCTGTGATTTCAACTGTCTATCCATTAGGTACAGTTCACGAGATATAGCCCGCTGACAGACAGACGGACGAATGAATGGACATAGAGCTTATAGTAATAGGGTCTCGTTGACACTCTTTGGGTACGGAACCCTAAAAATGGTAACCATAGCAACGAAGATAAGTGATCAAGTGCGTGTCAGAGCACGAATAAAGTAGGGTTCCGTAGTCACGCTAGTTGCTAAAATCTTTAGTGTTCCTTATTTCGTTAAAGGTTTTTATTGTTCTAAAAAATGGCTAAAAACCTTATTTTAATGATTTTAAAATATATTTAACGGGGTAACTCAAGACGGTCAACCAATTTTGATTCTTTATTCTGTATTTTTTCATAATTTAAATGTGCCATAGCTGTAACATTGGCATATTGCTAAAAGCTGTATCACACAGACAGACAGACGATCAAAGGACTGGGTTAAAGGAAGTTTAAAAAATCTATTAAAAGTATGCTCCTGAAAAAAGCTTATTATACAATCGAAGATTATGTAAATGACAAAAAAGCTTGGATTTGATGCGCTCCAGCAATACACGGCGCTGCAATTGCTTGTATACAGTATGGCATATTATTGTAAATTGTACATTTGAAAAGAGCAACCGCCGAGTTTCTTGCTGGTTCTTCTCGGTAGGAACAGCATTCCGAACCAGTGGTAGATTATTTTGACGATTCAAAAGCACTTGTAAAAGTTTAATTGAATAAAATAATTTGAATTTGAATTTTAAGTGTTTCTTGTTTCATAACGGGACCCTAATAAAAGAAATTCGTCATCTAATGCGTATGTAACATATTATATATGTCGGGGACATATACTGCGTCACAGTGACGCAACGCTGAATCAATTGATAACATATTGACGTATCATCTCTGTAATCCATACTGAGACGGATGATACGCCCCTACTTCGATCGGGTGGCCTTATCAATCAATCAAACCTTATCTATTCAGTGATCAAACCAGAAGTTGGCATGTATATATTTTACTAAAGTAGGTATATGGTATGTATATATTAAGTAGGTATCTATAGTTTTTTTATATTTTCAATTAATAATCCATACCTACTAATATTATAAATGCGAAAATGTGTCTGTCTGTCTGTCTGCTAGCTTTTCACGCCAATTTTGATGAAACGCTAAAAACTATTCAAATTCAAATTCAAATTATTTTTATTCAATTAAACTTTTACAAATGCTTTTGAATCGTCAAAATAATCATATTATAATAAATATTGAACAGATTTGGCTGAAATTCGGAATAGAAATAGATCATACCCTGGATTATCACATGGGCTACTTTTATCTCGGAAAATCAAAGAGTTCCCACGGGATTCTTAAAGGCCTATCCGTTTAACCGATTTGTATGTATGGTACAAAGGTATTCGTAGCTTGCATCCCGGAACTTGACATAGGCAACTTTTTATCCCGGAAAATAAAACTGTTCCCACGGGATCTTCAAAACCTAAATCCACGCCAATGAAGTCGCGGGCATCCTCTACTTCATAATACATAATATCTTATCCCTTAGGGATATGACTAACTCCCGGGAGATGACAGGGCTCTCTCCGTCACTCCATACAAACGTAGTTCCAATTTCAAAGAGCGAAGCCCGATTCGCACTTGACTGGTTTTTAATTTTGTAATTTATAGAGTAGCCCTTGGCTGCAGCACATCTGCTGGCAAGTGATGAGGCAGCCTGGAATGGAGCCCGCTTGCCCAGAAGATACTTACCTAGTACCTACCTATACCTAAAAAATTAAAACTGGAGGTAAAATCTGAAGCCGGAAGAGCGTTTCATATCCTAGCGATTCGAATTAGAAACGAGGAAGCAAATCGCTTCGTAGTAAGTAGCTGTACATATCCGTGGAATTTTGTACGTGTGCAGAGCTTGACGATGCCATGTTGGGGTACGATAGCAGCTTTATTTTGCTAACGGAACCATAAAATTCTTGGTTAAAATATCAAAAACATTATAGGACCAGAATTTCAATTCTTAGTTGGTAATTCGGTAATAAAAACATTCAATGGACGGTCAACTTGAAATCCGAGTGAAATCTTTTAACAGGGTTCTCTCCGTCACTCGCTTCATACAATTGTAGTTCCAACTTCATTTGAATATTAAGCAACCAAAGTCCATGAAATTTTGCAGACATATTCTAGAAACTAATATCTGTGCCTATGGTGTTTTAGATTTTTCTAAAAATATGTAGTTTTAAAATTACAGGGGCTCAAAGATTTGTATGTGAATTTTTAAGACCGCGTAACTTTGAAACCGAATATTTTAATACAAATCTGGAAAACTACAGGCATAGATATTAGTTTCTAGAATATGTCTGCAAAGTTTCATGGACTTTGGTTGCTTAATATTCAAATGAAATTTGAACTACGATTGTATGGAGTAAGTGACGGAGAGACCTCAGTTAAAACGACAATCAACTACTGCATTTCACAAAAAAAATCTAGCTACTAAATACTGAGCATAGTTTATGAAATGTAACGACAGACCGAACTGATCGACTTTTTTCTTCACGAAAATACTCTACGGGTAGGATAGATAAGACTGCAGACAAATAAACAGTATAATGACAGAGATTATTGTAAGTTTCTTGGTCTAGTGGGAGGCTTCGGCCGTGGCTAGTTACCACCCTACCAGCAAACCCGTGCCGACAAGAAATGCCGTATAGAAACCAAAGGAGTATGAGTTTATTAAACACTGCCATACCCCTTTCAGGTTAGCCCGTTTCCATCTTAGACTGCATCATCACTTACCACCAGGTTGCAGTCAAGGGCTAACTTGTATCTGAATAAAAAAAATCTAGACATCTAGGTATCTAGAAGTCAGTATCAGTATTGTAGAAGTGTGATAGTGAACAAGATTTATTATAACAGCTGCTTCCCCATCCGGCATCGTGGCCTTGCGCATAACAAGGAGGTACATAGCAACTAACAACTACTAACCTATAATGTCATAAAAAACCGGCCAAGTGCGAGTCAGACTCGCGCACTGAGGGTTCCATACTCGGGTATTTTTTCCAACATTTTGCACGATAAATTAAAAATTATTATGCTTAAAAATTTCATGATTCTAGGTCAACTGGAAGTACCCTATAGGTTTCTTGACAGACACGACGGACAGACAGACAGACAACAAAGTGATCCTATAAGGGTTCCGTTTTTCCTTTTGAGGTACGGAACCCTAAAAATAGGTATAGGTACCTATATAGTATACACCATAGAATCGTTATCCATACATTTATACAAATAAATAAAAATAAAATTGAATGTCTGTTTGTACTTAATATCCCAATTAGTCAATCCAGTTCAGTGAAATGATCTCATTGAAATGTCGTTTTAACATCTGCCGGGAGTTAGTCATATCCCTGAGGGATATGGTCAACTCGCTGCCATGCATTTATGCCATTTCGCGACATACCTATACAGTATACATTTAGTAAAAATCGGTCACGAACGAGTCGGACTCGCACACAAAGGGTTCCTTACCAACGTATACAAGAAATAACACTTTGTTTTCCTTTAAATTTTCATGGGGGCAATTTTGATTTTTCATTGATCAAAACGGCTGCCATGAAGATTTTTGATCAAAATTTCAACTCTCTACCTATTACGGTTTACGAGATGCAGCCCGCTGACAGGCAGATGGACGAACGGACGGACAGCTAAGGCTTAGTTGGTACTATTCGGGTACGGAACCCTAAAAAGAACACAAACCGGCCAAGTACAAGTCACGATTCTTTCCGACATTTTGTGCACTTTATCTCAAAAACTATTATGCATTAAAATAAATAAAAATAATGTACTTACAGGTAAAGCCCTTTCATATAATACCCCATTTGGTATAGTTATCTTTCTTTGAAAATTGAAAATACATAACGTTTTAATTTTTTTTTGTGATGTAACCACAAATTCATGGATTTCGGATTTTTTCCTTTACTTGTGATATAAGACCTGCCTTTCATGATTCTGGTCAACGGGAAGTACCATATAGGTTTTCTTGCCAGACACGACAGACGGATCGACAGACAGACAACAAAGTGATCCTAAGGGTCCGTTTTTCCTTTTACGGAAAAGAGAATACCCCAAAAGTGAACAGGGAAGCACTTATATGTAGGGAATTTTACAATGACCCATGGCAGAGGGAGAGGCTTGAGGTAGGTGCATAGTAGGTACTTATAACTGATATCTAATCTAGGTAGGTAGGTGTCTAATAACGTAACGCAAGTAATTCTGCAGGTCACAGCACGTTCGAAAATCACATGATCTTTTCGCTTAGTCGCTGAATTCCAGTTAGGTATGTGGTTCCAAGAACCTAACACATATTAACTGTGGCCTACTTTGTCAGTTGTCACTTACGTACAGGTCTCTACCTACATTTATACTTACTTAAGTAATACTAGATGATGCCCGCGACTTCGTCCGCGTGCCTCATTCGTACCTCAAAAGGAAAAACGGAACTCTTATATTACACTTTGTTGTCTGTCTGTCTATCTGTCTGTCTGCCTGTCCGTGTGACCGTCTGTCCGTGTCTGTCAAGAAAACCTATAGGGTACTTCCCGTTGACCTAGAATCATGTGATTTGGCAGGTAGGTAAGTCTTGTACTAGTAGCATAATAAGTAAAGGAAAAATCCGAAAACGGTCAAAAAATTAAAATGTGTCCGAAAATTCAAAGTAAATAACTATACCAAGTGGGGTATCATCTGAAAGGGCTTTATCTGTACATTCTAAAACAGATTTTTATTTATTTTTAAGCTTAATAGTCCTTTTCGTCAATTTTTGTTTTAGTCAATTTTTTTGCGTACAAAATATAGTCTTTGTCACCCGGACCTTTCCAATTAAGCAATTGACACCTCATTCATCAATATCGGCCCAGTAGTTTAGGCGCTATGGTGGAACACACAAAATCTGGATACAAACATACATACATTATATACATACAATACATACATAGACTGCTAAAATCATAACCCTCCCGTTTGACTTGCCGTAGTCGGGTAAGAAATAGGTATTATCGCCGATTTGGCACGCGTTGCATTCATTCATATCAAGAAAAAAAATAGCCACGATATTTATTTATGCCTATTTTGCATTACATGCATTACTATTTACTATGGCTCTAATTTACCAATACTACGTATAAGCAATTGCTTAGAGGACAATATTTCACAACGCATAATTATAAATTACAAGTGTAAATTAAAAATTTGAAGGTTATAGTAACTAGAAAAGAGCTGATAACTTTCAAATGGCTGAACCGA
Organism: Maniola jurtina; assembly: GCF_905333055.1. NCBI lineage: Eukaryota > Metazoa > Arthropoda > Insecta > Lepidoptera > Nymphalidae > Maniola > Maniola jurtina. The sequence continues at coordinate 1,182,158 of NC_060053.1, forward strand.
TTTTCTTGGATTATAGCTAAGAACACTCTCGATTAAGCCACCTTTGACACAAAAAAAAACTAAATTAAAATCGGTAGTTTAGGAGCTACGATGCCACAGACAGATACACAGATACACATGTTAAACTTATAACACCCCTCTTTTTGGGCCGGGGGTTACTAAAAATACTCTACCTTTTCTTTTAGGTACTACAAAGTACACAAATATTTAAACAACTGAATTTAGATTTTATGAATACTATAAAAAATATGATAACCTCTTTTATATTATTTGTATTAGAAATCTGGGAGAGTGGTTTATTAATAAATAAAATACTGTTATTCTTAAATAGAAATCGTTGGTTATTCTGTAAATTACGAATTAAAATTCAGATCACGTGCTCGAAGAGATGTTTATATTTTGCAAATCACTGATTTTAATTTGTAACCATTGATACACATTAGTAGATAAGCAAAGATATCAAAGATGATAAAAAATATATACATGTACTTGAAACCCAGCGGAATAAAAAAGCACCGATAAAAAGGTACTTTTCGAAAATAACGAAAAGGCTAACTTATTTATTACATTTCAAAAGTAGGTACTTGGCCAAGTCAAAGTCAAAGTCAAAATCATTTACCAAATTACTTTTGTACTCCTTTTGATGGTCAGAATTGTTATATTTGTATGATAAAATTATTACGTACTTAAAACTAAAGCTACGAAGGCTCCAAACGCGCCCAAGTCTGAGAAGAGCCCACAACAAACTCAGCCGGGTATTCATTTTTTTATTATCACCACTTTACAAAATCACTTATACTTATCACGACTATCAAAGCTGTTTAGCAACTCATTCCCAAGCTTACGTATCATTTAAATAATCTTATATGACTATATATTAATTTGTAAAAGTTTACTTGAATAAAATATTTCTATTCCATTCTAAAAATGGAGAACTCTCAGGCATGCCAAGTTTTCTCACGATGTTTCTTGCTTGAAAAGTTAGAGGTGCGTGTCTAGGATCGAACCCCGAACATCCCAAATAGAAGGCCAACGACTTCCACTAGGCTATCAACGCTCTCTGAGCGGTTACGCCCTACATCCGAATAAAAAAAAAAAACCGGCCAAGTGCGAGTCAGACTCGCGCACTGAGGGTTCCGTACTCGGGTATTTTTCCGACATTTCCAATTAAAACAGATTTTTATTTATTTTTAAGCAAATAAAAATTTGTTTTAGAGCCCTTTCATATGATACCCCACTTGGTATAGTTATCTTACTTTGAAAATTAAAACACTTTTAATTATTTTTTTAATGATATAACCACAAATTCGCGGTTTTCAGATTTATTGTGCTATAAGACCTACCTACCTACCAAATTTCATGATTCTATGTCAACGGGAAGGTTAGGAAGGAACCAAAAAAAATCTATAGGGTAACCTTCCCTAGGTTACCCTATAGATTTTTTTGACAGACACGACGGACGGACGGACGGACGGATGGATGGACAGACAGACAGACAGACAACAAAGTGATCCTATAAGGGTTCCGTTTTTCCTTTTGAGGTACGGAACCCTAAAAAACGATTTACTAAATCACATATAGATGGCACAGTCCATCGTTAACTTGCAGTGTTCTACATAAACGTGATACCTTGTACGATGGTACGGAACCCTTCGTGTGCTAGTCCGACTCGCACTTGACCGGCTCTATATATTATATCCTACGTGAATGATAAGGCCCATGTCGGGTCTACAGCTTTACTAGTTCACTCTGGCTTTACTAAATAGATTCTATGCAAGGCCATGACTGCACTCAGGGTTGACACCAACTACTCACACTGTATTTGTGTATGACAGTTATATTATTATTACTAGATATCCATACTTTATTATTTACTAGAGGTTGCCCGCGACTTTGTCCGTGTGGATTAAGGTTTTGGAAATCCCGTGGGATCTGTTTGGTTTTCCGGGATAAGAAGTTGTCTATGTCAAAACATGGACGCAAGCTACCTCGGTACCAAAATTCATACAAATCTGTTGAGCGGATGGGTCTTTAGGAATCCCGTGGGAACTTTTTGATTTTCCGGGATAAAAAGTAGCCTATGTCCGTCCCCGGGATATAAGCTAACTCTGTACCGAATATCATCAGAATCCGTTAATCAGTTGGGCCGTGAAAAGGTAGCAGACAGACAGACACACTATCGCATTTATAATATTAAGTATGTATAGATTTAGTTTTTTCACTTTATTTCCTTTACTACTTTATATACTTTATTAACTTTACTAGAGGATGCCCGCGGCTACGCGTGGAATTCGGTTTTTTTAATACCCGTAGGAACTTTTGATTTTCCGGGATAAAACATAGCCCATGTCCTTCCTCGGGATGAATCCCAAGTCTATACCTTTCATTAAAATCGGTTCAGCGGTTGGGCCGTGAAAAAGTAGCAGACAGACTGACGGACGGACGGACGGACGGACGGACGGACAGACTGACAGACAGACAGATAGAGAGACTTTCGCATTTATAATATTAGTATGGATGGCTTAATATTATAAATGCGAAATTGTGTCTATCTATCTGTCTATCTATGAAAATCGGTCAGTGAAACATCAAATAAAAAATCGGTTGGAACTACTGTGTGACAACCCTAGCCTAAAACTATAAAGGTCGTTGCCCGTTTGACTGTAGGAATGAGTTCAAGGCCGCGCTTGACTGCCACGCCTTTAACGAGCCGTTAATTGAGGAAAGAATTGAGTGACCTTAGGTGTTGCTACAATTCGTTACTTCGTTCCAAGCGCTGATAGCCTAGTGGTTAAGAGGTCGACCTTCTATTCGGCAGGTCGGGTGTTTGACCTCGTACCTCTTACTTTGTTTTTAATTCAGATACAAATTAGCTCCTGACTATAATCTCACCTGGTGGTAAGTGATGATGTAGTCTAACATGGAAGCGGGCCTGGAAGGGGAATGGCAGTTTCATTAAACTCATACCCTTTTGGTTTCTACACGGCATCGTACTGGAACGCTAAATCGCTTGGCGGCACGGCTTTGTCGTGCCGCCAAGCGATGGTAACTAGCCACGGCCAAAGCCTCCCACCAGACCCGACCAGTGACTTAGAAAATATAAAATTCCAACCCTGCCGGGAATCGAACCCGGGACCTCCCACTAATAAGACCACAGCGTTTGAGGGAGCGCGGCGTCAGGGAGGCCGTCAAATATCACTAGCTTTAACGTTGATGGAAATATGGTGAGGAAATCTTCATAAAGCTCTCGGCGACATATTAAGTCTGCCGATCCATACTTGGCCAGCGTGGTGGAATATGGCCTACATCCTTCGTATTCTGAGACACGCCTTGAGTAAAGAATTCAGTGACCTTAGGTATTGCTACAATTCGTTACTTCGTTCCAAACGCTGATAGCCTAGTGGTTAAGATGTCCGCGTCAAATAAGAAAGGTCGGAGGTTCTATCCCAGGCACGCATTTTGAACTTTTCGGAGCTATGTGAGTTTAAAGCAATTAAATACCTAGGTATCACTTGCTGGTTTACTTAAGCGTGGTAGACTACTGCCTAAATACCTACCCTTCTCGAACGAGAACGCCATTTGGGATCCTCAACCCCACTTCATGAAGCCCTCGGCAACCTGGGCGGTCTACTTGGCTTCTGGAGCGAGCTTGGATGGCTGGAGTGAAGACTTCGGCGGGAGGAGCAACGCATGCACAACAGACAGAAACGTTTAACTGCAGAAACCAACCCAGAGAGAAGAAAGAAAGAAGACCTACCCTTCTCTGTCTGAGAGGACACCCGTGCTCAGTAGTGAGTCGGCAATACCATACACTACACATACCACCACCATACAACATGGGATGATGTAGAGTTTTTTTACAGGACTTCAAAGCTTTCATGAAAATTTTCGTTTGTATGGGCCGCGCTAAAGGGACTCCTCTTCAAGATTTGGACAAACAAAACGCGTGACGGAGACGTGTCCAATTTGACTCTTATAAATTATACAATGTACTTTAATATAAGTAGGTAGGTTTATAATAATATGTTTGTATATTTTTCTTGAAGGTAGGTATAGGTAGGTACCTATTATATGTAAGTAGTAATGTAGGTACCTACGTAAGTAGGTAGGTTATTTTCAAATCAAAGAGTTCCAACGGTATTTTTATCTAAATCCCCACGTGGGCAGAGACAATACACACACATAGACTTTCGCATAATTATAATTCTAGAAAGGATATCTGTACATATTATGTAATAGTTAAGTACATAAGGTAGCAGTTACTGAATAATAACAATAACACCTCAAATCATCAAAATCGGCTCAGCAGTTTAGGCGCTACGGTGGAAAACACATAAATACAAACCTACATAGGCACATACATACATACATAGACAGACTGCTAAAATAATAACCCTTCCTTTTACCTTGGCCGTGGTAGTCGGGTAAAAAAAGAGGCGCCAACCTTATCTAGGTAAGTATATCTAATATTTTGTACAGTTACTTACATTGCAGATACCTATTAGATAGGTATTACACCCATTATGAAATCAAACCGATAGAAGATTAAAAAATGATTCACGTGGATGTACCTAGGTACTCTACCATCTGATTTCATTAAACTATAACAATGTACCTTTACAATTTACAATACTTAGAAGGTTAAAGCTTATTTAAACACTATTTAAACGTTTTGTATAAATAAATATAGACAGGTTTATTTTACATTATTTAGTGAACAAATGAACCAATAGTAAAATTTTCACTTTTAGTAGAAAACAAAACACACAAAAACGGATCTTATTACAATACAATAAATCCGAAATTAGCATTACCATCGACTTACCTATTAATAAAACTCCTTCAAACTCGATGCACCCAGTTAGGTTCTTTACAAAGTTTACTTTATAGCAAAAAACAAATAATATTCTATTTTGGACACATTTAACATATTTTTCTTTTAGAGAGAAGTTTGTCCTAAAACGCACCACGTGGTCACAGAGTATATCAACACAGAACGCGCGAAAGTTACTTAAAAAAAAAAAAAACAAGATGGCGGTAAGTTTGAAAATCGAACGCGGGGTGTGCCGGTAAAGAAAATAGTGACGCGTACACTCCAAAAACTAAGGATATCGATAAAATTATTTATTTAAATTTCGATGAATAAAAAATAGACGTCTATAATTCGCGGGCGCGCAAAAACGAATGCGTCGTCATGGCCTGACCGGGAAGGTACTTTATCAGTGGTTTAAATAGCTTTATAAAGAATGTAATATCAACATTATTGACAGTAGTGTAGCACGGTTCATGCCTTATCGATTTTCGATTATTCAGCATTATTGGAATTCGATTGCGAGTTAGTAATTGATATATTAAATATAGATCCATTTGAATATTTAACATAATCGTTTGTAATTGCCGATAAAGAGTGATCGAGCTTCAAGCAAACTTGTTTCGGTGAGCAAGCTAATATATTTTTATTTTTTAAGGTCACTGTTAATGTATTACAAAAGTATAAATTGCGACTTGCGGGAGATTTCATATTCTTTTTATGACCATAATTTTGGGATTTTATTCGTTTCGAACGCTTTCTGTTCCGTTTATGTATAGTTAAAATTTTATTACGATATTTAAGCTTTTGGTTTTGGAATTATTTGAAGCGGTCTTTAAAATAAAATACCTACGTACTTGATTTTTTGATTTCCTCAACTCTTTTCAAACTTAAGTTACTTAAGTACTAAGAAATAGTTCGTTTTGTGGTACGGAACCCAGTCGCCATATATTTTGCTCTATGTGTCAACTGTCATATAAAATGTACGGTTGGTTCACTCTTAAATTAAGGACTAATTTCAAATTAAACAAACTTGGGATTTTTTTATTCCGGTATCAAAAGTAGCCTATGTGTTAATTCAGGGTATAATAAGCTACATCCATTCCAAATTGCAGCCAAATCAATTCCGTCACTGTGGCGTGATAGAGTAACAAACATCTAAACTTCATATTAGTAAATACGTTAAAGTATAAATAAAAAATACTTAGTTTTCATAATACTTATGTCCTTGATTTCTAATTATTATAACATAATTGTGTAATACTTCTACTTTATACAGCGTGTCAGTGTAACCAGAACAATAGCAAACACTTATCGTGGTTATGCCAATAACCATTTGGCTTATCTTCTAGTTTTAGTGATTCATTATTTTTGTACATTGTATATCGTACAAAACTTGAGTCAATGCCCCACTTACGATGCGGCATTGACTTTGAGTGACCTATTTACGGAACGTTCGTTGACCTCTAGCGTCAGGCAGATGTTTTATTTGTTCAACATATTGTGAACTTTTAAAAATACAGGATTAAAAAAAGAGAAATCTCAGAGATATCAGTGTACATAGGTAGAAAAACACAACTCCATTTTTCAAATCGGTTAAAAAAGTAGCCTTTTAACAGGGCTCTCTCCGTCACTCGTTTCCACTCGTTTCATACAATCGTAGTTCCAATTTCATTTGAATATTAAGCAACCAAAGTCCATGAAATTTTGCAGACATATTTTAGAAACTAATATCTGTGTCTGTGGTGTTTTAGATTTTTCTAAAAATATGTAGTTTTAAAATTACAGGGGCTCAAAGATTTGTATGAAATTTTTAAGACCGCGTAACTTTGAAACCGAATATTTTAACAGAAATCTGGAAAACCACAGACATAGATATTAGTTTCTAGAATATGTCTGCAAAATTTCATGGACTTTGGTTGCTTAATATTGAAATGAAATTGGAACTACGATTGAATGAAACGAGTGGAAACGAGTGACGGAGAGAGCCCTCTTAACCATAATGAGTATATTACTCTACTTGTCTGTGAAAGTCCCGTCAAAATAAGTTTAGCCATTACGTAGATTAGCCCGTTCAAACAGACACGACACTTCCATTTTATTTATCACACTTCACACTAATATTATATAGCCGAAAGTTTGTGTGTATGTGTGTGTGTGTGTGTGTGTGTGTGTGTGTGTGTATGTTTGTTACTCCTTCATGCAAAAACTACTGGACGGATTGGGCCGAGACAAATTATACCCTGGATTAGCACATAGGCTACTTTTTATCCCGGAAAATCAAAGAGTTCCCACGGGAATTTTAAAAAACCTATATCCACGCGAACGAAGTCGCGGACATCAGCTAGTTAGTCTATATATAATAGTATAAACTAACAATAGGAATGACTTTTGCCATATAGCCAGTAGAGCGCCCCGCACTAGAGCGGGCTCGCCGCGCCGTGGGTGTGTCATGACGTCACAGTGTACTTGAAATTATTTATCTCCACAGATAGCCAGTAGCAACTGTTAGGCCTAGCGCGCATTTAATAACTCCTGAAATTATTAATTAACTAGAGGATGCCTGCGACTTCGTCCGCATGGATTTAGGTTTTTAAAGATCCCGTGGGAACTGTTTGATTTTCCGGGATAAAATGTTACCTAGATGTCAATTACAGGGACGCAAGCTACCTCGGTACCAAATTTCATACAAATTGGTTAAGCGGATGGGGTTTTAGGAATCCCGTAGGAACTCTTAGATATTCCGGAATAAAAAATAGCCTATGCCCGTCTCCGGGATATAAGCTAACCCTGTACCAAATTTCGTCCGAATCGGTTAAACTGTTGGGCTGCGAAAAGGTAGCAGACAGACAGACACACTTTCGCATTTATAATATTAAGTATGGATTTATCTGTAACTAGCTGACGCCCGCGACCTCGTTCCCGTGAGAGTAGACAGGTTTTTAAAAATCCCGTAGGAACTCATTCATTTTCCGGGATAAAAAGTAGCCGTTATTAATCCTGGGTATAATCTATCTCCATTCCTTTCAGCCAAATCTGTCCAGTAGTTTTTGCGTGAAAGAGTTACAAACATCCATCCATACACACATACACCGCATTAGTATCGGATGGGAATAGAATAGATTTTTATTCAAATAAACTTTTACAAGTACTTTTGAATCGTCAAAATACTAATTTACCACTGGTTCGGAATGCCGTTCCTACCGAGACGAACCAGCAAGAAACTCGGCGGCTGCTCATTTCAATTGTTCAGTTTACAATAATATTCTCTATTATACAAGCAATTGCAGCCCCACCCACACATCGAGCGAGTCAAATCCATGCTTTTTTACCATTTACATAATCTTCGATTGTATAATATGCTTTTGCCAGGAGCATACTTTATATATTTGAATATTACAGTTTTACGATCTATTAAAACAGCCGTGCTAATATTATAGTCCGTGTGTGTGTGTGTGTGTATGTTTATTTGAACATATCGCGGACATAGTCGCGGGTATTATCTAGTATGTTATTAAATATACATTTTAAGAAAAAAATAATGCGCGCTAAGCTTTAACACCCAGTACTTATATCTAAGTATATCTAAAGAAATACCTAAGCATGCATGTCGATGTCTCATTGTTCTTCATTATAACGTATAGATCTGCTTAGATATCAAATATATATTTTTTCTCAGCTTTTTACCAAGCAAAATGTGAATGGTAGCTGTATATTTTATTTAGTAAACGTATTTCCGGTAGTTATTAAGTACTAGAGGACGCCCGCGACTTCGTCCGCGTGGATTTAGGTTTTTAAATATCCCGTGGGAACTGTTTGATGATCCGGGATAAAATGCCTATGTCAATTACAGGAACGCAAGCTACCTCGGTATCAAATTTCATACAAATCGGTCAAGCGGATGGTCTCTTTGATTTTCCGGGATAAAAAGTAGCCTATGTCCGTCCCCGTGATATAAGCTAACCCTGCACCAAACCTCTGAATCGGTTTAACTGTTGGGCCGGTAGCAGACAGATAGACAGAGAGACAGACAGACAGACAGGCACACTTTCGCATTTATAATATTAGTACGGAGGATTTTTACAACCTGTTAAGCTATGTCGGTTACTCTGGTTCTCCTATGGATCTCCTAATTTCTGATTTGACTACGTAGATAAACTCTAATCAATCTCCAATGCAAAGCCACTTACTGACTTATCAACTGTTGCTTAACCAGCACAATCGATTGATATGTACCCTAAGTATGCGCTGTCCTTATACTGAGGCTTTCAAAATAATCCCCTTGTACGAAAACTAGTTAACTTTATAAACTAAGTTATTTCACAAATAAATGGTATCCATTAAAATATACCGAAGCAGCTGGCCTCATCTAGTATTTAAATTAAGCAATATTTAATACTGAAATATTATATTTAATTATATACACTGCCATTGATATGTAAAACCAAAGATCTCGATTCAGTACGAATTTACTAGCTTGCCGTCTTTTTTTTTTTTAATTGTATAGATTATCGCTTGGCTGCAATCAGACCTGCTAGCAAGTGACGATGCAGCCTAAGATGGAGCGCGCTTGTCTAGAAGTTGCCTATTCACTCTTGACTTGAAGGTACCCATATCATAGGTGGAAGGGAAAACTGATGCCGTCTTGATAGGATCATCTATTTACCATCTTAAGGGAATAATATGGATGTTCCCAATTAATCAAATAAGAGACCTTTTATCAAACTTCAAAACGCGCGCTTAGTATGAAAGCTTCTATGAAATGGTGAAGTGTGACGTCATTATCATTAGACGTGCTTGTTTGCTTGCTTGTTTAGTTTAATCAATAATTTACAATGTTTACTAAGGTGGTGGTAACTAATAACTATGTAAAACTAACAGAGGACTTGGATTTGAATATTTTGAAAGATCCTTTATTTAGCAAAATAATCACTAAGAATTAATTATTATTTTTGTCATAGGCAACATCCCTATTTGAAAGCACAATCTCTAGTAAGCAACTCAGTGTAAATTAAACTGTAAGGTGATGCAAATAAGTCTGATTTCATTTCATAATTCATTTCATAATGCTTCCCGTGGAATAGGAAAGCATTAGATTTAGATTTGTCAATGCGATTCTATACAAAAGGATTAGCTACATTTTTAATACAATAATATATTATGAGTTATGACAGGCTAAAGATAAAACATTTCAAATTGAAATTTGAAGTTACATTACATGCTCATTACATAATTTGCTATAACGGCAAATCTGTATGGTACAACATGCAGCGGATTATAGCAAACTAGCCGATGCTCGCGACTTCGCCTGCGTGGATGTAGGTTTTATAAAATTTCCGTGGGAACTCTTTGATTTTCCGGGATAAAAAGAAGCCTATGTGCTAATCCAGGGTATAATCTATCTCCATTCTAAATTTCAGTCCAATCTGTCCAGTAGTTTTTGCGTGAAGGAGTAACAAACACACACACACACACACACACTCACTCACACACACACACACACAACACATACAAACTTTCGCCTTTATAATATTAGTGTGAAGTGTCATTTATGAACAAAAAATAATTTCACTTTTTTATAAAGAAACTGCGTATCTTTAGATGTAGACCTTATATCATGTATTGAAATATTATATTTAATAATATACCCAAGTAAATAATATCGATAGGGCTGTATATTTAGGGGCGTGGTCGATAGATGTGTATCGATACTTAAACATCGATATAGTGACGTTTATTGATAGCGAAATGATACCTAATAGCTCCTAATAGTGTGGGCGGGACCTAACGTATCAATCTTGAAAGGTGGCTTGTTGGTCTAGTGGTTAAAATTATCGGCTGAGGATCATGAGGTCCTGGATTCAATTCTCGGTTAAGGCCCAAAATACGTAGAAGACATTCTCAGTATACTTAGCTATACTTAACTTTTTTTTAAATAATAAAATAGCTAGCTAACGAGCAGGGGAGTCACCTGATGTTAAGTGATTACCGCCGCCCATGAACATTTGCAACACCAGAGGTACCGCCGATGCGTTGCCGGCCTTTCAGGAATCTTTTGGTCCGCCCCTTGAATAACCCCATGTTGTAATCTAGTGGGAACACCGCCAATGGGAGTCGATTCCATAGTTCGCATGTGCGTAGTAAAAGGATCTGGCACAACGGGTGGTCGAAGTGCACCAGGCATCCAGGTGGTGAGGGTGAAAATGCTTGCGGTGGCGTGCGGTGCGGTTGTAGAAAAAGGAGGGTGGTGACTTTTAATGTTTTCCTTCGCCGCGCCGCTAAGCAAGTGCTTAAAATGCACATAACTCCGAAAAGTTAAATACTTAAGTCCGTATAAGTAAGTAATTTAAAAGTTTAATACATAAATCCGTAGGTCTGGAGGACTAGGAGCTTTAATAGAAGATTGGATAAAAGTGTTGAGTTTGTTGTGGGTTCTTCTCAGACTTGGGCGCGTTTGGAACCCTCATAGCTTTAGTTTTAAGTTAACGTAATTAATTTATCACCACTAAATACCAACATCATTGTTTGACGGTCAGAAAGTGTACAATAGTACCCAATTTGAATAAATGACTTTGACTTTGACTTTGTGTTGGTAAGTAGCAACTTACAAATACAAATAATTTATTTCCACAAAAGATTAATAACTAAGTTTTTTTTTACTATTATTTAGATTTTATAATTGTTTATTTTTAGATTTAATATAAGTATATATATAAGATTCATTGAAATTCCATGCAATTCGGCTCAGAGGATCACCGTGCCTTTGCAGTACAAGTCTATTATTTATTAGAACTACGAAATAGCGGTGGTCGTCTCGGCCGAAATGCATGGAAAGCTCAGTAAGTTATGTTTTAGATAAATATTTAGGTTTTTAAGTTTAATTTATTAGTATTTATGTTTTATCTATTTTCATTCTATGTACTGTGTCTGCGCCTAGCTTATAGTCCCGAATAAAAGTAGGTATATTTATTTATTTATTTATTTAAGTACAATTAAATTTACATCTTATTAGTACGAAAATAGCTGGAAAATATTTTCTAGAAGTGCGTGGGACACGATAAAAATCAGTTTATTGTAATGTTGTTATTGACTAGAATATCAATCTGAATCTTCATGGAAGAGTATCGTCTATTTTTTACTAGGTAATATTTTTATTTTTACACTTACAGTAAAAAGAAAATAAGAAAAGGAAGACGGAACATATACCTAATTTCTGTAATTTTCTTAAAATCGGCTCTGTAGTTTAGGCGCTACGGTGGAACGCACGCAAATACAAACCTACTTAAACTACATACCTACAAACCAAGCCTACGTGTCCACCAAGCGATTTCGCTTAGTGGCACGGCTTTGCCAGTGGGTTGGTAAGTAGCCATAGCCGAAGTGGCCTTCCACCAGACCATACCAGAGACAAATTAGAACATATAAATACCCTTATTGCCTCTCTCCCACTTATTAGACCATAGCGCTTACCACTACGCCAGAAGTTTACATTTTTTTTTAAAAATATTAGCCATGCTAATCATGACTAATAAAATCCCTTTCCCCTCCAATTAAGCGTAAAGCTTGTGCCAGGAGTGGGTGCGACAATTTTATAGTGCAATGGGTGGGGTTTGAACCGCCGCCGACCTTTCGGAATTCAGTCCGCTCCTCAACCGTTGAGCTATCGAGGCTACATATATTTTGTGATAAAATTTCCCAAAACCTCAGTAGCCTACTTAGCAACGTTTCATCTCGAATCCTATATACTTATCCAAGGGATAATCTTTACCCAATCAGGGAGATAATATCGGCACATTAATTGGCTAAACATAGCCCCCGCCACTTATTAGTCTATTCAAGCTATAATTATTACATTAATCTTCGGCCTACGTAAGCGTGGAAAGACTGTAATAAGGCTGATCGAGGACGCAAGACTTTGGGCGACCACGCGACCACGACTTCGTTGTCTGTCTGTCGTGTCTGTTGTGAACCGTCATGGGAAACAAAACCTTTAGGGTACTTCCCATTGACCTATAATCATTTTATTTGGCAGATACCAATGTCTTATAAGTAAAAGGAAAAATCTAAAACGTGTGTGTGAAGTTGTGGCTACATTACAAAAAATTAAAAAGTTTTTTTTTGTTCAATAGTACGGAACCTTTCGTGTGTGAGTCTGACTCGCACGTGACCTTTTTTAGGGTTCCGTACCTCAAACGGAAAAACGGAACCCTTATAGGATCACTTTGTTGTTTAGTTCGATTACTAGTAAGCCCTTAAGTAACTGCAATTTCACCTGGCGGTACCATCACAAGAAAAGCAAAAAGTGTTATTTCTTGTACGATAATGCGGAACCCTTCGTGTGTGAGTCCGACTCGCACGTGACCAGTTTTTTTATTCGATTGCTAGTAAGCCCTTAGCTGCAATTTCACCTGCTGGTAAGTGATCATGAAGTTTAAGATGAAAGCGGGCTAACTTGGAAAGGGTATGACAGTTTCATTAAACCCAAACCCATTGTTTAATTCTTTGGGAAAATTGCGTGCAAATGCCGTATTCAGCTGCAAATGTCTGCTAGACAAAAATGTCTGAAGATTAAAATCGAAAGTCTGTAGTAAGAGTAAAGGGAAAGGGCTTATCTTTTCCTCTAATTATGTAAAAATGAAAGGGCAAATTAATTATGTGATACATGTTTACACCCGTGGCTTCGTCTCTTTAAAGAAAATCCGGCTAAGTGCGTGTCAGACACGCGCACCGACGGTTCCATACTCGGGTATTTTTTCCGTCATTTTGCACGATAAATCAAATAAACAAGATAAAAATTTGTTTTAGAATGTGCAGGTAAAGAAAGCCCTTTCATAATATGATACCCCACCAGTATAATTATTTTACATTGAAAATCGAAAAGTATTTGTTCATGAACATATTTTTAATTTTTTTTTGTTATGTCACCACAAATTCACGGTTTCCGGATTTTTTTCTTTACTTGTGCTATAAGACCTACCTATCTGCCTCGTTAAGTAACCGCCCGTTATACCAAAATGTGTTTCAGTGGTTGAATGTAATTTTTCAGTAATTGAAACTGAATTCTGCTGAACCACTAAAAATTCACTAAGTAGTCAATACTTTTTTCATGTAATATCCGTTAGGTCAATTATTTTTCGTATAAAATATAGCCTATGTCAACCGGACTCTTACAACGAATCAATTGACTCATTCATCAAAATCAGCCCAATAGTTTAGGCGCTACGGTGAAACACACAGAATCTGGATACAAACATACATACATACATAGAATGCTAAAATCCTAACCCTTCCTTTTGGCTTTGCCGCAGTCGGGTAAAAACTCAGTAGTGACCTGGCAATGGGTGATAAGACATATTTATGGTGATAAGGGTGATGACGATAGTGATTCTATTCTATTAATTTTATCACGAAAATTGTCAATAATTGCTTACTGCTAGTGACGCCATGGGGGGTAATAGGGTAAATAAATTTGAGTTGCTTCATTAAAGGCTGTTTAGCCAATGACACCACTATGGGGGGTAATATCGGTTATTTGGTATCAGATTAAAGTGTCATTTCTCATCTCTGATATACCAACTCTACCACTACGTTGCAGAAAGACCCCTTCCATTTATGATAATATACTAACAACTGTAAATTAAAAATTTATAACACCCCCAAGTGAAGGTTACAGTAACTAGAAAAGAGCTAATAACTTTCAAACGGCTGAACCGATTTTCTTGGATTGGTAAAAACACTCTCGAGCAAGCCACTTTTCAAACAAAAAAAAAACTAAATTAAAATCGGTTTATTAGTTTAGGAGCTACGATGCCACAGACAGATACACACGTCAAACTTATAACACCCCTCGACGGAATGCGAGTCGGATTTGACTTGGCAAATAATTTAAGCCACACGAACCGTTCATTCTTCATATTGTTTTGGACCTCCACATTTTAACACCTCATTGGCACAGACTCCAAAAATATTAAGTAATACATAATTTATATTGGGTATAAATTAATTATTTTTTAATTTTTAGTGTTTATGGTTACTGAAGTTTTTTTTTTTTAATTTTTAGTGATCATGTATTTAAATATCATGCAGTCGGATTGAGAATCTCCGCCTTTTTTGAAGTCGGTTAAAAAAATATTTTAGCCCTACGAGAAAACAGGAAAATTTTATAAAAAAATACGTAAATTAGATGCATTGCATGCAAGAGACCACAAAAGGAAACCTATTGTTCTAAAAAGTTTCAAAGTCACGACTAATTTTCTATGAAAGCTTTCAAAGTTTAGCTTCTTAAATTGTTAAGTTTTAAGAAAGTTAAGAAAGATTATTAACAAGTGTAAATTAAAAATTTATAACACCCCCGACAAGTGAAGGTTACAGTAACTAAAAAGAGCTGATAACTTTCAAACGGTTGATCCGATTTTCTTGAATTATAGCTAAGAACACTCTCGATCAAGCCACCTTTCAAACAAAAAAAAAAAACTAAATTAAAATCGGTTCATTAGTTTAGGAGCTACGATGCCACAGACAGATACACAGATACACACGCCAAACTTATAACACCCCTCTTTTTGGGTCGGGGGTTAAAAAGGAATTCATTTTCTGAATTCTTAACCGATTACAGTTCATCACCATCATCGTTATCAACCACTCCAAATTTAAAAAGTATAAATTCCAATTTCAAAAAGTTAGCCCGGTTATATTATACACGGACTGCATCGTCACTTACCACCAGGTGAGATAATAGTCAAAGAAATTGATGCCTGCCGGGAACCCGGGACGTCAAAACGTCAAAGTAAACAAATAGGTATTTTAAGTTTTTTTCAAAGTGTCCTTGACATTCGAGTTTTGTTATCTGGATCAGATTATCACCCAGTTTTGTTTAACATTAAAGATCGCTGTCGGACCACACTAGGTGATTTTGCGTTACTTTTTTTTTTTAAACGGAATTTTTGGTATTTATCTCTTTATTTTATCAACTAGTAATAATTTCAATCATATTTTATAAACTAGATCTGTATTCTAATTTCTATCACATTATAATTTTTACAAATTCAACAACTGATAATCACAATGTGTACAATGGGACCTATGTACTTTGATAAATGCTTTGAGTATAATTTTCACAGTCTAAAACATTCGCCTTGAATAACTTAAAATGTTTGTCTGTTCACTTCATATCTCTTTTTTAAAATACTTATTACAATTTTTTTACAAATATGTAGATAGTAAAAAAAAACACGCTAGAGGAATAAGTTCAATGGTGGGCCGTGGTAGGTGGTAGGGAAATATGTAAAATACCAAAATTTATAAAAAATATATTACGTAAGCTCCGCAAACTAAGTGTCGTGGGCATTTGCCAGTCAGCAATAATGCCACAACTACAAAATCTACACTCTGGTAAAACCCGAGCAAGTCTCAGTTTTCAGAAGTAAACCTAATGACATCTGGTAGGATATCTTCCAGACAAAATAATAACATGTTATTAACATTCTTTTAATTAAACGTCTACTATCCGTTTGGAATATATTGACTTTGAAAACTGTAAAGACTATCATATTTATATAAGCATGACTAGCATTTTCCCGCGACATTGTCTACATGGATTTAGATTTCCATGCCCTATGTAATTTTTCAAAATTATTTCCCCTACGTTAAAGCAAATAATGCTTTTGTAAGAATTCGCACCTATACGAAATCAGAAGTTTCTAAAAATTTGCCTGTGTCACTCTCCAGGTTTTTAACTATAGGTATTAGGTATTCATGCAAAACGTCATGCTTATCCGTTGCTCCGTTGCAGCGTGATTGACGGACAAACCAACAAACCAAAAATCAATAAACGAACACTTTCACATATGAGCAGTTATATAGATTTCTCGCAAATCACTTCTCAGAAGAAATTAAACGAAATGGCAACTTCCGGACGATTTTGGCTTGCAAAATTCCTAACGAAAAAGTCCAAACAGCGTTTCATGGGTTCTAAATTAATATAATAATCACATTTTGTATTCCCATCAAGTCATTTGTGACTGTATTCATTAGAAAATAGAGATTTAAGTCGGTTGAAATTTTAGAATGCTTCCAATTTTTTTTTTGATGACAGTTGACAAAAACGTTCTCGGAAATCTGCGTCAACGCACGTGCCTGAGTTAGGACGTAGTTACGAATAAATTAAGACATGTCACTTTTTCGTTAAATGACGAATTGAGCATCATTGAGTTCAAGGTAGTGTCAGAAAAAAACGGTCAAGTGCGAGTCAGACTCGCGCACCGAGGGTTCCGTACTCGGATATTTTTTTCGACATTTTTCATGATAAATCAAAAACTATTATGCATAAAAATTAATAAAAATATGTTTTAGAATGTACAAGTCCTTTCATATGATATAGGTATATATTGGTATAGATATTTCACTTTGAAAATTGAAAATACTAAATTATTATTTGTTCATGAACACATTTTTTTGTGATGTAACCACAAATTCATGGCTTACTCCTCGATATTATGTCAGTTTTACTAATTCACTCTGGTTTTATCACGGATTTAGCAAGTAATAATTTTTATAGTTTAATAATATATATAATTTATATGGGGGTTACCATGGATTTAGTAAGTAATAATTTTTATTGACCTATAAAAAATATTTATTAATTCTATGGGTTTAACCATGCATTTAGCAAGTAATAATTGGCATAAGACATTGTTCTAAGTATACTAATGTATCGTTCTACTTCTAGGTACTAATATTTATTAATTCCATGGATTTTACTCTTCAATATTATATCTGTTTAAATATATCACCCAGTATAGTTATAAAGAATGAAAACAAACTGAATTTAATTTTATAATATAGTTTTTAAGTTAAAAAGTTTTCTCAACTGGAAATTTTGGTGAAAAATTAGTATGAAAAAATAAGGGTCCAATTTTTTTTTATATTAACTTATATGACGAAGGATATTTTTTTGGCATTGAATTGCTGTAATTCAAGTGATGTTCCAATAAAACACACCCACCTCGATTTGCATTTTTAATAATAAAAAAAGGAATAAATTATTTAAACTGATTTTACAGACATGATGTCATAAAAGTTGTTAAAAATATAATTAAGCACGTACTTATTACGATTACAGAAAAAAATACTTATATGTATAACTGCCCGCGACTTCATCCGCGTAGATTTTTTCTTCTTCTCTCCGGCTGGTTTCCACACTTAAACATTCTCGTCTGTTGCCATTTAGATTTTTAAAATCCTTGATTTTCCGGGATAAAAAGAAGCCTATGTCACTCTCCAGGTCTCCAACTATACCTATAAGATAAAATCATAACCCTTCTTTTCGGCTTTGCCGTAGTCGGGTAAAAAATGACGTTCATCCATTTGCTCCGTTGCGGCGTGATTGAAGGAAAAACCAACAAAAAAACATAATTCACATTTACATTATGGGACTAGATGATGAGGATTTGGGTCTTGAAAAACCCGTGAGTGAAAAGGACAGGCAGACAGACACACTGTCACATTTATAATAATACTATTTGATGCCCGCGACTGCGTCCGCGTGGTATTAGGTTTTAAAAAATCCCGTGGGAACTCTTTGATTTTCCGGGATAAAAAGTAGCGTATGTCCGTCCCCGGGATGTAGGCTAACTCTGTGACAAACATCAAAATCAATTGAACTGTTGGGCCGTGAAAAGCTAGCTGACAGACAGACAGACACACATTTCTAATATTAATGAATATTAGTAATATTATATTAAATTAGTATCCAGGATAGCATGGACATTAGTATGGATTTTAATGAAACGTGTTTTCCCTCTCGTCTACTATAGATTACGGGTGTCTTCAAACTATTACATCATTCATTCATAGAACTGTTGGACGAATTCCATTCAGTGATTCATATGAGTTTTTAAAACTCGTATGATTTAAAGTGAATGGTTTTTAAATCATTGGCAGACGAAACGTTACCTTGTAAATGGTTAAGGTATTTGACGCTGATTACGTGACGTAGGTATGGCCAAGGTAAGCAACGTTGACCCAAGTCAGTAAATGGATGGGTGCCCGATTTTGGAGGTTCTTTTTTGGCCCTTGTGTTTTCTCAGTGCTTCTGAAGCATCTTATGCTGTCGGTTCCGATTATTATCACTAACAACTGACAATAATCGTTAAGGCAATTTCAGGAAATGTTGTTCTCAAAATGATAGACATCAATGAATTACAATTTTATTAATTAAAATTGGTTTTATAAAATTATATATTAAAATAACATTCATAAATTCGAATATTATAATATTTATCATAAATATTATCTAGCCAAATATAATATCATTGCGAAACAAAATTAAATGTTATGAAATTTTTCAAATATCGATTTTTTCATTACGAGGAAAAAATTCTATATCAGATAAAAAAACGATTCGGAATTTCATTTCACTAGAATGAAATTAATACCTACAAACTTAATTAATCGAAGTAAATGTAAAAGGAAAGGCGAATGAGTGACTGACTTATATATCAACTACTGGATGGATTGGGCTGAAATTTGACATGTAGATAGCTATTATAACGTAGACATCCGCTACGAAAGCGTTTTTGAAAATTCAACCCCTAAATGGGTAAAATAGGGGGTTGAAATTTGTGTGGTCTACGTAGATGAATTCGCGGGCATAAGCTAGTTATCTATTGTATATATGTATAGAAGGGGAATTTTACTGATCGTACATAATACTTGGTGTGAAAACCTAAGATTTCTTACGTAGGTGTCGTAGGTTTTCTGTAAAACGTTGAAAAGAAAGAATTTTTAATATTATTTTGCAGTTTTTTTTTTTTGGTTGAATAAAGGATATTCATTCAATCTCATTTATTTCATTTTCTCATATAGTACCTCACCTCATTTAAAAAAAAAAATTACAAAAGAAATAACAAAAAAAAAAACAGATATTTATTATCACTAATATGTTCAGAAATGCCTTACGAAGCCAGGATGGATTAGCTAGTTAATAAGATATCTTACTTCTATTATAAATACGAAAATGTGTCTGTCTGTATGTCAACGCTTAACCGATTTTCAGGAAATACCGAAATAGCTTGCATCCTGAGACGAGCCATATTATAGGCTACTTTTACCTTTGGAAAATCTATGCACACGAAGTCGCGGCCAACGTCTTAGCTAATAAATAAATAATTGCTCAGAGATCTTTTATCTGATAAAATAGTAATGATGAAAAACCAATCCGTGTGAACCGACCGCCTCTGAGTATAAAAGGGATGAAATTCATCGAACCAACGTATTCTAATGATAACTTTATCCCTGAACACATCTAGGATAGATTTATTATCGCACTAGTTAAATAATAGAGCAAAGTATTCAATAAAATACGTGTTTAAAGTTCTATAAGTGATTAAGTGCTTGATATAAGTTATTATAAGTGATTTATAGTAAGGTATGTAAAAGTCTTTCATTTTTTTTTCAGTGACGAAAACTTTCTTTATAATTTAACTTTACTTAGTTCATTTGACAGCTAGTTACAGAAAGAAGATAAATAAGTACGGAAGAATATCACACTTAATATTTTAAAGGCGAAAGTTTGTATGTGTGTGTGTGTGTGTATGTTTGTTACTCCTTCACGCAAAAACTACTGGACGGATTTGGCTGAAATTTGGAATGGAGATAGATAATATCCTGGATTGGCACATAGGCTACTTTTTATCCCGGAAAATCAAAGAGTTCCCACGGGATTCCGAAAAACCTAAACCACGCGGGCGAAGTCGCGGGCATCGGCTAGTTATATCTAATTACCTGTAACTTTTAATCTAGATATACCTAGAAGTCGCAAAAGAAAAAGCTTTTCTTTCTAGAAAATTCTTGTACTATTTTATTTTCTTGTGTTTTTTCAATGCATTTTTTTAAATTTTCGTTGAGTTCAGCCATAACCTGTGCTTTTATTGATAACTTTTACCCGCGACTTTGTCCGTGGTACGTGCGTAATTTAGAGTCTATATTACTTTTGAATAAAGTAGCCTTCTAATATTGAATTATTTTAAATCGGTTCATTAGTTTCAGAGTTAATCGATTGCAAACAAACAAATAAGTCTTTCCTCTTTATAATATTGGTAGAGAAGTAGGTATAAATAATTTAATTCACTAAAAATGAAATCTTCAAAACCTACCTGTCGACTTAACAGGGCTCTCTCCGTCACTTACTCCATACAATCGGAGCTCCAATTTCATTTGAATATTAAGCAAATAAAGTCCATGAAATTTTGCAGACATATTCTAGAAACTAATATCTGTGCCTGTGGTGTTTTAAATTTTTCTAAAAATATGTAGTTTTAAAATTACAGGGACTCAAAGATTTGAATGTGAATTTTTAAGACCGAGTAACTTTGAAACCGAATATTTTAACGGAAATCTGGAAAACCACAGGCATAGATATTAGTTCCCGGAACGTTTATACAAAATTCCATTGAGTATGATTGGTTACTTTTCCAATGAGAGACGAACTACGTTTGTATCGAGCGAGTGACGGAGAGACCTCTCTAACTGACTAACCTTCGGCCTGGTATGACGTAGTTCTTCTTTATAGTCGTATTCCTTCATTGCTGAGGGTCATAACTCCTTTCCATTAATCATATAATGGCAGGAGTCCTCTTGGGATAATAATGCGGTGGGTTCCCAGATCCTTCCGCATACAACTCACTAAGAGAACGAGACTTCGATTCTTAGGTTTAGTTAGTTAAAGTTCAGATATGATAATAGGTGATAATAACCGATGGCTTAACGTGCTCTCCGAGGCATGAAGGAAACGAAAAGGCTAATTACGGACCTCCAAAGTCGGTCACCCATCCAGTTACCGACTTGGGTCAACGTTGCTTAACAGTCGCAATCGATTGCTATGCGTTTTCACAACCAGGCCACTTGCTTATAACATAGTTTGCGTGAATTAACCCTTTTAGTCTCTATCGTATTCGTAATTTCTGAGGGTCATAACCTTTTCCATTCGTCACGGTAGTGCCGGCATTTGAGACCAGTGGTTATCTTGACGATTAAAAAGCATTTTAAGATGCCTTTTTAAAAAATGTAATCAGAGGACTGCTGACTAGAAGTGAAAATTTATGAAATAACAGTGGTTTTTTTTTGGATTTTCAAATTAATTTGTAGTGTCAAAAATTATACTTAAAGCTACTGATATACTTTTTGTTAGAATTACGTTATTTATTTTTTTATATATATTTATATATTCAATTATGTATCTTAATTTGATTTATTCTTGCACCGCCTACCTCTAATATCTATGGCTAAGTATGTCCTTTGCACCATTTCGGTTGCTGGATGAGATCGCTAGGTAGCAATAAGGCCGCGAAATACCTGCCTATATTTTTGTCTTGCTTTGTTGGTATGTGCTGTTTCTTCAATTCATTCATTAACATTAGCATGTTGCTGATGCGACCTTGGGTATTCTCGGCCCGTTTTTTTAACCGAAAGCTTGAATACCATTTTTCATGGCTAGGACTTGATTATCATCATTATGATCATCCCATTGCCGGCCCACTACTGAGACGGAAAGAGAAAGAAAATTCATCACACTTGCCAAATGCGGATTGGCAAACTTCACATACCTTAAGAGGGATCTCTCGGTCACTTGCTCCATACAAACGTAGTTCGTCTCTCATTGGAATACTAAACAATCATGTTCAATGGAATTTTGTAGAAACGATTCGGGAACTAATATCTTTGCCTGTGATTTTCTAGATTTCCGTTAAAATATTCGGTTTCAAAGTTACGCGGTCTTAAAAATTCACATACAAATCGTTGAGCCCCTGTAATTTTAAAACTACATATTTTTAGAAAAATCTAAAACACCACAGGCACAGATTAATATCTGTGCCTGTGGTGTTTCTAGAATATGTCTGCAAAATTCCATAGACTTTGATTGCTTAATATTCAAATGAAATTGAGGCTACGATTGTATGGAGTAAGTGACGGCGAGAGCCCTGTTAAACTATGCTCCTGAGAAAAGCATATTATACAATCGAAGATTATGTAAGTGATAAAAGAGCGTGGATTTGTCCTGCAACTAGCTGCAGCAATGCGCGGGACTTCAATTACTTTTATACATGGTATAATATTATTGTATATCAAATCTTTGATAAGAGCAACCGCCGAGTTTCTTGCTGGTTCTTCTCGGTAGGGAAGGCATTCGCAATAAGTGGTGGATGCTTTTGACGATTCAAAATTACTTGTTAAAGTCTAATTGAATAAAAATATTTTGAATTTGTATAATTTCACTGAATTCCGAAAGGTCTGAGGTTCAATCCCCATCTGTCGCACTATTGCGGTACCTACTCCTAGCACAAGCTTTACGCTTAGTTGGAGGGGAAAGGGTAATCATGAATAGCATGACTAATATGCTTTTTAAAAAAACCTTTGAGACCATTACGGGGAACTCTACCTTGTACCTAATTCAGAAAAGATAGAGATGTGTGTCCTAGATCGAATCCCTTATACTCCGAATAAGAGAACCACATTTTAACCACTTACTAGACTCTATCATCGATAAGACCGATATATTTTTTAAATTTTGGGTTACCTTGTGAACAGAATAATAGGGCGACATTTTAACTATCAGGCTCTATAATCACTTAAGACCGGCATTTTTAAATTTTGTGTTATGAAAATTTCCTTGTCTCTGAATTTCACCATAAATTATTTTGTTTCAGGTTCACATTTGGTCCGCACACTAACGCCATCTATCGAAAGTAGAGATGATCAACTTAATACCGCTACTCGCCGCCGCGGCGCTAGTGTCGCTGCAATGCTTGTCGGCCTACGCACGGATCGACGACGCAAAGCTCGAACTAGATAACAGACTATTACCAAATGGTAAATAATTTTTCTTATATCTATCATCTATACTAATACTAATAAATAAACTTGAAGTGACTGTCTGTTTGAACGGGCTAATCTTCGGAATAGCTGAACCTATTTTGACGGGACTTTCACAGACAAGTAGAGGATTAACCAAGGAGTAACATAGGCCACTTTTTTAACCGACTTTAAAAATGGAGGAGTTGTGTTTTTCTACGTATGCACTGATATCTCCGAGATTTCGGAACCGATTTGCATAATTTTTTTTAATCGATACTTGAACTTTCATCATCGTTTCATAAAAAAATTGGATTCCAAATCCTCAATTCTGATGCTGCAGTGGATATGACCAATCCACGCGGGCGAAGCTGCGGACATCATCTAGTCTTTAATATAAGATAAGAGAGATATTTGTAAAGTCAAAGTCAAAGCCAAAATCATTTATTCAAAGTAGGTAATTATTGTACTCATTTTGATAATCGAATTGTTATATTTGTACGATATAGTGGTGATAATAATTAATTACGTAACTTAAAACTAAAGTTACGAGGGTTCCAAACGCACCCAAGTCTGAGAAGAGCCCGCAACAAACTCAGCCGGGTAGCTAATTCTATTGTACACTATGGCTAACCTAAATTGATAGGTCTTAATCTAGTAAGTACCTACTATCTTTTTTTCAGGAAGTTTTATGGAAATAGCAATTTATTTATAGTCCTAGGTACCATTTTAGTTTACTTGCTTAGCTTATTTGCTTATTTGGTCAGTAATCGGCTTTTCAGACTGAGATTTATTTCTATCAGCTGAAACACCGCCATTGAATTTCATGACTTCCTTGTAGGTATGAATCGGAAATTATTAAAATTTATTACTTATTATCTACTTTGTATTATAATCTATAGGTATACTTATAATAAAACTGTAACTGGATGGATTCTGTACATTTAATATATTTTGAAAATTTTAATCGGAAAAAACATAATTATCTATATAGACCCCAAAACAATTTTTTTTTTGAATTTTCGTCTGTCTGTCTGTCTGTACACGCATCACGCAAAAACTACTGAACGAATTTAAATGAAATTTGGTACAGTAGTGGTATCTGATACTCCGGGTTAACTTAAAATGTAGTTTCTATCCCGAAAAAAATGAGGGATTCTTTGGAATTTTTTGGAGCTTTTTATCGATTTTACTCCATAACTCCGTCAAATTTGAACCGATTTTCACAATTTATTTTTCTTTGTACAAAGGTTGTACTATCAGGTTGGTACATGCTATGTAGGTTTGGTGAAGATTTGATGAACAGATTCCGAAATAGAGGAACTCCTCAACGGGTAACAGCAAATCGATCGCGATCAGTATAATAGCTTAGTAGAACGTAGCCTCTTAGGCATAATACATAGCATGTAGCATACAATACATTTTTGTTTCTTCCTTATTAGTAACAGGTTTGATTCCAGTAAAACAATTGGTACGCGCGTAAATTTTTATTAGAAAATATAAAAAAAATGACTATACCTACTTATAAGTAGATATGTAGGTACTTTGACTTAAGATTTTTTACATTACTGCTATATCCCAAAGCAACCATGATCCAACCTTCGAAGTCGCTGATCGTTCCTCCCTGTGTTGGGAACAATATTATGTACCTACGTAGAGAAAGTTCGTTATTTTGTAGAAGCTGAAGTTTTACAAAGGTCTGGCACGCGCTGGCTCTTTCATTTGAATAGATTTCTAGTCAATATTCTAACATAAATTCGATTTTTTCTCCGCGAAAACCTGAATTATACTTTATGATTGTCTTTTCAGCCAAGTCTGGATGTTTGAAATTCAATAGCGGTACACCAGATGTCCAATTTATTCTGAATAACCTATCGCGTAGTTAGTTTATTCATTTTATTTATTTAGCAATAATATTAAAGGTGACATCATTACTACATGTTGTATAGAAGTAGGCGTTATTTTGCGGAAGACCATGATATACAAGGAACCAAAAGCTTAATCCATACGTGAAAGTGTGTCTGTCTGTCTGCTATCTTTTCACGGCTCAACAGTTTAACCGATTCTGACGAAAGGTACAGGGTTAGCTTATATCCTGGGGACGGACATAGGCTACTTTTTATCCCGGAAAATCGAACAGTTCCCACGGGATTTTTAAAAACCTAAATCCACATGGACAAAGTCGCGGGCATCCTCTACTTTGCTATAATCCGTTAAACCAGACAGGTATAAGTATACCTATGGTACCATGCAGCACCACACAGATCCCAAAACCACTCGACGTACGTTTCGCCCAATGCCTAATTGCAATTAGGCATGGTAAGGTCTACATCTCCTGAGGTCTGTCTGGTTTAGCGGATTATATCAAATTAAGCTTTTGGTTCCTTGTATATCATTACTACAGTCCAAGAATCTATTGTATCTAATACGAATTTGTTTCGGGAAGAAATAAAATTCCAGGAAGATTTATCAATATTTTCTCTTTATTCCAGAAATACCAGCCGCCATTCCGAGTCCCAAACGCCGTACAGTGGGGAAATACGTGAAGATTTCCGGCCCTCCGCCGGAAACGGCCCGGTTCGTGCCCGGCACGACTCTCGTACTGGAGTGTGAGATTATGGGCAACCCGGCGCCGTTTGCCGGATGGTTAAAGAATGGAGTACCGGTTTCTGATGTAAGTAGAAAAAAAATGATAATTTATCGTTGTATAGAAGCAGGCATTACTTTGGGGAAGTCCATGATATACAAGGAACCAAAAGCTTAATTTGCTGAAACAGACAAATCTGTATGATGCAACCTGCACCACCCACCCTCCCACTGCTAAACATGCAGGAAAAGTCAGCCACTAAGCAAGCGATAGCGGACCACCACACAAATCCTCAAAACACATTCGACGCATGTTTCACCATACAGATTCAGCGGATCTTTTGATTCCTTCGATAATTTATTGATTAAGTATCCAGATTCTTGTAAATCTACCCATTGAGAGAGAATTTTAAGGCTTATAATTTTACAATCGCCTAGCATTTCGTATATTGCATCGTACATTTTATCGTCATGTACGTACAAGGTCATAGGTACATTATTATGGTTTTAAACCGCAAAGTAAGCCTTTGATTCAGGGTTAAAATGCTTAACGAACTCCTCATTCTCTTCCAGTTTGAAGAAGACACCAACGAGATCTTCTCCATCAACCCACTCAGCCCCGCGCGGCTGACCAGCAAGTTCGTGATCCGAACAGCTTCCAATGGTGATGTCTTTACTTGCGTCGCCAGCTCCGGACTTAGGGAGAATAGCGCCTCCACCACGGTTTATGTTGAAGGTATGTATCGGTTCCGCGGTTGAACCGGCAAAACGTAGCAGACAGACAGACAGACACACTTTCGCATTTATAGTATTTATAGATGTCAAATGTAAGAGAAGAATTCTAAGTTCATAAATACAAGTGTAAATTAAAATTTTATAACAACCCCGACAAGTGACTAGAACTGAGACTAGAAATGAGCTGATAACTTTCAAATGGCTGAACCGATTTTCTTGAATTATAGCTAAGAAGCGATCAAGCCACCTTTCAAACAAAAAAAACTAAATTAAAATCGGTTCATTAGTTTAGGAGCTACGATGCCACAGACAGATACACAGATACACCGATACACAGATACACACGTCAAACTTATAACACCCCTCTTTTTGGGTTGGGGGTTAATAAATGTACAACAACATTAAAATATACCAAGCGACAGAATAACAATTTTACTATAGTATTTCAGCTTTTATAAAAACTATTGCAGTCGGGTTTTGGTTTTCAACTTATATATTGTTTAAATTATTCTAGGCTCCGGATCAGACTCCATCCTCAACGAGATAATGCCGTCGAAGCCGATCATCACTGCGTTCTACAACGACCTGTTCCAGCTGGTGGGCACCAGCGCCACGCTGCCCTGCAGGGCGTTCAGCCCTACCAAGACCCAGGTTCTGTGGATGGACAATAATGAGAATGTTGTCTACGGAAGCAATCGATTGAGGGTGAGGATTTTATGTTGAAATCGGCGGTGTTCCCACTAGGTTACAACATGGGGTTATTCAAGGGGCGGACCAACGAATTCCTGAAAGATGTACATCGTACAAATGTCAATATAATGCTTTATAGGTATCAAAGATATTAAAAAAAATCATTGGTTTATTTCAAATAACAAAAAAGTCTAACCACTGTGCGGCGGTACCTCTGGTGCTGCAAATGTTTATGGGCAGCGGTAATCACTTAACACCAGGTGACCCGCCTACTCGTTTGCTCACTATTTTTCATTAAAAGAAGTGATTAAATAAATAGGTTTATTTTAAGGTCACAGAAAACTTCGAGAAAAAAAATTATACCTAAAAATTTCAAAATGGCCGTAATGAAAATTAAAAAAAAAAAAAACTTTCTTTTTTTGCTATGTTTAATAACGCCTTTATTTTATATCTATGCAGGTGTTACCATCTGGAGACCTGCACATCTCGGGCATCAGTTGGGACGACATGGGCAGCTGGACGTGTTCCGTCAAGAACGCGTACGGTAGAGATGTAATGGAAACATTCCTCTATCCACTCGTGGCGCGTTGAACACGGGTAAGCTTATTACATTCCATTCCATGAACCTGTATGCGTCTAGGGATTGCAATCCAGTGGCATTTTCAATCCAGCTGGATTTTTGCTGGATCGAAGCAAATCCAGTTGGATCCAGAATCTATCAAATTTCCAAATGCTTTATCACAAATAATATTATAAAGGTGAAAGTTTGTGTGTATATTTGTTACTCCTTCACGCAAAAACTACTAGACGGATTTGGCTGAAATTTGGAATGGAGATAGATAATATCCTGGATTAAAAAATAGGCTACTTTTTATCCCGGAAAATCAAAGAGTTCCCGCGGGATTTCGAAAAACCTAAATCCACGCGGGCGAAGTCGCGGGCATCGGCTAGTACGTTATAACTGTAGAAACTTTAATAACTAACTACATTTATTTGTTTGTAGTTATAATTTGAGGTCCTTACCTGTGAAAAAAGCGTTTATGGAAAAAAGAAAAACGTTACATAAATTAAAGAGTCCCTACATTTTTAAAAACCTAAATCCACTCGAGCATCGTCTAGTTACTAGATGATGCCCGCAACTTTGCCCGCGTAGATCAAGTACCTTATAAAAGTCTTTCTTAGGGCTTCAACACAGGATTTTCCATACTGGGCCTCCGCTGAGTGTCTGTCCGTATATCTTTCTGTTACAAGGGTCTAAAAATCTTCATGACAAAAATATATGCTTTATATAGAAAGCAATATGCATTGAAGATGCCTAATCTTGCCTTGAAAGCACTGAAATAAAATATTAAATGATTAAAAATGACTTATTTATGGTTCTGAATCGTGGTTGTCTTAAATAAAAATATCATTTTGCTTTGGTTTCAGAATAAAAATGAAACTTGCAACCAACCACGCAGCTGAGTTACCCGCCGACGATATTTTGATGTTCCTACTTTTTACTTATAAGTAAAGGATAAAAATATAATATAAAAATAAATGATTGTTATTATTAGATTTAAGATTGATCTGTATTAAGCTGTGCTCACGAAAGGTATTTTTAAGGGAAAAATATGTACTTAATTTATTTATTATTTCGTTTTAGGTTTGATTTGTGACATTTTTATTAATAATTTTATGGCAATAGATTTTGTGTTTATTTTTCTACGCATCGCATAATTAAAAATGTAAATATTTTTAGTATTAAAGTGTGTGCTAGCGCCATCTGTTGGCGAAAAGTAATCCACCTACTCGTCGATAGATGGCGCTAGAAGTACACAAAGTGTTTTGTTGAAGTTTTGTATTTATTATTTTTAAGAGATTTTGTTTATTTTAATAAGGTGTAATTAAATTTAATTCGTTATTATATTTTTTAAGCATGTAAATAATTTTACTTTTTTTTTCAAAACTATTTCTTTTTTCTTTAAATAAAAAATCTGGACAGATTTTAAATAAAAAAAAAAAAAACATTATTTTGGTGCTTACATATTATAACCGTAAAAAAAATATGGAATAATTTTTTTTATAAATTAAGTTGCTGTTGACTTAGATATTTAATATAAGTATTTTTTAAAGATAATTTTAACTACTCAATTGATTTTTCCAATTTGACTGAAAAATATTTGTATTTTACATAAAAAGCTACTTTTTTGCACAAAGTTCGTGAGTCGTCAATGAAGGCCAATTATTACTTGTTTATTATAAAATAAAATATAAATTATAAATCAGCGTAAATAAAATGTTTTGATATACAAACATACTTTCTGGCGTTTTATTTAAAAAAAAAACTTACCTGCCTGTATATATAATAATATGTTCGTCTGGGTAGGATTGCTGAAATATAACTTCTAAATTCACAAAGTGGTTTCCAAATCTAGTCTAGATGGCTTCGGTCGTGGCTAGTTGAATAGTTACCAGCTAAGTTATTTTATCGTAATAGTCTTCAAACAGTGTTGCCAGTAATAACATGGATCCGAGACATGGTCGCTAACTATGGGCTTTA
Organism: Maniola jurtina; assembly: GCF_905333055.1. Taxonomy (NCBI): domain Eukaryota; kingdom Metazoa; phylum Arthropoda; class Insecta; order Lepidoptera; family Nymphalidae; genus Maniola; species Maniola jurtina. The sequence goes on from NC_060053.1 coordinate 1,212,370, forward strand.
TAAGTCAAAAAGTCAAACCATTTATTGAAACTAGGTATAGGTGCCATTGTACACTTTTTGATTGTCAATATTGAATTTGTAAGATAATGATGTAAAAGTTTGACGTGTGTATCTGTCTGTGACATCGTAGCTCCTAAACGAAAGAACACCACAATTAGTTTAGTTTTTTTTTTTTTGTTTGAAAGGTTGATCGAGAGTGTTCTTAGCTATAATCGAAGAAAATCGGTTCAGCCGTTTGAAAGTTATCAGCTCTTTTCTAGTTTTCTTATAGAGGTTTTTATGTCGGGAGTTTTTTAAATTTTGAGTTATTAGTACACAAAATCACTTAAACTTATTAGAAAGTTATCAAACCTATTAGACACCTCATTCCCAAGCTTTCTTATCATTTAAATTATCCTATAGCCCCTATTGCCCCTAGGGTAAATTACACCCCCTGCCCGGCTAGCATGGGCAGGGGGTGTAATTTACCCTAGGGGCAATAGTTTAGTTTTTTTTTTTTGTTTGAAAGGTTGATCGAGAGTGTTCTTAGCTATAATCGAAGAAAATCGGTTCAGCCGTTTGAAAGTTATCAGCTCTTTTCTAGTTTTCTTATAGAGGTTTTTATGTCGGGAGTTTTTTAAATTTTGAGTTATTAGTACACAAAATCACTTAAACTTATTAGAAAGTTATCAAACCTATTAGACACCTCATTCCCAAGCTTTCTTATCATTTAAATTATCCTATAGCCCCTATTGCCCCTAGGGTAAATTACACCCCCTGCCCGGCTAGCATGGGCAGTAGATATAAATTATATCCCCCGATTATATCCACTGATGTCATAGAAATCAGTGGATATAATCGGGGATATAATTTATATCTACTGCCCATGCTAGCCGGGCTGGAGCTTGGATGAAATAGTGAAATTTGACATTATTAACATTTGGCGAGCTTTTTAGGATTCCGTACTAAAAGGATGCCAACGGGACCCTATTACTATAGGTCCGCTGTCCGTCCGTCTGTCTGTCAGCGGGCTGTATCTCATGAACCGTAAATAGGTAGACAGTTGAACTTTTCACAGATTATGTGTTTTTATTGCCGCTATAACAACTAATAGAGATTTAAAAAGGTACGGAACTCTTCGTGTGCAAGTCCTACTCGCACTTGGTCAGTTTTTTTAATCGTTAAAGTAACTTAAAACATGGTTATTTAATTTAAACTAACAGTGGATGTTTATTTACGTATTTTGGAAGAGGTCTATCTATTTAAATTTCACTAAGAAATAGGCATTACTTAGGTAATAATATCTACCAACTTTTATCATCATAAAAACCCTCGGTTTCGAACCTGTGACCTATTTAAAAGGATCCACATGCCATCACGATTTGGAATAATAATATAATAGGTCTATTAGATACAGCATAAATTATTTCCATACATTACACCTCGTTCTCATAGAATAGTCCTAGAATTGACACCACTCAAAATTGCATTGAAATTATGGTGAATTCTGCAAATTTTGGAATTATTATCCTTAAATATGACTGTAATAACCAATAATAGGAACACGAGCTTAAAATATAGACGTGTGAATTACTACTAAACAATTTTTTTTACAAATTTGAACCTTATTTTGTTAGGAACAGAGCATAGTTACATATTCGATAGGATTTAATAGTAGAGCATACTTGAGTTAACTTGATATTGGATTTTGAACTTTCTGCCTAAAACAATAAGAGTCATAAGTTTGAATATGGTTAGTACGCGATAAACTTAACCTTTGTCAAATGTTAACCGGTCGCATGGAAGCGCATGCTTTAGGAATAGGAATTGAGTGGAGTCGATAAGTTCATCTTTTCTCTTAGTTAATTAATTAATAAAAAGCAAGAAATAAAAGGCTTTTTTATTTTATTTATTTAATTAATTAATATAAGTTACAATAATATTATTAAGAATCTAAATCAGTCAAGCGCAAGCCTATATACCTACCTAGTTATATAAAAAAAGATTTCTAGTTACTTTCAATACTAGGGTTACCCCGGATTGACTCGATTTTTCAAAAATCAACGTCCCCGTGTGATTTTTTAAAACCTAAATTTCAAAATCGGTTCAAGAGATAGAGAGACCTCTTACAAACTTACAAACTTTACTAGGTATTAGTATTAAGTACTTAAGTAAAACAAAAGCGACCGACAGCTCAAGGGATTAGCAGGCTGGAGTGCCAATGGGGAGGGCATGTCTGTCGCAGAACTGACGGTCGATGGGGCAGCCGTGCTGGAGTAGAGACCGCGAGCCCGTAAGCGCAGTGTGGGACGACCTCCAGCCCCCTGGACCGATAACCTGAAGAAGGCGGAGGACCGTGTTTGGCGGCGCGTTCTTCGAAAGGCCTATATCCAGCATTGGACGCGCACAGGCAGATGGAATGGAATGAATGGATATAGATCCATACTAATATTATAAATGCGACAGTGTGTCTGTCTGTCTATCTGCTACCTTTTCACAGCCCAACAGTTTAACCGATTCTGACGAAATTTGGTACAGGGTAGCTTATATATCCCGGAAACCGATATGGGCTACTTTTTATCCCGGAAATTCAAACAGTTCCCACGGGATCTTTAAAACCTACATCCACGCTTACGAAGTCGCGCGCATCCTTTAGTAAGAGATAAGTAAATGTCGAGTATCGACTCCTGGGATCTGTTGTTCTAGTAACATAGTACAGATAGTGAGCGTCACCTTGAGTTGATGTATCGCGGTGCCTTTTCACCTGTGTTCCTCATTTAGGCCTATTTACCTAACTGTGGCGAATCCGAGACTAAAATATATCAAACCAGGCTTCTTTGAATGATAGACAGACTCCTTTCCTACCAGTAATATGTTAATAGCTATGCTGTGAGGAAGGCAGAACTAAGTTTTTGATTTTAATCATAATTCCTAGTTAAATTAATGAACGATTCATCTTCTTCGATTTAGCGTTTTTCCACCTAAACTAAAACTAAAAACAAATAAAAATAATTAAATTAAAAACTACAAGTGTAAATTAAAAATTTATAACACCCCCGACAAGTGAAGGTTACAGTAACTAGAAAAGAGCTGATAAATTTCAAACGGCTGAACAGATTTTCTTGGATTATATCTAAGAACACTCGATCAAGCCAGCCACCTTTCAAATAAAAAAAAAAAAAACTAAATTAAAATCGGTTCATTAGTTTAGAGGCTATGATGCCACAGACACAGATACACACGTCAAACTTAAAACATCCCTCTTTTTGGGTCGGGGGTTAAAAATGAATTAAATAAAATGAAATCTAACCCCTCAGCGAGACCACCGCAGCGAGGCATTGTACCTAAGATGCTGGCAGCATTACCCCTTTGGATGGCCAAACTAATTCTTTGTCCAAGCTGCCAGCTCTCGGGTCCCCGGTTGACTAGATAACCCTTTTCGAAATTTCCCCAAAAAAAGCTCGAGCCCCCGGGCTAATAAAAATAAAAAAAGCCGGCCAAGACTCGCAGTCAGGCTCGCGCACTGAGGGTTCCGTACTCGGGTATTTTTTCCAACATTTTGCACGATAAATCCAAAACTATTTTACATAAAAATAAATAAATATCTGTTTAAGAATGTAAAGGTAAAGCCCTTTCATATTATGATACCCCACTTGGTATAGTTATCTTACTTTGAAAATTCACAAATTCGCGGTTTTCAGATTTATTCCTGTACTTGTGCTATAAGACCTACCTACCTACCAAATTACATGATTTTAGGTCAACGAGAAGTACCCTATAGGTTTCTTGACAGACACGACGGACGGACAGATAGACAAACAACAAAGTGGTCCTATAAGGGTTCCGTTTTTCTTTTTGAGGTACGGAACCCTAATAATGATTTCACTAAATGCAAATGATTTAAAAGTTAGTCAAGTTTCAGGATCTGGATTGTAATACTTGTAAATGATTCAGCAAAATAACACAAAATTATTTACAACAATAAAATGACCTTGTATTTCGGAACAAAAACACCATAGAATGTGCATGATCTAAAAATGTCTGCGCCTACGCACACCGTGATATGTCGAGCCTTGGTGTGAAATATCAAATAACATCTCATTCATACAGGGTGTGACCAGAACGCTAGCAAAAACGAAGACAGGTGATAGCACTGATGATAACTGATAAGATACCATAAAAACCGGCCAAGTGCGAGTCAGACTCGCGCACCGAGGGTTCCGTACTCGGGTATTCTTACCAACATTTTGCACGATAAATCAAAAACTATTATACATAAAAATAAATACAAATCTGTTTTAGGATGTACCGGTAAAGCCCTTTCATAATATGATACCCCACTTGGTATACTTAGTTATCTTACTTTGAAAATTGAAACACATATTTTTTTTAAATGATTTAACCACAAATTCGCGGTTTTCAGATTTATTCCTGTACTTGTGCTCTAAGACCTACCTACCTACCAAATTTCATGATTCTAGGTCAACGGGAAGTACCCTATAGGTTTCTTGACAGACAGACAGACAGACAGACTACAAAGTGATCCTATAAGGGTTCCGTTTTTCCTTTTGAGGTACGGAACCATAAAAAACTACGAAAAAACATATTTTTAAAAGTTCACAATATATTGCAAATAAAACATCTGACTGACGCTAGAAGTCAACGAACGTTACGTAAATAGGCCACCCGAAGTCAATGCCGCGTCGTACGTGGGGCATTGACCCGAGTTTTGCACACTATACAATGCGGGTTTGAAAAATACTAAATCACTAAAACTACAAGATAAGGCAAATAGTTATTGGCATTGAATTGTGTTAAAGTAGTATCACACTAATATTATAAAGGAGAAAGTTTGTATGTGTATGTGTGTGTGTGTATGTTTGTTACTCCTTCACGCAAAAACTACTGGACGGATTGGGCTGAAAAGAATGGAGATAGATTATACCCTGGATTAGCACATAGGCTACTTTTTATCCCGGAAAATCAAAGAGGGGAATTTAAAAACCTACATCCACGCGAACGAAGTCGCGGGCATCAACTAGTAATAAATAATAACGCTAAGTTTTTGCTAGCGTTCTGGATACACCCTGTATCATTCGGTTCGCATTCCGTAGGTAGTAGAGTACATTATTTCACGAATTTTAATAACCGAAAAGGATGTAACTATTGTATCTTATTAATCGAATCTTTTTATTATTATTATTTTTGAACTACGAGCCCTGCCCTTTGCTCAAAGGTACTTAAATAGTGATCTCGCATCGAAAATTGCAACGTTAGACTCTAGGTGGGCAAACGAAATAAAACTAGTTTTTTATTTATTATTTATTTTATTTATTTATTGTATTAACATAATTCTTACAACTAGTTACATTATATTCTTAGCGACTTGTCTGGGCGCTGCACATTCCTCTAAATATTAATTACTAGCTGATGCCCGCGACTTCGTTCGTGTGGATGTAGTTTTTTAAAAATCCCGTGGGAACTCTTTGATTTTCCGGGATAAAAAGTAGCCTATGTGCTAATCCAGGGTATAATCTATCTCCATTCTAAATTTCAGCCCAATCCGTCCAGCAGTTTTTGCGTGAAGGAGTTACAAACATACACACACACACACACACACACATACAAACTTTCGCCTTTATAATATTAGTATGATATGAAATACGGATTATATGAAATATTAATATGAAATATATTTTACTAGTTCCCGTTGTATCCCGTTGAAACTGTTTGATTTTTCGCGATAAAAGCATCTTACATCCGCTTTAGGATGCAAACTATCTCTGCACCAAACGTAAAGGCCGTTGTAATAGCTATAATGTTTATATTACAATCTTATTTCTTAATATTTCTCTTCAATTAATTTTCCACCTACAAAGATGGGTAATCAAATACATAGAGATTCAGCCAAAGCATAGAGTAAGGATTTTCATAAGAAAAGGACCATGCCTAATTTTGGGCCTAATTTTTAGATTCCGTACCTCAAAAGGTACGGAACCCTAAACAAACTTTACTCAAAATAGGGACCCTTGTAGGAAAACTTTGTTGTCTTTCTGCCTGTCTGCCTGTCCGTCTGTCGTGCCTGTCACGAAAACCTATAGGTTATTTCTCGTTGACCTAGAATCATGAAATTTAGCAGTTAGGTAAATATTATAGCACAAGAAAACGGAGAAATACATCACAACATTAAAATGTGTTCATGAAAAAATAATTAGTATTTTCAATTCTCAAAATAAGATAACTATACTAAGTGGAGTATCATATGAAAGGGCTTTACCTGTACATTTAAAAAAAGATTTTTTATTTATTTTATGCATACTTAATAGTTTTTGATTTATCGTGCGAGACGTCGGAAAAATAACCGAGTACGGAACCCTCGGTGCGCGAGTCTGACTCGCACTTGACTTTTTGTTCGCTATTATCGATTTGGCCAATCTGTCACCACAAAAATGTTTACTTTACTTACCTACTACATTTTCTATAGGTATATAATGATTGATTTCTCTAATGTCTTTCGGAACAGGTGGCCAATTGCATGGTACAGTAACACCATCTTTCATGTAATAGATACATGACGTCTTTCTAATTACTATTAACTAATAATAATATATGGACACAAGAGCAAGAGGTCAAGAAAACATAATAATTTATAGAACCCTAGGTTCTCCTAAGATGAGTAAAGATAAAATTCTTATACAAATAATCTTTTACAAATAAAATGATAGATATTTAAAGCTGAAAATAAAGTTCGAATAATCTTGCATCCCGGAAACGGACATAGGCTTCTTTATATCCCGGAAAATTAAAATTTTACAAGAGATTTTTCCGCCTACCTCTATATATTTATATATGTCCTTTGCACCATTTTGGTCGCCTAGAAGAGATCGCTAGGTAGCGATAAGGCCGCCAAATTGTATCTGCCTATATTTTTTAATATTAGCCATGCTAATCATGACTGATACTCCCCTTTCCCCTCCAATTAAGCGTAAAGCTTGTGCCAGGAGTGTGTACGACAATAGTGCAACGGGTGGGCTTTGAACCGCCGACCTTTCGGAATTCAGTCCGCTCCTCAACCGTTGAGCTATCGAGGCTCTCTAATTGCTTTACATACATATATGTGTTTTTAACCCCCGACCCAAAAAGAGGGGTGTTATAAGTTTGACGTGTGTATCTGTGTATCTGTCTGTGGCTTCGTAGCGCCTAAACGAATGAACCGATTTTAATTTAGTTTTTTTTGTTTGAAAGGTGCCTTGATCGAGAGTGTTCTTAGCTATCATCCAAGAAAATCGGTTCAGCCGTTTGAAAGTTATCAGCTTTTTTATAGTTACTGTAACCTTCACTTGTCGGGGGTGTTATAAATTTTTAATTTACACTTGTTTCAGTATTAATTTTGTGGTGCGCTAAAAGTATATTCCTTCATTAATTTTAAAAAAATCTAGATTTCATGAAGTCGCAACTCAGGCATCGTCATTAGTACGTGGCAGGTCAAGATGGCAATCGGGTTGCACACCTGCCCGGCTAGCATGGGCAGTAGATAAAAATTATATCCCCGATTATATCCACTGATTTGTATGACATCAGTGGATATAATCGGGGGATATAACTTTTATCTACTGCCCATGCTAGCCGGGCTGCACGTCACCCGCGCTATCCCGCACCGGCTTATATCCCCCACCCCAATTGCCATCTCGACCTGTCGCGTATAGTCTCTGTGCTATAGTTACCTAAAGGTTTATAGTAGACTAGCTGACGCCCGCGACTTCGTCCGCGTGGATTTAGGTTTTTCGAAATCCCGTGGGAACTCTTTGGTTTTCCGGGATAAAATATGCTAATCCAGGATATTATCTATCTCCATTCCGAATTTCAGCCAAATCCGTCCAGTAGTTTTTGCGTGAAGGAGTAACAAACGTACACACACACACACACATACAAACTTTCGCCTTTATAATATTAGTGTGATAATTCCATTCAAAGCTATTAGAAATAATAATTACACATTACTAACTATAAAAAACAACATAGTAATTTGACATTGACCTGTAGGTACATCAGAGACCTAATAACTCAGAAAGTAAATTACGCGTTAACCTGGTGATTACACAGCCTAATAAGACAGTCCAAGGTTCATATCCATCGGATTTTACGAATCAAAAATATGAGAGGCCAACATTGCACAATAGTTTTACTAAGATAGATAGAAATGATGCCCAAGACTTCATACAGAACCCTCAGTGCGCGAGTCTGACTCGCGCACTGAGGGTTCCGTACTCGGGTATTTTTCCAACATTCCAACATTTTGCACGATAAATCAAAAACTATTATAAATAAAAATAAATAAAAATCTGTTTTAGAATGTACAGGTAAAGAAAGCCCTTTCATATAGCCCCACTTGGTATAGTAATCTTACTTTGAAAATTGAAACACGTTTTTTTTTAAATGATGTAACCACAAATTCGCGGTATTCAGATTTATATTCCTGTACTTGTGGTATAAGGCCTACCTACCTGCCTTTCATGATTCTAGGTCAACGGGAAGTACCCTATAGGTTTACTTGACAGATACGACGGACAGACAGACAGATAACGACGTGGTCCTATAAGGGTTCAGTTTTTCCTTTTGAGGTACGGAACCCTAAATAGTAGTCTATGCCCAGGTCTTATACATGGTGTGACCAGAACGCTAGCGAAAACTTAGCATTATTGTTATATGTACTACCTTAACACAATCATATTATGTCGATAACCATTTGCCTTATTTTGTAGTTTTAGTGATTTTTTCCAAATAAAGAGGGGAAACCCCCGCATTGTATAACGTGCAAAACTCGGGTCCCCAAAATACCCCACCTACGACGCGGCATTGACTTCGAGTGACTTATTTAGAGTTCGAAGTACGATGCCATGTAGAAACTAAAGGGGTATATTATATGGGTTTAATAAAAACTACCATGCCCTCCAAGTCAGCCCGTTTCCATCTTAGACTGCATCATCACTTACCACCAGGTGAGATTGCAGTCAAGGGCTAACTTGTAAAATAAAAAATTAATAAAAAAAAAACAATGGAATTACAATCAAACGTAATACAACCGTTTGTATGGATGCGCCATTAAATATCTTGAACGACAATTCAAGGGCGTAGAAAGGAGGTATTGTTTTTCGAGACAATGGTCCGATATGTATGTTTGTCTGTGCCATTGTAGTGTCGCAACCGACGGGTCAAGAACTGTATCGGGATGCGCTGAAAGAAATGAATGCATTGTTCAATTTGGGGCAAATCGGATTATAGGCTCAGAGACGGTGGACGATTTGTTCGGTGTATACAATAATACCTTATGTCTTTCCATCCGAATTTCGGCCACAGCTGATAATCTCCACAGATATTAGAATTAGAATTTATTTATTTGCAAGAAACAGTGTACATAAATGAAAAAATTAAAAATGAAAAAATATTTATTAACCAAATACAACTTATACAATTTTTCTCTGTCCAAAATAGGTTCACATAAGTTATTATTAAAATATGTATATCCAATATGTTTCGTCAATTGACATGCAAAATATAGTATCAGTTGATAATAGATTCCTTTTTTATACAGTTTTTATAATTGTTTTGAATTTACAGGATTGAAAAGTTTAAAGAGATTAGTATAATCACATTACCTTCTCAATACATTTACAGTACCTAACATAATCTTTTTTAGGCAGGATAAGTGATACCTACACTACACACAGTCTACATACCAAAAATCGTAAGAAGCTAGTTATAGAGTCATATCGTCTACACAGTGCAGAAATCCTTTGTGGGGTCGGCTCTTCTCAGTAGAAGCTGCTTTCCTAACGTAGTCTTCACATACATGAGTGGCACGCGCTGTCCTACATTAAATAATAAAAAATTCATTTCATTTCGATGAGCCATTTGGGCGGGAGATAATTTAGTCCACATGCTTGAGAGTTCTCCATAATGTTCTCAAAGGTATGTGAAGTCTGCCAATTTGAACTTGGCCAGCATGGTAGGCTATGGTCAAACCCTTATCGTTCTGAGAAGAGACCCGTGCTCAGTAGTGAGCCGGCGACGAATTGATCATGATGACTACTTAATCAGTACGCGTTACCAGTCACCACCACCACCAGGTACCAGTACCAGTCAGTCATAGTCATGATATGGTGGTCAGGTACCAGTTTAATCAGTTACGCGGTATTGTACTATCAACTGCCAGCTCTTTGACTATTATTATTTTGTGATTTATAGAGCGATACATACAAATGATTAGGGAGGTTAGAGGTCTGTGGTATTTAATATTATTGTTACGTTATTTTTAAGTGATGCTTTTAACTAGTTCACTCTGTCTTAACCTATATGTTGACGTATGGTATTTAAATAAGTATAAATAAATAAACTGGCGGTCAAGTGCGAGTCTGACTCGTACACGGAGGGTTCCATACCATCGTGCAAGATATTACGATTATGTTTATCGCTTTTTGTCAATTTTATCTGTTATAATATAATGTTTACTTGGCGCACTACAAACTTTGTGGACATTTGTCATTGATATACATATCAGTGTATGTAATACTGCAGCATCTTGCTGAGGCAGAGCCCTTTTAGCTCACAGACACAACAATAGTATAATAGTATTTTCTAGTTTTAAGTTTAATTAATATTTAAGTTTAATTGTATCTTTATTTTTATTCTTGTTTTTTTCTTTTTATTGTGTGTGATTCTGTAATTGAGCTAAATAAACCTTTATTTATTTATTATTTATTTATTTAATAGTTTGTAAGTATATAGTATAATGTAAAATATGTATATTGTAAGTGTTCCTTAATAAATAAAGATATACGTAGCACTATGTAGTTTTTATTTTATTTTAATTAGCATGGGGCGGTCATTCTGCAAATTTTTATTATTTGTTTATAGCGGCAATAGAAAACTGTGAAAATTTCGACTTTTTACATATTACGGTTCTTGAGATAAAGCCTGGTGACAGACAGACGGTAAAAAATGGACGAACAAACGAAAGCTTCTCATTGGCTATTATACCGATCGCGATCAATTTACTCTTATCCATTGAGGAGTTCTGTTCTCTATCTCGGAAGATATTCACCAGATCTCCACCAAACTAAAATGAGACCACCTCGGAAGTACGACCTACCAAATAAAAAAAAAACCAGCCAAGTGCGAGTCAGATTCGCGCACTGAGGGTGCCGTACTCGGGTATTTTTTCCAACATTTTGCACGATAAATCAAAAAATATTATACATAAAAAAAATCTGTTTTAGAATGAATAGGTAAAGCCCTTTCATATGATACCCCACTTGGTATAGTCACCTTACTTTGAAAATTGAAACACATTTAAATTTTTTTTAATGATGTAACCACAAATTCGCGGTTTTCAGATTTATTCCTGTACTTGTGCTATAAGACCTACCTACCTACCAAATTTCATGATTCTAGGTCAACGGAAAGTACTCTATAGGTTTCTTGACAGACAGACATACAGACAACAAAATGATCCTAGAAGGGTACCGCTTTTCCTTTTGAGGTACGGAACCCTAAAAATGTATCAAAATCGGTTCATATTTGGTGAAATTTTGAATTTTGTTTTTTTCTAATTTTGAATAATCGCGTAACAAACATACAAAAAAAAAACAAAAAAAAATACAAATAAAAACACACAGTCGAATCGAAAAACTCCTCCTTTTTTGGAGGTCGGTTAAAAACGAACTAGAGAGGATAAATCATGCAATAAGTAGTCTTGTAAAGGTTATATAAGGGAATCTAATGGTACATAATAAAAATAACACCGTAGGTATAACAAGTGCCCGAGGGTCGCAATTTTAATGCCACCTATTGGAACAAATCCCATCCATTACCCATCCATTCTCAAATAAGAATATAAGCACACTGGACACTTTTTGTCTTGTCGCCTAGCTGCATAGATCTTACTATCTTATTTTTTTAGTGTTCCGTTCCTCCAAAGGAAAAAAATTGGCCAAGTGCGAATCAGACTCGCACACCGAGGGTTCCGTACTCGGGTATTTTTTGCACGATAAATCAAAAACTGTTATGAATAAATAAAGAAGAATAAATAAAAATCTGTTTTAGAATGTACAGGTATAATTATGTTATGATACCCCGTTCATATGATACCCCACTTGGTATAGTTATCTTTCTTTGAAAATTGGAACACATTTTAATTTTTTTTTTGTGATGTAACAACAAATTCACGATTTTCCGATTTTTCCTTTACTTGTGCTATAAGACCTACCTACCTGCCCATGATTCTACATCGACGGTTACCTTACGCTAACCCTGTACCAAACGTTAGAATCGATTAAGCTGTTGGGCGTCAAAAGGTAGCAGACAGACAGACAGACAGACACACTTTCGCATTTATAATAATAATGGATTGACACCATTATATTTTGTCTTACATTGATCGCTAAATTCCTACAACTTTTAGCCGTGCGACAAGTCGCAAGTGTAATCTCAAGATGTCTTTAAGGCAACTTATCTTATGTACATCGGTACCAATCCATTACCTACTAACCACCATCAATTGACCTGCCAATCTAATTCATTTTATGCAAATCTAGCTCTTATTTCGTAAAGGATATAGTTCAATTTGGTTTTAAAAGAGTGCGTGAGAAAGTCCAGTATCGTATCGGAATAGACGATTAAAGTTACATAATGTAATGGTCAAGGAATGGACGATTTGTTCAGTACTTAAAACTGATCGAAAATAAATATGCGTAAATATCGGTGATAACTTAGTGGTTAAGACGTCGGACGTCGGTCTCGTGAAGTCGTGGGTTCTACCCTGGGCACGCACCTCTAACTCTAACAAATTAAGCTTCGATAGCTCAACGGTTGAGGAGCGGACTGAATTCCGAAAGGTCGGCGGTTCAAACCCCACCCGTTACCGGTTTCACCATTGTCGTACCCACTCCTGGTCCTGGCACAAGCTTTACGCTTAATTGGAGGGGAAAGGGGAGCATTAGTCATGATTAGCATGGCTAGTATTCTTTAAAAAAAACTTTTCAGAGTAATTTAAACACTTTATTGCTTAAAACTATGACAAATAATAAAGTACAGGAAAGATTTCAAGCAAAGGCCGACCTTATCACGATATAGTCATGTGCGTTTGTGCGTGCGTGAACGAAAACACCGTGAGGAAACCTGCATTATTCAAAGTTCTCTGAAATGTTCTCAAAGGTGCGTGCAGAGCCGTACTCGGGTATTTTTTCCCACATTTTGCACGATAAATCAAAAACTATTATGCATAAAAACAAATAAAGATCTGTCTTAGAATGTACTGGTAAAGCCCTTTCATATATATGTATTAGTTATCTTTCTTTGAAAATTGAAACACATTTTAATTTTTTTTGTGATGTAACCACAAATTCACGATTTTCCGATTTTTCCTTTACTTGTGATATAAGACCTACCTACCTGCCCATGATTCTACGTCGACGGTTACCCTATAGGTTTTCTTGACAGACACGACAGACGGACAGACAGACAGACAAAAAAAGTGATCCTATAAGGGTTCCGATTTTCCTTTTAAGGTACGAAACTATAAACCTACTTAGTTGATATTAAAAGTACGTCATATCTACAACGCACCTGTCTTCCATAATAACCTAAAATGGAAATAAAATCCACGGACAGGTCATTTCAAAATGGCGTTAACCTATAAAATATTTATACGATCATCACCTTGTCATCTTTCCTGCATGTTAATGTGCAGTTTTTGCTCTACAGGAAATGATTGAGGCGTGGTGGGCGACCTACACATACCTAGGATGTACTTTTTTACCTTAGTTGGGACGATAATGTCCGGATTTGAACCCGGAACTTTATTTATCCGTTTTTTTTAAATGTAAATAGACCAATTAAAAGTTATTGCCGACTGATTGTAAGTTATCTTTTTTTTTATTCAGATTCAAGTTAGCCCTTGACTGCAATCTCACCTGGTGGTAAATGGTGCTGTCTAAGGTGGAAGCGGGCTAACCTGGAAGGGGTATGGTAGTTTTTATTAAACCCTGGTCAGATTTGCTGAGAGGTTTCGCCATTGTAGTTATCCATCCATACCTATACATAATACGTGTTCATACTAATATTTTAATGCGAAAGTGTGTCTGCCTGTCTGCTAACTTTTCAACAACAGTTTAATTGATTTTGATGAGGTAGAGAGTTAGCTTGCATCCCAGGCTACTTAGACAATACATGCTACTTTTATTACCCGACTGCGGTAAAGCCAAAGGGAAGGGTTATGATTTTAGCAGTCTATGTATGTATGTGTGAGTGTGTGTATGTTTGTATCCAGATTCTGTGTGTTCCACCGTCGTAGCGCCTAAACTAGTGGGCCGATTTTGATGAATGAGGTGTCAATCGATTCGTCGTAAAGTTCCGGGTGACATAGGCTACATTTTATACGAAAAAAATTGACCTAACGGATGTTACATGAAAAAAAGTGAGGGTCTCCAAATTTTTTTTTTTGCTATTGTATCGAGTGGGGTGTCAAATGAAAGAAGAGTAAATTCTGAGTTCATAAATAAATGTACTACAACATTAAAATATACCAAGCGACAGAAAAATAATTTTACTACAATATTTCAGCGTTTATTATGACGATCGCAGTCGGGTTTTAGTTTTCAACTTTATCTTGTCTCGGAAAATCAAAGAGTTCCTTTATGTGTGAGTCCAACTCGCACTTGAACGACTCATATATTTATTTGTTTATGTGTGTGTTATCGACTAATAATAAATCATTGTCCTAATAAAAGGTACAGAATTAGGTAGTAATTTGACGTCCGTTAAAGGTAATTTGTTTGGTTCTGTTCATAGTATATTAATGAAGAACATGATTTATATTGCACCCAAAGTTCAGGATGAACTAATGAGTTGTCAATCCTATGTATGGTTGACAGAAAAAAATTCCAATTGCGTAACGAAAGGAAAATTGGTAATGATAGTTTTTTTTTCAATGAGACATAATATTAAATGAAAAAAATTGTGTACAAAAAAGTTAAAGTTTATTTTTGCCAATTTATGTACTCTAGTAAATCTATGATTTTTTTAAATATTTCTTTGAGTATATTATGAAAATAAAAACTGAAAAAATTTCGAAGAAACTTCGATTAAACTGTGTTTTTACAACATAATTACTGTATTAAAACATCGCTTTGATAAATAATAAATAATAATTAATTAATTCAAAATTTTATTATGAACATACACACATTATACTTATGATTTATATATATTTTATACTCATTTTGGACTTTTTTTCTGCATCACAATTGGTAAAATTTACTAAGAATAGACAGACAACTTTTCAGAAGTTAATGCATCATTACAGGCCTATAAAATAAATAACTATTTTATTTTTTCTAATTTCTATAACAATCTTCATAGTGGCAACGTCGACCTTGCATTAGATGAGATAATTATCAACATCAGAAGATTTTTTAAGTGTTTTTTGTCAGTCTGTACATCATCATTACCTCGCGACCTCGAGATCAGTGCAACTGGGTTACACTCTACTCATAAAATGTTTTATTTATATGCGTAAAAAAGTATTTGAAGAATTCCGTAGAAGTTTTTCTACTTTAAGTCATTACTAGATTTGACTGGGATTTTACTTAACAGGGCTCTCTCCGTCACTTACTCCATACAATCGTAGTTCCAATTTCATTTCAATATTAAGCAACCAAAGTCCATGAAATTTTGCAGACATATTCTAGAAACTAATATCTGTGCCTGTGGTGTTTTAGATTTTTCTAAAAAAAAAGTAGTTTTTAAATTACAGGGGCTCAAAGATTTGTATGTGAATTTTTAAGACCGCGTAACTTTGAAACCGAATATTTTTACAGAAATCTGGAAAACCACAGGCATAGATATATTAGTTTCTAGAAAATGTCTGCAAAATTTCATGGACTTTGGTTGCTTAATATTCAAATGAAATTGGAACTACGTTTGTATGGAGCGAGTGACGGAGAGACCCCTCATAACGTAGTATAAGTAGTGACTACCTTACCTATGCCTATACCTAACTATTAAAAGATTTTCATATTGATTTAATAATAACATAATTATTTACTTTGTAAGCTTTCAAAACAAACATAAATATGTCGCCCGCGAATGATGCATCGCGACCTTTGATGTCAAGCGCTAGAATATGTTGATTCAGAAACGTGGCTGGATGATAATTAATTAATTGTAATATTACGTAGGTATTAACTTCTTCCAAAGGGATCCAACTAGTATTATAAACTAGCCGATGCCCGCGACTTCGCCCGCGTGGATTTAGGTTATTCGAAATCCCGTGGGAACTCTCGGATTTTCCGGGATAAAAATTAGCCTATAAGCTAATCCAGGACATTATCTATCTCAATTCTAAATTTCAGCCAAATCCGTCCAGTAGTTTTTGCGTGAAGGAGTAACAAACATACACACACACACACACACACACACACACACACACACACACACACACACATAAACTTTCACCTGTATAATATTAGTGTGAAGTGATTGCCCGCGACTTCTTCCACGTGGATTTAAATTTTTAGGGTTCCGTACCGCAAAAGAAAAAAGGAATCCTTATAGGATCACTTCGTTGTCTGTCTGTCGTGTTTATCCAGAAACCTATAAGGTATTTCTAGAATCATGAAATTTGGGAGGTAGCTAGTCTTATAGCCCACGTAAGGGGAAAATCCGAAAATCGTGAATTCCTCGTTACATCACAAAAAATAAATTAAAATGTGTGCATGAACAAAATATAATTAGTATTTTCAACTTTCAAAGTAAGATTAATATACAAAGTGAGGTATCATACGAAAGGGCTTTACTTATACATTTTAAAACAGATTTTTATTAATTTTTATGCATAATAGATTTTAATTTATCGTGCAAAATATCGAAAAAATACGACTGTAGTACGGAACCCTCGGTGCGCGAGTCTGACTCGTACTTGGCCGGTTTTTTTACAAATGCCGTGAGAACTCTTTGATTTTCTAGAATAAAAATTGGCCTAAGTATATCGCTCTCCAAGTGATTGAAGAACAAACTTACAAACAAACACTTTCGCATTTAGTATAAGGGAGGTCGGTGTAGTTATAAGTTATACTTGCTATTTATTTCAAATTGATGTATGATACTCAAACGAATGAATGATATTCGTGTGAAATCGTAAAACGGCAAAAATTGTTCATAAGTAGCAAATAATAACATGGGCTTACAACTGTTTGAACTTTGTACCTACGTCACTTTATATCTTAGTTACAAGTTAAGAAGCAAATTGGTTTGTAATTTAAATCAAATTACTTACCATCAAATCAATTCAAATATATTTTTAACTGACTTAAAAAATGGTGGAGGTTCTCTATTCGATTGTATGTTTTTAGGGTTTACCTCAAAAGGAAAAACGAAACTCTTATAGGATCACTTTGTTGTCTGTCTGTCTGTCCGTCCGCGTCCGTCCGTCGTGTCTGTCAAGAAAACCTATTAGGGTACTTCCCATTGACCTAGAATCATGAAATTTGGCGGCTGGTAGGTCTTATAGCACAAGTAAAGGTATATATATCCGAAAACCGTGAATTTGTGGTTACATCACAGAAAAAAATAATTAAAATGTGTTTCAATTTTCAAAGTAAGATAGCTGTACCAAGTGGGGTATCGTATGAAAGGGCTTTACCTGTACATTCTAAAGTCTCAAAAAAATACTCGAGTACGGAACCCTTAGTGCGCGAGTCTGACTCGCACTTGGCCGGTTTCTTTGTTTGGTACGTCATACTTTCGAAGTGGTCCCATTTTAGGGTGGTGAAGATCTGATGAACATTTTCGGAGATAGAGGACAGAACTACTCAATGGAAACCTCCGCTGTCCTTCCGTCCACCAGTCTGTCTGTCAGTGGGTTGTATCACGTAAACCATAATAGGTAGAGAAATGAAATTTTCACATAATGTGTATCTCATTCATTCATCATTGCCGCTATAACAACAAATAATGAAAATTCCAAAATGGCCGCCATGAAAATTAAAAAATAAATAAAGTGTTGTTTCTTGTGTGATGGTGCGGAAACCTTGTTTGCGAGTTCAACTCGCACTTGCCCATTTTTTTAGTTTCATTATCACAATAAGCAAATAAAGAGATGCAATATGGATGCGAAGTATTTGTAATAATGCACCTATTATTTTAATTTCATTATTAACTAGTAAGTATGGATAATAATCGGAAGTTCACCAAAGGTCAATAAAAATGACTGATAACTGTTAGTTATTCAAACACAATGCGATGTATATCCGTATAATTACGTATAATTGCGTATAATCATACCTATGGCTGAGTATTGGATGCTGGATTAAAAGTTAGGTGGAAAGCACACCGGCAGAGCCGAGGCGCGGGGTATTTTTAGGGTTCCGTACACTTCAATCGAAATTTTCACTTTTTCACGATTTTCTCAGGAAACTTTGAAAATAATAAAAGTTGATACTAGAAATTAATTCTACGTCGTTGATTTATATAAAAATGATATCAAAGCCATAGTGGCAATTAGTAATCGTAGAGATTTTTTCAAAATTCAGATGATTCGTATAATTACGTATAATTGCGTATAATTCAAATTCGTATAGTTACGTATAATTGCGTATAATCATACATTAACAGGGCTCTCTCCGTCACTTACTCCATACAATCGTAGTTCCAATTTAATTTGAATATCAAGCAACCAAAGTCCATGAAATTTTGCAGACATATACTATAATCTGTGCCTGTGGTGTTTTAGATTTTTCTAAAAATATATAGTTTTAAAATAACAGGGGCTCAAAGATTTGTATATGAATTTTTAAGACCGCGTAACTTTGAAACCGAATATTTTAACAGAAATCTGGAAAACCACAGGCATAGATATTAGTTTCTAGAATATGTGTGCAAAATTTCATGGACTTTTGTTGCTTAATATTCAAATGAAATTGGAACTACGTTTATATGGAGCGAGTGACGGAGAGACCCCTCATAACGTAGTATAAGTAGTGACTACCTTACCTATGCCTATACCTAACTATTAAAAGATTTTCATATTGATTTAATAATAACATAATTATTTACTTTGTAAGCTTTCAAAACAAACATAAATATGTCGCCCGCGAATGATGCATCGCGACCTTTGATGTCAACTTCGGCGGGGAGGGGCAACGCACGCACAACAGACGGAAACGTTTAAGTGCGGAAACCAGCCCAGAGAGAAGAAGAAGAAGATGGAGCGAGTGACGGAGAGACCTCTCTTAAAGCTGAGTATTAACTGTTGGATAAAAGGTTAGTATGTTGATCATGAAGATGATGGTGAAACAGAATAAGCCTTTAGCAAGGATCCACACTGTACGACCACTGCCTAGGGCATACCTAACGGCTTAGAAATCATTTCTGAGCAGTACATATTACATTGTAACACACACATATTATAGAAAAAGAAAGAAAGAAAAACTGTTTATTTGGTACCAACAATAACTTAAAATAAATAAAATATAAAATGGGACGCGTGGTGTGTGGTGCCAAAATGGACTCCACTCAGCATTTGCTGCGCCTGTGTCGGGAACGCAGGCACAGCGCTGGTCTTCCGTGAAGCCAGAAGTTTCGGACGGTAACTACCTATAGAATGCAATATACAAAATACAAATACAATACAAAATAAATAATGTGGTTAGTAGATATAGGGTTAGTACAATAATTTAATGATAAAGTAGGTATATAATAAAATAAAGTAGAATTATAAAGATGTGGGAGGACCTGAACTAAGCGCCTTCCTCACCCTTTTGCTGACGCAATAACAAAATTCTTAAATTTGATTTGAACCATGTTTTTGATTTGTTTACATCGCGCAGGGGAGGAGGCAAGTTGTTCCAGCATTTCGTAGCGGCATTATACGCAAAGGTCAAATTGACTTGTAAAGGAAGACGATAAATCGTAGATAAATCTAGTAAATATCTAGTACTTTGATACAGTAGGTCTCACATTCCTAGTACATCGACGCGTTATGCTGAATTATAGCTGACTGCTTACTTAGCTACCATAGTGTAGCAACCGTACAGTACGGTTTACTCATCACACTAATATCACACTAATATTATAAAGGCGAAAGTTTGTATATGTGTGTGTGTGTGTGTGTATGTTTGTTACTCCTTCACGCAAAAACTACTGGACGGATTTGGCTGAAATTTAGAATGGAGATACATAATATCCTGGATTAGCACATAGGCTACTTTTTATCCCGGAAAATTAAAGAGTTCCCACGGGATTTCAAAAAACCTGATTCCACGCGGGCGAAGTTGCGGGCATCGGCTAGTTAGATAATAAATCATCATTGGGATTCATCATGCTAAATCCCAATTTAAAATTGACATCAAAGATCCTAGTCAAAGGACCTGTTTCTTTGTTATCATCAGTAACACATATTATATAAATCTATATGTGTTTATATGTATGTATATACTTCATCGCACCACAAAATACAAATGACAGGAAATGGAAAACTTAAAATGTAGATACAAAAAGACGGTCTAATGTATATGTATACCTGTGTAGTCTTATATATATCTATTATATTTATTTTCTGTATATTATTGTTATATTAAATAATATATTATTATTATATTAAATGGTTTAGTTTATTTAGCTATAAGTATTTAGGTTTATTATATACACGACCTCCCATTATATATTTATTTGTTTTCTCCCTAGCGTTAAGGTTGTCTGGAAGAAATGCTATTATGCGATAAGACCACCTTTTTGTACCTAAATTTTAAGTTTTCTTTGTTTTTGTAAACTGTTATTTGTGTTTTGTGGTGCAATAAAGTACATATATACAATATACATACATACATACAGTAAGAGACAATATATACCTACCTGCCTAGGAACGTGCGTAGAGAAACGCGCAAAAATTTGCATGCACCTTTACGTCCCACAATCTCGCTTGGCATCAATTGTTTATCAATCGGAGTGACAGCTAGAGTAGACCATAAAAGCCCTAACTGTACGCTTATTAAACTATGGTCTAATAATAGTGTGATAGGTAAAGTGCGTTGCAACCACACGCAACTCTCATATTCCATCGACATTCGACGGAGTCTGCAAAATTATTGTACTTTACCTACTTAATGGTTAACGGTACATTAACGGGAAACGCCGTTGAAAAACGTGTCAATGGCGTTAACCGTAGGTACTAATCTAACGCATTAATTTTACAACGGCGTTCACATTGCCGTTTGGCGTTAAACGATTGAAACCCCAATTCGATTGGCATTAGACGTAGATTCTTGAGACCGTGTGAAACTAAATATTTTAATGGAAATCTGAAAAACCACATAGAACCACATAGAAAAATGAAGGGGGGGGGGGGGGCATAAACCCGTACTATGCTTCTACTACTAAGTTGCGTATATTTGTTTGGAAAATATATTCTAACGAGCTTATGTTCGCAATTTTGTCCGCGTAGAAGATACTTTAAAGTCCCTATTTTACCCCTTAGGGGTTGAATTTTCAAAAATCCTTTCTTAGTGGATGTCTACGTCATAATAGCTGCATGTCCGCCTCGATCCGTCCAGTAGTTTTAGCTGTGCTTTGACAGATCAGTCAGTTAGTCAGTCAGTCAGCTTTTCCTTTTATATATTACTAGCGACCCGCCCCGGCTTCGCACGGGTGGAGACTACCACGAAAAATCCTATCTATTTTCCGGGATAAAATATAGCTTATACGGATTCGGAAGAATCCCTCTAAGTAATGGTAAAAGAAATTTTGAAATCGGTCCAGTAGTTTTTGAGCCTATTCAATACAAACATACAAAAATACAAAGGTTTCCTCTTTATAATATTAGTATAGATAAAGATAAAGATTCTCTCTTTATGGTAAGCCAAATGAGTCATTTGAATAGAACCCATGTAAAACTTCGGATTCCTTTATTCTTTTTGATTTCGAAATGATTTTCTTGAAGTCAAGGGCAGACGTAATTGTTAACTTAAATTCTTACACCGTGTGGGCAGTAAAGTGCTATTAAGATTAAAGCGTGTACATAGAACTCAGAATAGGTTTAGATACGGCCATACTGGATTAACGATTAATAGATTTGAAGAAATTTAACGGAAGTTTATTAACCAAGGAGTATACATAGGCTACTCTTTTAACCGACTTTGAAAAATGGAGTTGTTTTTTTCTACTTATGTACACTGATGTCTCCGAGATTTCTGAACCGATTTGCATAGTTTTTTTTATCGTTAAGGGAACTTTGCGACATTGTTTCATAAAAAATTTGGATTCCAACTCCTCAATCCTGATGCTGCAGGGGATTTGACCAATCCACGCGGGCGAAGCTGCGGGCATCATCTAGTTTGAGATATCATGTTCATCCACTCTTGAAGCGACTGTTAATGCCATCTGGTAGTGACACTTTTTTTTCATAAAGAATATTAGCCATGCTAATTATGACTAATACTCCCCTTTTCCCACCAATTAAGCGTAAAGCTTGTGCCAGGAGTGTGTACGACAATAGTGCAACAGGTGGGGTTTGAACCGCCGACCTTTCGGAATTCAGTCCGTTCCTTAACCGTTGAGCTATCGAGGCTTGCTTTAATGGTGAAGGAAAATGAGTCAAAGGGAGCCGCAGGATTCAAGCAGCGCATTCGAGACGTATTGACATGTGGAAGTCTCTACAAGAGACCTACATCCAGCACTGAACCTCTATCGGTTGATAATGATGATGATGATGATGATAATATGATAACAGAGACTACTTCTGTGAGTTTATTATTCTGTGGTCGTATAGTTACAATAGGAGTCAAAACAATCTCTACCCACTGCATTTGTCATAATTGCATTCAAGTATCAAGATTAATGGCATTTGTACAAACATGCGAACATTATACTGTATGATGACGTCTGACATAGAAGACTTTGGAAGTTTATGACTCATAAACCCATAGATGAACCAAAGTTA
The DNA here is from genome assembly GCF_905333055.1 of Maniola jurtina. NCBI lineage: Eukaryota > Metazoa > Arthropoda > Insecta > Lepidoptera > Nymphalidae > Maniola > Maniola jurtina. The sequence continues at coordinate 1,235,339 of NC_060053.1, forward strand.
CCGATATGGATTTTGAAGACCTTTTTTTCGTGGGGAAAATCTGTCATGGATACCACCGGCCACGGGGGAGCACACTTATGTCGGACTTCTACTGACTAAAAACCCTTACGAAGTTCCATCCCACTGCTGACGACGGAGCACAAGGGACTGCAACACCTCGTTACTCCGCCAGCGGATGTCCGCCGCAGCAGACACTACGTGCCTCCAAACACCGTTAGAGGCATGCCGGAACCACAGCACGCCAACCAACCCGAGGACCACACTGTGAACGACGGGCCGCCCCGTGTCCACAGGTCCTCCCGAGGGGTAAGGTTCGTGGGGAGGGCAATTCCCTCTCCACGTTCCCAATCCTCAGGGTACGGTACCCTAAAAATGTTTAAGGATCGTAGCTTCCCTTTGATACGATTTTTGCTACGATGTTTTCTTTAATTCCCACGATAACATCGCAGACAGGTGAGTCGCAAAATTAATTGATTAAATTAGCAGAAATCGTTGCATCCGAAAAACTAACTAATGAAATGAAAAATTTTGTATAAAAATAATTCGTAGGAATAACACTAAGAATGCAATAAATCATTTACAAAAATTCTCACGATGTGAATTGATGTAATTTATCGAGTTAATCATTCAATTATGATCACTGACGATCATTACTATGATCGCTGATAGATCATTAGACGATGAATAGAAAAATTACGTGCATTACTCACATAGTATACTTGTGGGTAGTTTATCTTGAAGGCTGAATGAAGCCTTAACTTTTTTTTAATTTACAGACTAGGCTGCAATCACACCTGCTAGCAAGTGATGATGCAGCCTAGAATGGAACGCGCTTGCCCAGAAGTTGCCTATTCACTCTTGACTGTTGATTAATAAAATTATAGATTTAGACGCATTTTAGTGTAAAATGGGGCTCTGCCCTCGAAACTGTAGACGAGTATGTATTTTTTTTATTTAGATACAAGTAGGTAAGTCTCACCTGCATTTTCACCTGGTGGTAAGTGATGATGCAGTCTAAGATAGAAGCAGGCTAACCTGGAACTGGTATGGCAGTTTTAATTAAACCCATGCCCCTTTGGTTTCTACACGGCATCATACCGGAACGATAAATCGCTTGGCGGCACGACTTTGCCGATAAGGTGGTAACTAGCCACGGCCGAAGCCTCTCACTGGACCAGACCAGTAGAATTTATAAAATTCCGAACCCTGCCGGGAATCGAACCCGGGACCTCTCTAAGTCTAATAAGACTAATGCGCGTATCACTGCGCCAGGGAGGCTCTTATCTATACTTCTATGATGACGGTCTCTTAATATTATAAATGCGAAAGTGTGTCTGTCTGTCTGCTAGCTTTTCACGACCCAACAATTCAACCGATTATGTAATTTGGTTCAGGTAGCTTGCGCCCCAGAAATTGACATAGTCAGCTTTTTACCCCGGAAAAACAAAGAGTTCCCACGGGATTTCTGAATACATTAATCCACGAATGATCGGACGAAGTTGCGGGAATTATATAGTTTATAATATACAAATATCAATTCATTATATTCTCAACACAATGCACCCACAACAACCTTTACGCAATTTACTCTCATTGGAATGCACTGTTTCTCTGTAACATAACCTTTGTGATTACAAGCACAGCATCTGTAACACCGCAATAACTCACATACGCACTGACTTAGCATAAATATGCAAATTATTTATTCTTATAATTAGACTAGCTGATGCCCGCAGCTTCGCCCGCGTGGATTGGTCAGATCCCCTGCAGCATCAGGATTGAGGAGTTGGACTCCAAATTTTTTATGAAACAATGTCGCACAGTTCCTCTATCGATTAAAAAAGAAATGACGCAAATCGGTTCAGAAATCTCGGAGATTTCGGTGTACATAGGTAGAAAAACACAACTCCCTTTTTGAAAGTCGGTTAAAAAAGTAGCCTATGTTACTCCCTGGTCAATTCTCTACTTGTTTGTGAAAATCCCGTCAAAATCCAAGATTAGCCTTTTCAAACAGACAGACAGACAGACAGACAGACAGACAGACAAAAATTTTAAAAACGTGTGATTCAGTTATGGTATCGTTCAAATAACCATATGACCTTAATATGCGGTTGTTATTTCGAAATTACAGACAGACACTCCAATTTTATTTATTAGTATAGATATATTACGCACGCTAGATACCTACATTGCATACGTAAGAATGTAAGGGGAAAAACCGGCCAAGTGCGAGTCAGACTCGCGCACCGAGGGTTCCGAACTATAGTCGTATTTTTTTGACATTTCAGAACTGTTATGCATAAAAATAAATACAAATCTGTTTTAGAATGTAGAAGTATTTTTAGTCCTTTCATATGATACCTAATTTGTTATAGTAATTTTACTTTGAAAGTTCAAAATACTAATTATTACTTCAAGAAAGCATTTTAAATTAATCAATTAATTATTTTTTTTGTGTGATGTGACGACAAATTCGCTGTTTTCAGATTTTTCCCTTTACGTGTGCTATGAGACCTACCTACCTGCCAAATTGCATGCTTATAGGTCACCGGGAACCCTATATGGCTAAAATTTGGCATAGAGATAGATTATACCCTGGATTAACACAAAGGCTACTTTATCCCGGAAAATTAGAGTTCCTATGGGATATTGAAAAACCTAAATCCACGCGGACGAAGTCGCGGGCCTCAGCTAGTGATAAGATAAAGTTGAAAACTAAAACCCGACTGCGATCGTCTTAATAAACGCTGAAATATTATAGTAAAATTGTTTTTCTGTCGCTTGGTATATTATGATGTTGTATGTAGTATAATTTTTTCTTCTTTCATTTGACACCCCACTCGATACAATAGCAAAAAAAAAAATTTTGGAGACCCCCACTTTTTTCATGTAACATCCGTTAGGTGAATTTTTTCGTATAAAGTGTAGCCTATGTCACCCGGACCTTTACGACGAATCGATTGACACCTCATTCATCAAAATCGGCCCAGTAGTTTAGGCGCTACCGTGGAACACACAGAATCTGGATACAAACATACAAACCCACATACATACTCGTACATACCCACATACATAAATACATACATAGACTGCTAAAATCATAACCCTTCCTTTTGGTTTTGCCGCAGTCGGGTAAAAAATAAGCATAAATCGACCCAAGCGAAGCTACTTCATCTGCATTAGTTTATATCTATTATACTTAGACTTTTTATTCTCATAGGTAGAAGGTGCTATCATAATGGAACAATCAATATGACATTCCTACGCTCTAAACGCCACGTCCTTCTACCAAAGTAGCTCGCCTGGGAACGAATCCACGACCTTTGCCTGTCAATCATACGTTTGATGAATTAAACTATTGTTGAAGTTATACATCAAATATAGAAGCTACCAATACGTAGGTATTTGATGAGATTTACATATTAGTATAATCTACTAAAATCTAGGCCATTAGTTCCCAAAGTGGTCTAGATAGACCCCTAGGGGAAACTCGACGGGGGTCAACATTTCGTGACAAAAGAGTGGGGGTTCAGAATTCGTAATCGGGGTCCACGAAAATGTATCTCCTTTCGATAGTGAAGAACTAAAATATTGGCTTGACTTACCGATTGTATAACTCGTGCGCATTAACATGGCACCTGGCTCGAAAACAACCCTCCTCCCACTTCCAAGCGCGATGTCCCGCTCTCGCCGTGCCGCCGCGCCGTGCGAGACCAGTAGCGGCATGGCGAGAGCGGGGCATCGCGCGGGGAAGTGGGAGGAGGGATTATGTTCGAGCCAGGTGCCATGTTAATGCGCACGGGTAATACGTAGTGACACGTGTATTATTTTAACGATTCAAAAGCACTTGTAAAAAGTTTACGTGAATAAAAATCTATTCTATTCTATTCTACGCAGATGTTACTTGTAAAAACTAGCATATTCTTTGTTCAGTACACAGCTCAGTAAATCAATTATTATTTACCAATCAATTCTCCTTTTTACCATCGAAAACCAAGTATTAATTCGTTAGCCTCAGCCGCAACGCATTCAAAATTCAAAATTCAAAATTCAATTTTTTTTTATTCAATTAAACTTTTACAAGTGCTTTTGAATCGTCAAAATAATCTACCACTGGTTCGGAATGCTGTTCCTACCGAGAAGAACCAGCAAGAAACTCGGCGGTTGCTCTTTTCAAATGTACAATTTACAATAATATGCCATACTGTATACAAGCAATTGCAGCGCCGTGTATTGCTGGAGCGAGTCAAATCCAAGCTTTTTTGTCATTTACATAATCTTCGATTGTATAATAAGCTTTTTTCAGGAGCATACTTTTAATAGATTTTTTAAACTTGTGTAAAGGCAAGTCTAAAATTGATTGTGGAATTTTATTATAAAATATTACATAGTTAGATCTATATTCCCATTTCTACATGGTAGAAATTTGGCTGCAGGAGTCCACCGGAACCAGCTAAATTTTGAAAGTGGTCTATAAGAAAAATAGTCTGGGAACCTCTGATCTAAAAGAACTATCATTCCGAGAACACGGTTCCTGGGCATGGTTCCTATAAATGAAGGAACCTTTCCATGTTCAATCCGCTCCAGCGTGGTTATTTGCTTAAACTCAGTTAATATCACTGAATGATAGCAACCGAGGTTGGTTGTTTCTACATTGCTGCTTCACTGTTCACATTAAAATATTGTTTCATAGAAAACCTTCAATGGATTAGAAAATGAGGTCGGTGGCTATCATTCACTAGCTGATGCCCGCGACTTCGTCCGCGTGGATGTAGGTTTTTAAAATTCCCGTGGGAACTCTTTGATTTTCCGGGATAAAAAGTAGCCTATGTGCTAATCCTGGATATTATCTATTTCCATTGCAAATTTCAGCCAAATCCGTCTAGTAGTTTTTGCGTGAAGGAGTAACAAACATACACACACACACATACAAACTTTCGCCTTTATAATATTAGTGTGATTGTACTCTGTATTGGTTCCATTGTGACACAAAATATGCAATGGTGATGGATGGCAAATGGCTAGTGATATTAATTTAATATTACTTATTATCATTTATCATTATTATCGGTCAACGATTAGGCCGGTGTTATGCAAGAGACAACTAAAATTTAAAATAGCCTTTTTTTATATATTCATACACAAGTTAGGTCCTTGACTGCAGTTTCACCTGGTGGTAAATTATGATGCAAACTAATATGGAAGTAGGCTAGCCTGGAAGGGGCAGTTTTTATCAAACCAATGAGATTTTTGGCTCTACCAGCCTGTATCTAATGACGACTTTATTCTTTTATATGACTTTGATTTATACCTGTCTTGTATTTATTATCCTTATCCATTTATTCTGCGATATAATAAAACTAGCTGACGCCCGCAACTTCGTTCCCGTGCATATAGGTTTTTAAAAATTCCGTGGGAACTCATTGATTTTCCGAGATAAAAAGTAACTTATGTGTTAATCCAGGTTATAATCTGTTTCCATTTCAAATTTCAACCAAATCTGCCCAGTAGCTTTAGCGTGAAAGAGTAACGAACCTACATACATTTATACATACAAGCTTTTAAACACGTTTATAATATTAATAGGATTAGCTTGAAGTTACTGTTTTGCATAACACCGTTCTACAAATGATTTTGTCCTAGACCTCTAGTTAGAACAAAAACACGTATTTCGCAGTTTACATCATAGGCGTCCTAGGTATCAGAAAATCTGTCTGAATCACCAAGGTCTTATTTAAGGAGGTTACCCATACAATTATTATCATTATATAATTTCAATATTTATGATATAATCCCAAGCAAAACACTTCATTTATCATCATTACTAGCTGTTGCCCGCGACTTCGCCTGCGTAGAATTGCCGATTTTCCTTGAGATTCAGGTTTCCCGTGCGACCAATGCCCTTCTTCAGTAGTTAACAACCTAATTGCTGATTTTTGTGTCTCTAAATTAAAAAACATAGGCCTTTCATACAAACTTCAAACCCCTATTTTACCTCCTTCGGGGTAGATTTGGATAAAAAAATTCTAACCTGATACTTACGCCCATATCTCCCAAAGCCACCACAATCCAAACTTTATAATCGCTGATTGTTCCTCCCTATGTTGGGGACAATACTCAGAGAAAATTTCAGCTTTTATAAAATAACGAAGGTCTGGCACTCACCGACTCTTAGTCCATTAATAGATGTTGAATTGTTTACAGCTGTTTTATAATTATAGTTGTTGAGATGGTTATGTAGTTATGACAGTGTGAGCCCATTAGAAATTATAATTCAGAAAACACTTGCTACATTTTGAATAAGAATTTGAGAACAGTTAACCTAGTTTTATGCGTATTAGTAAGTACAAATTATTGGTTTAAGAGGGCTCTCTTCGTCACTCGTTTCATACAATCGTAGTTCCAATTTCATTTGAATATTAAGCAACCAAAAACCATGAAATTTTGCAGATATATTCTAGAAACTAATATCTGTGTCTGTGGTATTTTAGATTTTTCTAAAAAATATGTAGTTTTAAAATTACAGGGGCTCAAAGATTTGTATGAAATTTTTTAAGACCGCGTAACTTTGAAACCGAATATTTTAACAGAAATCTGGAAAACCACAGACACAGATATTAGTTTCTAGAATTTGTCTGCAAAATTTAATGGACTTTGGTTGCTTAATATTCAATATTCAAATATTCAATATTCAAATGAAATTGGAACTACGATTGTATGAAACGAGTGACGGAGAGAGCCCTGTTAAGCATAGTTAAGTAGTGATAGCATAGTGCTTAAGACCTTAGGCTCATATTCGGGGGTCTGGGGTTCGATTCTGGGTACGGACCTCTAAATTTTTGGAATTACAATAGATATGTGCGTTTTAAGAAACTCAATAGATAAGTATCACTTGGTGAAGGAAAATATCGTGAACAAAGTGGGCATGCTTGTGAATCCATACTAATATTATAAATGCGAAAGTGTGTCTGTCTGTCAATCTATCTGTCTATCTGTCTGCTACCTTTTCACGGCCCAACAGTGTAACCGATGCTGACGAAATTTAGTTAGTTAGCTTATATCCCTGTCATCGAAATAGGCAACTTTTTATCCCGGAAAATCAAACAGTTCCCACGGGATGTACAAAAATCTAAATTCACGCGGACGAAGTCGCGGGCAGCCTCTAGTTCTTCATAATGTTCTGAAGTATGCCAATAGTGCCAATTCACACTTGGCCGAGGTTGTCATTCTAAGAGGACATTCGTGCTCCGTAGTGAGACAGTGATAATAATTATCATCATCAATACAGATCCTATGCCAGATCCTTTTTTAAGGACCTGTCTTGTGGAGTCCACGGGTGACCGGAGGTCTGGCAGTTACCTCGGTCAGCATATTAGTCTGGCCATTCAGCGAGGTAACGCAGCCAGCGTTCTGGGCACCCTTCGTTACAGTGATTTGGATGATATTTTCGCTTTATCCATACTTAATAAAATAAATGCGAAAGTATGTCTGTCTGTCTGTCCGTTTGTCTGTCTATCTGCTACGTTTTCACGGCCCAACCGCTGAGCCGAATTTAATGGGTACAGACTTGGGATACATCCCGGGGAAGGATATAGGCTACTTTTATCCCGGAAAATCGAAGAGTTCCTATGGGATTTAGAAACCCCGTAATCCAAGCGGGCGAAGCCGCGGGCAGCCTCTAGTAATTTTTATATTTAAGTATTAGTAGTTAGTAATATTTGTGAATACTGTTATTAATTATTATTTCAAGAATAAATTGATTATATTATGAAACATGGTAATTTAATTTTTAACTCACATTTGTGCACCCTACCTTATAATTATCTATTTAAGATAAGATAAGATAAATACCTAATAAATTATTTATAATTAATATAATATAAAGTTATAATAATAGATGATATAATTAATAATTATATTAACATTTACCGTCGGATGCGTACAATTATCTGCATAAATAATTACGTTTAATTATTACTAGATTATATTTATTGCGATATGCGTTTAAGCTTGCATTTAATTTAATCATCCTACTAATATTATAAACGTAAGCATGTTTGTTTATTGGTTTGTTCTTTAATCACGCCGCAATGGAGCAACGGATCGATGCAATATTGTGCATTAATATATGTATTTGTATTGAAAGACCTTAGAGAATGGACATATGTTACTTTTAATCCCGAAAAATTAAAATCCATACTAATATTATAAATGCGAAAGTGTGTGTGCCTGTCTGTTTACTAGCTTTTCACGGCCCAACAGTTTAACCAATTTTAATGTTTACAGAGTTAGCTAGATATTAATGTAGGTACAAAGTTAGCTTATATCGCGTGGACGAACATAGGCTACTTTTAGAGAAAACATCGTGAGGAAACCTGCATGCCTGAGTATTCTCCATAATGTTCTCAAAGGTGTGTGAAGTTTGCCAACTCACATTAGACCAGAGTGGTAGACTATGGTCTAAACCTAAATCTCATTCTGAGAGGAGGTTAGTGCTCAGTAGTGGGTCGGTGCTGGGTTATTGATAACGATAGTGAACATAATATTATACTAAGAAATTCATAACTGAATATTTGCTCTAGCACCTAGGATCCAATACATTTTCTAAAAGAAACAAGTGTAAATTAACAATTTATTACACCCCCTTCAAGTGAAGGTTACAGTAACAAGAAAAGAGCTGATAACTTTCAAACGGCTGAACCGATTTTCTTGGATTATAGCTAAGAACACTATCGATCAAGCTACCTTTCAAACAAAAAAAAAAACTAAATTAAAATCGGTTCATTAGTTTAGGAGCTACTATGCCGCAGACAGATACACAGATATACGCAGATACACAGATACACACGTCAAACTTTAACATCCCGCTCTTTGGTATTGGGGTTACAAATAAGTACCTACAATTAAAAAAAAAACTAATGTTAGTAGGTAAAACCTATTTTCGTGATCCTCTTAATAAAAAACGCGATCAAAAAACCCCGGAAGCGGCCCCTCTAAACATCTTTGTAGGCACAGGACTACTATACTATAAAAGATCTCAAAGAAGAGAGGAAGCCTCAAAGGTTTGTGAAGTCTACCAATTCCTATAAACCCTTGTCATTCTGAGAGGAGACCCATACTCAGTAGTGGGCCGTTCTGGGTTGTTGATTACGATGGTGCACAGTACTGCACATATTTTACTAAGATATTCATAACTGAATATTCACTCTAGCTTCTAGGATTCAATTACAATTTCTAAAAAAAAATAAGTACAGCAATTTTTTTTTTTTAATCTTAGTAGGTAAAACCTATTTTCGTGATACTCTTTAGTAAGAAACGCAATCAATAATCCCAGGAAACGGCCCCTCTGGGCATCCTTGCAGGCACAGGACTATATTATAAAAGATCTCAAAGAAGAGAGGAAGCCCCAAAAGTGTGTGAAGTTTACCAATTCCTACAATCCCTTGTCGTTCTGAGAGGAGACCCATACTCAGTAGTGGGCCGGCGGCTAGTCATGATGATGATGAAAACCTATTTTCGTGATCCTCTTTATTAAGAAACGCGATCAAAAAACCCCGGAAGCGGCCCCTCTGAACATCCTTGTAGGCACAGGACTATAGTATAAAAGATCTGCCTGCCTTTCACACCACCAGTCGCGCGAATATACCGTCGTAGTATACCGTACAGTATAGTGCGTGTGTTTAGTTGTTAGTGACGAACTCTTAAAGTGTAGAGGTGATTGCATTTTTTTTTAATTTTCTTTAGAGTGTCTCGTGGAAGAAAGGATTTGTGCGTGAGATGTAAAAATGTGGTGCCAAATTGAATGAAAGAGAGCAACTTCGTCAGATAGAAAAGTGTACTTTTTTATCCTCCTTTATTTATTTAACGGCTATGTCAGCCCTATTATAATCTAATTAAATAAAAGAAACACAAAATTCTTAACCTAACGAAAAGAACAGAAAAAATAAAAATAATAAAAGGAAAAGCAAGTGAATATATTATATTTCTCAAGAAATAAGACTTATGGGTTCGAACAGATTTGGCATCCTTAGATGCCAGACGGGCGAGTAGGTACGAGAATATAATTATAAACATGCCCGTATCAAATCTGTTCAAACCCATAAAGCCCTAAAATTTCATCTCTACCAGACTGAAATTGGACACATTCATTAACATTTACTAATTTAGCGGCAATTACTAAATTGTTAAATAAATCTTTAACTGAGTATAATGTGACTTTTGACAGTTTTTGTACAAAATACTGACCATTACTACGATTTTAGTATAAAAATCTGAATTAGGTTATCTAACGTCTAAAAAGTCAGCCCTTAGTAGTTATTTATTAATTGCTGGTTCATGTTTTTTGTAATTCAATCCTTTTTACTGTATGCAAAACTACAAAAAAACTACCTAATTTATTTTGTTTGTCTGTTTCTTTTCGTTACCTAGGTACGCGTTCGCGTGTTTATCATCCAATTGAGTAAAAACTTTATGCATTTGTTGTTGGCATTTGCACGAATATTTCTGACACAGTACCATCAACGTATAGTAAGAAGGTGACGCTAAAACCTCAAAATAGGTACCATGAGCAAAAATCTATGGACCCTCAAACTTCTCAAAATCCTTCAACAGTGTTCAAAATCATGCAACCTTCAACAGTACAGCGGTCATGTCTTAAACCTAGTTCGAACCCACTGTTTTAATCTAATCTAATAACATTTTTTCATTAATTAATGCTATTTAAGTTTTGAAAATGTTCAAAAAAAAAAGTGTTCACCCAAATCTGCCCCGTTTGCCAAAATTAGAGTTCAACGCGCGTGCGGCTCGTGTATTCATTAAAACCACAGTTTAATTTAAAGTTTGAACACAGTTAAGCAACTCTAATTGTGGTTAAACATAACCATTATGATTTCAAAACTATTGTAAAGTATTTTTATGAACGTTCAAATGGCTATAATTAGTAGGAAGGGCATTTTATAATGTCCGATCTTTTGAAGAAAGAAAATTTTTATCTATCAAAAAATCCCAATTTATCTTCTGTACCAATATATTATGTATTAACAGTGCTCTCTCCGTCACTCGTTTCATACAATCGTAGTTCCAATTTCATTTGAATACCAAGCAACCAAAGTCCATGAAATTTTGCAGACATATTCTAGAAACTAATATCTGTGGTGTTTTAGATTTTTCTAAAAATATGTAGTTTTAAAATTACAGGGGCTCAAAGCTTTGTATGAAAAATTTTAAGACCGCGTAACTTTCAAACCGAATATTTTAACAGAAATCTGGAAAACCACAGACATAGATATTAGTTTCTAGAATGTGTCTGCAAAATTTCATGGACTTTGGTTGCTTAATATTCAAATGAAATTGGAGCTACGATTGTATGAAACGAGTGACGGAGAGAGCCATCTTTATAAAAAAGCTGACTGACTGACTGACACATTTATCAACGTACAGCTTAAACTACTGGACGTATTCGGCTTTGGCATGCAGATAGCTCTATTATTATGATGTAGACACCCGTTAAAACAGGATTTTTTTTAAATTCAACTCTTAAGGGGATAAAACAGGGGTTTGAAATGTGTGTAGTTCACGTGGACGAAGTCAAGGGTAGCGGGTTCTAGTCTAATGTAAAATACTAGGTGATGCCCGCGACTTCGTTCGCGTGGATATAGGTTCTTTAAAAATCCTGTAGGAACACTTTAATTTTCCGGGACAAAAAGTAACCTATGTGTTAATCCAGGGTATAATCTATCTGCTTTCTAAACTTCAGCCAAATCCGTCTAGTAGTTTTTGTGTGTAGAGTAAAAAACATACACACGTACACACAAACTTTCGCTTTTATAATTATAGCTAATATTTACTGTATTGTGAAGTGTGATTTGATTTTAGTTCAGCATCAGTTGACTGCACCTAACTCGATTACTGGATTGGTGACTGATTTATAGGGTCCAAATTTTCTTCCAAAAAGTTTCTTTTCTCCCAAACCTTCCAAAGTCGAGGCCAAAATGCCTCTTATTTGAGGGAGTCCGCTTAGATTTAAATTACAACAAATCCATACTAATAATTATAAATGCGAAAGTGTGTCTGTCTGTCTGTCTGCTACCTTTTCACGGCCCAACAGTTTAACCGATTCTGACGAAATTTGATACAGGGCCAGGTTATATCCCGGGGACGGACATAAGCTACTTTTTATCCCGGAAAATCAAAGAGTTCCCACGGGCTTCCTAAAAACCCATCCGCTTAACCGATTTGTATGAAATTTGGTACCTGGGTAGCTTACGTCCCTGTAATTGACATAGGCAACTTTTTATCCCGGAACAGTTCCCACGGGATCTTTATTAACCTAAATTCACGCGGACGAAGTCGCGGGCATCCTCTAGTATCACATAAGTACCTATCTACACCTAACAGCGTGGGACTGTTTCAAAACGAGATGGTTCGCAAATTATGCTTTGTTTACCCGACGTTAAAGATAGGGCGTTGTGCATAAATTATATTATGCAAAATATTAAAATTCGCATGCGTTTTCCCACGTGCTTAGAATTCTTGTTCTATTCATAAACTTTGAACGAACTTATGGAATACTTTGATTGAATACTTTTAATATGGGAAATTTAAAAAAATTTGAATGTATTGGCTCTAGATTATAGCTAATGCTGGCTGATGCCCGCGACTTTGTTTCTGTGGATGTAGGTTTTAAAAATCCGTGGGAACTCATTGATTTTCCGGGATAAAATATATGTGTTAATCCAACCTATCTCCATTCCAAATTTCAGCCAAATCCGTCCAGTAGTTTTTGCGTGAAAGAGTAACAAACATCCATACATACATACAAACTTTCGCGTTTATAATATAGCTAATATTTACTAACCAGTAAATACTAGTAACATAGTATTTACCGGTACTGGTACTATGTATTTGTTTTAACCCTTTTTACAGAAAATATTTGTTTTGTTTGAACAAAAAAAAATGTTTTTTTTGGAAAAAAAATGTTCTGACAAATTAATGGTAACATGTGTGACTTTGTTTACTCAAAAATATAGATTCAAACGGAAATCTGTAATAATAAAAAACAAAGAATTCAGCAATTAACATACCTACCTAATTTTATAATAATAATTAAATCAATTTAATGCTTAATTCATATAGTCACGACTCACGATCCATAATATCAAAGTAAATAATTGGTTTATTGTTGTCAAAAGTATCTTTTTAACCCCCGACCCAAAAAGAGGGGTGTTATAAGTTTGACGTGTGTATCTGTGTGTCTGTGTATCTGTCTGTGGCATCGTAGCGCCTAAACGAATGAACCGATTTTAATTTAGTTTTTTTGTTTGAAAGGTGGCTTGATCGAGAGTGTTCTTAGCTATAATCTAAAAAAATTGGTTCAGGCGTTTAAGAGTTATCAGCTCTTTTCTAGTTTTCTTGTAGAAAAGAAGGTTAGATAACCGTTAGGTTCATAATATTATGTCAATTGACAAATGTCAAGCTGTCAAGATGAACGTTGCCTAAATACATAATTATGTATTTGAAAATGATGTTTTGGAAAACTCAGATACTTTGGATCGTCGGGGGTGTTATAAATTTTTAATTTACACTTGTTGTTATACATATTTGGGCAAGAAAGCTTTACTTTCTGGTATTAGATGCTGCTCATTGACTCTACTGACTGATTTGATCTGCAGCTCGCTCCAGCAATGCGCGGGACTTTAATTACTTGTATACATGGCATAATATCGTATATCAAATCTTTGAAAAGAGCAACCGCCGAGTTTCTTGCTGGTTCTTCTCGGTAGGAAAGGCATTCCGAACCAGTGGTAGATGCTCTTGACGATTCAAAAGTACTTGTAAAAGTCTAATTGAATAAAATATTTTAAATTGAATTGAACTGAGATAGACAAACGATATTTTTAGGGTTCTGTACCAACGAAGGGTGCCAATGAGACCTTTTATTACTAAGCCTCTGCTGTCCGTCCGTCTATTTGTCGTCAGCGGGCTGTTACCGTACGATACGTATGAACCATATGTGTAGGTAGAGAGTTGAAATTTTCATAAAATTTGTATTTGCCTTTATAACAAAAGCCTCAATAGCTCAACGGTTGAGGAGCGGACTGAATTCCGAAAGTTCGGCGGTTCAAACCCCACCCGTTGCACTATTGTCGTACCCACTCCTGGCACAAGCTTTAAGATTAATTGGAGGGGAAAGGGGAGTATTAGTCATGATTAGCATAGCTAATATTCTTTTTTTTAAAAAGAAAAAGCCTCTGCTGTCCGTTCGTCTATTTGTCGTCAGCGGGCTGTCCGTACCGTACGATACTTATGAACCGTAATATGAGTATAGAGAGTTGAAATTTTCACAAAATTTGTATTTCCATTGCCTCTGTAACAACAAACAAAATGGTTGCCATGAAAATTTAAAAAATTTAAAAGTGTTATTTCTTTTAAGATCATACGGAACCCTTCCCGTCCGAGTCGAATGCGCACTTGACCGGTTTTTTGAAGTCTATTAAACTGTGAAGCTAATAAAACTGTATAAAATAGCGTTAACAAGTAAATTTTCTACGATACTGTTATCGCAAGGTCTTTGACATTTAAGTTCAAGGCCACTCACGATGCATCGAAACAAGTCATTCAATTTTTTTGCATTGAATTAAAGCGATGATAGCTCACCGACCCCCGACCCAAAAAGAGGGGTGTTATAAGTTTGACGTGTGTATCTGTGTATCTGTCTGTGGCATCGTTGCTCCTAAACTAATGAATCGACTTTGATTAAGTTTTTTTTGTTTGAAAGGTGGCTTGATCGAGAGTGTTCTTAGCTACTCGTAAAATCGGTTCATCCGTCTGAAAGTTATCAGCTTTTTTCTAGTTACTGTAACCTTCACTTGCCGGGGGTGTTATAAATTTTTAACATCACATCGATTTGTCTCATTTTAACTCAAAGCAAAGTCAAAGTAGGTACCTACTTTATAGGGCAAAATTCAAACATCCAAAGTCGGTCACCCATCCAGTTACCGACTTGGGTCAACGTTGCCTAACAATCACAATCACAATCAACTGGTATTAGCTATCACTACTAAGCCACACGTCCTTTTAGAGATAATTTTATGTGAGAAACTATAGTTAATTGTAAACAGTTCTGATTTGAAACCTAGGTAAGGTCTAAATCCCAGACTAGCCTAGAGCAATTACATGCCGCATGCCTGCATACGACCTTCCTCTACCAGCGCATCACGAGTTTGGCATATCAACTGTATTTAACTAATGCAGTTAACTTCACTAACAGCTGGTTCGAACAAGCTGTAATGTATTTTTAACCCCCGACCCAAAAAGAGGGGTGTTATAAGTTTGACGTGTGTATCTGTGTATCTGTGTGTCTGTGTATCTGTGTATCTGTGTATCTGTGTATCTGTCTGTGGCATCGTAGCGCCTAAACGAATGAACCGATTTTAATTTACTTTTTTTTGTTTGAAAGGTGGCTTGATCGAGAGTGTTCTTAGCTATAATCCAAAAAAATTGGTTCAGCCGTTTAAGAGTTATCAGCTCTTTTCTAGTTTTCTTGTAGAAAAGAAGGTTAGATAACCCTTAGGTTCATAATATTATGTCAATTGACAAATGTCAAGCTGTCAAGATGGACGTTGCCTAAATATGTACATAATTATTTATTTGAAAATGATGTTTTGGAAAACTCAGATACTTTAGATCGTAGGCGCGGAATAGTCCAAGAAAATCAGTTCAGCCGTTTGAAAGTTATCAGGTCTTTTCGGTCTTTTTTAGTTACTGTAACCATCACTTGTCGGGGGTGTTGAAAATTTTTAATTTACTACTATGTATTAAGATTTAAGACTAAGTAGGTATAAAGTAAAACAAAAATACGTACCTCAAAAGGAAAAACCGAACCCTAAAGGAATGTAAATCCAAAAACGGTGATTTTCGTAAGAGCATTAACTTTACGAGCGAATTATCGTAAAGTCAAAGTGGTTTAAATTGAATTAGGTGCACTTTGCCCTTTATTTTAGTACAAAATTATAAATAAATGGTATGGGATTCGTAAAAAGGTTCTTTTCATCTTACCCGACAAAGATGGCGTACGAAAATGTTAACAAGCTCCCCCTATGGTGGGACTAGCCGTTCATCTGTCAATCGATTTGTTTGGAATAGTTTTACAACCAAAACAAGTGTAAATTAAAAATTTATAACACCCCCGACAAGTGAAGGTTACAGTAACTAGAAAAGAGCTGATAACTTTCAAACGGTTGAACCGATTGTCTTGGATTCTAGCTAAGAACACTCTCGATCAAGCCACCTTTCAAACAAAAATAAATTTAATTAAAATCGGTTCATTAGTTTACGAGCTATGATGCCACAGACAGATACACGTCAAACTTATAACCCCCCTCTTTTTGGGTCTGGGGTTAATTAATAATGAATAATCAGACTGTCTGGAATTTTGTCGATAAGATACTTAGCAACGTTGTTATTTGTTGAAAATTGTGTACTTATTTTTTAACAACTAACAACGTTGAGCTAAGTTACTTATAACCAGGCGGTGCAAGCCAAGTAGGTAACCTCTCAGTGTGCTTGGGTGCTGCTGGTAACTTTTGGAGTCGTTTAAAATAGATTTTTATTTCTAGTCCTTTATCTTTTTGACTTACGATGAGAGAGACATGATCGATATTGGGTCAAAAATCTAGTCAATACGCTAAAAGTTACTCAAAAATATCTGTTGCCATTGTGTTATAAAATTATATGTACAAATTCTAAGTTTTAGGTTTCAAAAATTACAAATACATAGTTGTATAGACATAAAGAATATCAATAGATCAGTTTTAGAGGTGTCTCTCCGTCACTCGGTCCATACAAACGTAGTTCGTCTCTCATTGGAATACTAACCAATCATACTAAATGGGATTTTGTAGAAACGTTCCAGGAACTAATATCTATGCCTGTGGTTTTCCAGATTTCCGTTAAACTATTCGGTTTCAAAGTTACGCGGTTATAAAAATTCACATACAAATCTTTGAGCACCGTGTAATTTTAAAACTACATATTTTTAGAAAAATCTTAAACGCCACATTCACAGACATTAGTTTCTAGAATATGACTGCAAAATTTCATGGACTTTGGATGCTTAATATTCAAAAGAAATTGGGGCTACGATTGTATGGAGTAAGTGACGGAGAGAGCCCTGTTAAATGGTTATAGTTTTATAGTCTTTAGTAATTAAATGATTTATTAGGTGTGGCAAAAGCTTTTAGAATGTGAATCATTAACAGAATGTTAGACAATGTGTAATATTAATTATATTATTGCCCTCAAAAACGCAGATTTGGATATTTTTCTCCTTTTAAGCTGCAGCCATTATCCTACTAATATTATAAACGCGAAAGTTTGTATGTTTGTATGGATGTTTGTTACTCTTTCATGCAAAAACTGGACGAATTTGACTGAAATTTGGAATGGAGACAGATTATACCCTGGATTAACACATAGGCTACTTTTCATCCCGGAAAATCAATGAGTTGCTACGGGATTTTTACAAATCTAATCCCACGGGAACGAAGTTGCGGGCATCAGCTCGGACTTAGATAAATATTTAATTATAAAACCAAGTAAGTTTTATAATTAAATATTTAATTAATATTTGTTTCATTAATTTAAATTGAATTTCGTCTTTTCCAGGTTTAGCATAGAAAAATGAACTACTCATCAAGAAAGGTAAGAAACTCTATTTTTATTTTACAAGACTGTCAGACCAATATTGTGATATTGTATCATACTACTACCGGAACCGCGGCCTGCTAACTGTTTTGAAGAGTTCTGCCCTCCATCTCCAAAGCAAATCTTCACTTTTACATGAAACTTATCTGATCATGATCCTATCAAAGTCAAAGTCAATCAAGAAGGGCTTAGTTCATAGTTTGCCATCCTGGCCAGATTTCACATACCTTTGGGAACCTTATGTAGAACTCTCAGGCATGCAGGTTTACTCACGATGTTACTTTACTCATTCACCGTTTAAGCGAGTGATATTTAATTTCTTAAAACGCATAATATTATAACTTCGAAAAGCTCCGGTGACCCCCGACTTCTCTAATAGAAGGCGGGTGTCCTTAACACTAGGCTATAACGGCTTAACTTATATGATAGTAGGTATTCCATTTTGAAAAAAAAATTGACAGAATCTGTAAAAATTAGACAGAGTTAATGGAGTAGACAGTAATATCAACAAAAACTTCTATTCTCTAGCCTCAACGGACCCTATCTTTTTTCGGGAATCGTTCGAATCCGTAACAACAATCCGAAACACACAGACAGACAAAAATTCAAATAAACGTGTGCTTAGGTCTATATCGATAATAATGCGTCCTGCGATTAAAGTTTTCAAAACCATAACTTAACCATAACTTAATGTACAGAAATCGTTGAGTTACAGTTTTATTATAAGTATAGATTTTGGGCTACTCAACTTTTAATCGCAAAGATGCAGATCTTACTTATTTACTTTTCACTTAACAATATAATATATTATTTTACTGCATAATTTCCGAAAAACCTGAGGCTATCAAAAAATCCATTTCACCTTTTAATATATTTTTACGATATCTTGCACCTTTGTCATTTAAAAGTATTGTGATTTTTATGTGATTTTTTAAGCGTTATTGTTGAAGTAAGCCTGAATTATGGTGGATTAACTTTTGCGGATTTGTGGAGCGAAAGTAATTTTTAAAATTTATGAAAATTATTTGACCTATTAGGGCTTCTCTGGTGCAGTGGTGTGCGATTTAAAGTCCCGGGTTCTATTTCAAGCTAAATCAATTTGAGGCTTGATCTTATACTACTTTATCTTTTTAACCCCCGACCCAAAAAGAGGGGTGTTATAAGTTTGACGTGTGTATCTGTGTATCTGTGTATCTGTGTATCTGTGTATCTGTGTATCTGTCTGTGGCCTCGTAGCGCCTAAACGAATGGACCGATTTTAATTTAGTTTTTTTTGTTTGAAAGGTGGCTTGATCGAGAGTGTTCTTAGCTATAATCCAAAAAAATTGGTTCAGCCGTTTGGAAGTTATCAGCTCTTTTCTGGTTTTCTTATTACTTTTATCCCAGGACCACCAGAGGTTACGTATTTTCTGACACAGGAAATATATACGATTGAGTAGTGTTAGTAAGTACTAAGAAAGCATGCCTAGCCTACGTGCTAGCTTGCTTAGACGGCCAATTTTCAGGTATCTGATAATCAAGGTACATAAAAACATTACTTACCTCACGTAAATTCGCCAAACTGATTTTTACGTATATTTTAGGCAATATCCTTAAAAATATGTCGCCAATACTCCCAGACACTTCCCGCGTCGGCCGTATTGCTTTGCAGACGCTTTAAAGCTCCCAAAATAAGTAATTACTTAACTGCACGTAAATTCTGATGCTCCATTTTTATATATGTCCACCAGACAACTATTTTAAAACCTTTTACAAGAAGACAGACCGATCCAGAGGGCCAATCATCCCCTAAATTCAATTTTAATGCCTCTGTGGGTTTGAGCGCGAGGGCATCATTATCTACGCGCATGAGAATGAGTAAGACATGTATTAGGATATATTGACTTCTCTCTCACTCTCTTATAGTTTACTTATGTCAATTAATTATTAATATTTAAAAAAAACTGCTAAAAATTAAAAAAATTGGGGAATTTACGTGAGGTAAGTAATGCTTTTATGTAACTTGATTACCTGATACCTGAAAATTGGCCGTCTAAGCAAGCTAGCAGGTCTGTAGGCATGCGTTCTTAGTACATAGTAACACTACTCAATCGTCCACATTTCGTTCGTCAGAAAATACGTGACGGCTGGTGGCCCTGGGATCTTTCACTATTGTAACAGAGGTTCATAATATTATGTCAATTGGCAAATGTCAAGTTGTCAAGATGGACGTTGCCTAGATACATAATTATTTATTTGAAAATAATGTTTTGGAAAACTCCGATATTTTGGATCGTAGGCGCGGAGTTTCTAATTTATAAAATATTATAATCACAGTTAAACGAGAAAACATCAATTCAATTATAATATCCAACAGTCAACCAAAGGCCACGAACAATCAACCCAAACCCAAACCATAGTCAAACTATTTTTAGGGTTCAGTAGGTATCTGTAGAAAAAAAAAGATGTTGTAGGTAGCCTCGACTGTTGTAGTCGCGTAGGTGTGCATGGCACCATTAAATATCGTAGGAGGCGATGACCCTCCGCGCGGCTGAGGTTCCCGCATCGTAGTCGCTTTGTCGCGCAGGTTTGGATGATGCATTAGGCGCACCTTCTTTTTATTTTATCTGCTTGAACTCAGCTTATTTACTTTGACAAAATACGTTTAAAATTCATCATCATCAGGATCAACCCATCGCCGGCTCACTACTGAGCACAAGTCTCCTCTCAGAATGAGAAGCTACCACACTGGCCAAGTACCAAGTATTGGCACACCTCACGCACCTTTGAGGGAGCATTATGGTCAACTCTCAAGCATGCAGGTTTCCTGACGGTGTTTTCCTTCACCACTTCGTTGTCTGTCTGTGTGTCATCTTTCAAGAGAATCAAAACTTATAAATTGGGTACTTCCCGTTTACGTAGAATCATGAAAGGCAGGTAGCAATATCTTATAGCCCAAGCACTCTACTCCTGTGGCCCAAGTAAAGAGAAAAATCCGACAACTGAATTGTCATTACATAAAAAAAAACTTGTACGGAACTCTTCATGTGTGAGGCAGACTCGCACTTGACCGGTTTTTGAAAGTTATGTCAAATAAAAATTTGACATGCAATAACAAACAAAATGAAATACAAGCCACTTTTTTCCTTATTTCATCGGGTGAAAGTCGATTTCAATTTAATCGTAGGTATATCTTGAAAAGCGAACTATTATACGACTACGTAAAATGGGTACATTTTTAAAGCAACGACATGTTAGAAACAGATATTTCGTTTTGGTCATGTTAAACTATGTGAGTCATTCAGATAATTCTTGATTTAGTGATGTTCGGTCAAAAATATTTCATGGAACGTATAATTAACATAACATTGATGTTACTTTTGAAGAGATATTAGCTGCCTTATTGGATTTATATTATTATAGAAATTGGGTTTTAGAATGGCACAAATAAACGGTAATTTATGAATAAAGTTTAAAAAGCGTGAAATAAAAATTAAATTAAAAATTTAAAAAACCCCCGACACATAAACCTCTAAAAAGTAAAAAAATAATAGGTAAATATGTATGGGCCCTTTAAGAATAGTATAAATAGTAAAGTTTTATCCAAGCGCTCGTTGCGTCGGGGGACCGCTAAAGACTATTCTTTCTACAACAGATGACTTTCATAGTTTATCATAGGTAGCGGTCCCCTGGCGCAACGAGCGCTTGGATAAAACTTTACTATTTATACTATTCTTAAAGGGCCCATACATATTTACCTATTATTTTTTTACTTTTTAGAGGTTTATGTGTCGGGGGTTTTTTAAATTTTTAATTTAATTTTTATCTATACCAGAACCATTTCTGTATACATATAATACATTTTGAAAATTTTAATCGAAGGAAGTATTATTATCAATAAAGACCCCAAAACATTTTTTTTTTTTAATTTTTGTTTGTCTTCTTAAAAGAATTTTTAAAATGTTTAAAAGAATACTGTATCGAGTAAGTACTTTAATATATCCTCGACACCTGGGTGCCTGGTGCAATTCGACCGCCCAACGTGCGTTTCCTCTGGTACTGCAAATGTTCATGGGCGGTGGCAACCACTTAACATCAGGTGACCCGCCTGCCCGTTTGCTCACTACTTTTATTTTAAAAAGTAGGTAATCTAATGTACTTGACCTGTAGACATTACATAACATAATGTATACCATATTTGAAACATACGCCTCTATTAAGATACATCTCTTTTAGTATATAATTGAGCAGATTTTGAGATAATTTTGGGTACGGGCCACTTATTTTTAAGGTCTATGTTATTGCTTTACTCTTACGACATATTCTTGTCCATATTATTACATATTATCTGTCTGTCTGGTAGCTTTTCACAGAATATCAATTAAACGTTGTGGACAAAATGGTGCAGGGATATTTTGCACCCCAGGGATGCACATAGATCACTTTGCCACTGTTCCCATGGGATTCCTAATAACCCATTCGCTTAACCGATTTGTATGAAATTTGGTACTTACCGAGCTAGCTTGCGTCCCTGTAATTGACATAGGCATTTTATCCCGGAGAATCAAACAGTTCCCACGGGATCTTTAAGTACCTAAATCCACGCAGACGAAGTCGCGGGCATCCTCTAGTACAATATAATTATTAAATAACTAGCTGTGCCAGCGACTTCGTTCGCATGGAATAGTGACTTTTCGGGCAGCATAACTTTTTAACCCCCAAACCAAAAAGAGGGGTGTTATAAGTTTGACGTGTGTATCTGTGTGTCTGTGTATCTGTGTATCTGTCTGTGGCACCGTAGCGCCTAAACTAATGAACCGATTTTAATTTAGTTTTTTTTGTATGAAAGGTGGCTTGATCGAGAGTGTTCTTAGCTATAATCCAAGAAAATCGGTTCAGCTGTTTGAAAGTTATCAGCTCTTTTCTTGTTACTGTAACCTTCACTTGTCGGGGGTGTTATAAATTTTTAATTTACACTTGTTTATTTATGAAGCGATTGACATGAAATAAACACTAAATGTTAAGTGAAGCTTACTACAATATATTAGTAACAAGTGTAAATTAAAAATTTATAACACCCCCGACGATCCAAAGTATCTGAGTTTTCCAAAACATAATTTTCAAATAAATAATTATGTATTTAGGCAACGTCCATCTTGACAGCTTGACATTTGTCTATTGACATAATATTATGAACCTAACGGTTATCTAACCTTCTTTTCTACAAGAAAACTAGAAAAGAGCTGATAACTCTTAAACGGCTGAACCAATTTTTTTAGATTATAGCTAAGAACACTCTCGATCAAGCCATCTTTCAAACAAAAAAACTAAATTAAAATCGGTTCATTCGTTTAGGCGCTACGATGCCACAGACAGATACACAGATACACAGATACACACATACACAGACACACAGATACACAGATACACACGTCAAACTTATAACACCCCTCTTTTTGGGTCGGGGGTTAAAAACCGTATCTAAATCGAATAAGCCGTTTCTGATATTAGCGTGCACAAACACACAGACGAACAGACAAAAAAAAATTAATTACAATTTCGGGTTCGGCATCGATATAATAACAACCCCTGCTACTTTTTTTTTATATATTTCCATTGTATAGACACCACTTTTCTACAATTTTATTATATGTATAGATAATTCATTTTCATTCATTCATTCTGACAAGCACAGTTTTTTTTTCAAAACTCCAAAGAGATCTAATCGCAGTTCAGTTTAGATATTTCGCCATTCTTCTTTTTCGCAATATAAATAAAAAACGCTTTAATAAACAACAGCGCACAAATCATCTCCAAGCGATTGACTACGCGTTCGTTATGACAAGTTAATTATTACAGATTTCGTTACATGGGAATTATGATTACACATTACTGATTTTATATTCTTTTTTATGGCTGGATGGGAAGCCAGCCAAGCTGTATCGTCGATTAAATGCTTTAAAAGAAATATGGCGTGGATTCAACAATACTAAATTAAAAACTAAAACAAATTAAATCATCCACATAACCCCCCCTTCAAAAAAGCTCGACAAGATTCCTCAAAGAGAGCTTAAACAGATTCTATTTAGACAAACTTAGACAAATCTTTTTTACATTAGAGGCACACGCTTGACCATAATCACACCTGATGGAAAGTGATGATATGGCCTAAGATGGGACGCGTATACCTAGAAGACGCTTATTAACTCTTGTTTTATTACCCGTTTATATACCCGGATTGTAATCTTTTCCAATAATAATATTACTAATTTGTAGATTATTCGTATGTAGACACGTGCTTACGAAAGTCCGGCAAGCACTCAAACAAGTCGGAAGGATAAGAGGGGTCTCTCTGTCACTCACTCCATACAAACGTAGTTCGTCTCTCATTAGAATGCTAACCAATCCTACTCAATGGAATTTTGTAGAAACGTTCCGGGAACTAATATCTATGCCTGTGGTTTTCCAGATTTCCGTTAAAATATTCGGTTTCAAAGTTACGCGGTCTTAAAAATTCACATACAAATCTTTGAGCCCCTGTAATTTTAAAACTACATATTTTAGAAAAATCTAAAACACCACAGGCACAGATATTAGTTTCTAGAATATGTCTGCAAAATTTCATGGACTTTGGTTGCATAATATTCAAATGAAATTGGGGCTACGATTGTATGGAGTAAGTGACGGAGAGAGCCCTGTTAATACAAAATAAACCGGATTCAAATGTACTAAACGTCTAAATGTTATCTCAGAGTGTTGATTAAACTTTATATGGTATCCGAGGAAAGTTGTGAAATAAAGGTTTTATTTTAAAAAACCGGCCAAGTGCGAGTCGGACTCGCGCACCGAGGGTTCCGTACTCGGGTATTTTTCCGACATTTAGCACGACCATTCAAAAACTATTATGCATAAATATAAATAAAAATCTGTTTTAAGATGTACAGGTGCTCTTTCATATAATATCCCACTTGGTATAGTTGTCTAACTTTGAAAATTGAAACATAGTTAAATTGTTTTTGGTGCGATGAAACCACAAATTCACGGTTTTCTGATTTTTACCTTTGCTTTTGCTATAAGATCTACCTACCGGCCAAATTTCATGATTCTAAGTCAACGGGAAGTACCCTATAAGTTACTTTAAAGACAGACACGACAGACGGACAGAAAGACAGACAGACACAGAGACAACAAAGTGTTCCTAAAAGGGTTCCGTTTTTCCTTTTGAGGTACGGAACCCTAAAAAACGAGAAATGGTGACAATTAACGAGCGCAAAGTTCCGACTTACGCGAATAAAAATATATTATTTTCATGTTTTTAATGTTGGTCATAAAATATTAAGTTGGTGAATGAGAGCGTCATATTTGGTTATTAAAATCAAGAAAGTACTTTTACTACACAATATAGAAAAGAGAGTAAGAAGTTTTACACTGATTTTATGAATAATGCTATAGGTAAAGAGTTGAAATCTTCACACAAAATATAGGTATTTCTATTGCCGCTATAACAACAAATAACATGAAAAAAGTGTTGTTTGGTAGTGACGGTGGTACGGAACCCTTCGTGAGGGAGCCGGACTCGCACTTGGCCGATTTTTTAGGAGATTACGCTAGAAAGAGCAATTTTTACTTAGGCATTAATGTCTTACCTATCTTACTTAATCTATAAATAATGAAACCCGTTCATAGTAATCATATCTTCATGATGTATGTAGTCTCATAATATTATGATTATACTTTTCCTAGTCATTAGATATCCGAGAATAGCTAAGTAGGTCTTTAGGTTAAAGTGTTTAAAAATCATTTTTCAAAAAAAGCAATTAAAGGTTTGCAAAAAAAAGGAAGAAGGGAAAAGGAACCCTTATAGGAACACTTTGTTGCCTGTCCGTCTAGTCTGTCCTTCTGTCTGTCGTCTCTGTCAATAAAATCTATAGGATACTTCCCGTTGACCTATAATCTTAAAATTTGGCAGGTAGGTAGGTCTTATAACACAAATAAAGGAAAAAATCCGAAAACCGTGAATTTACGAAAGAAATATAAAGAGCAAAAAAAATAGCGAAAATCAAGTTGGTTTAAAAACGGGTCAGCAATTGAAAGTCCAGCGTTTTTGTATAAGCAGAGGTCAGTGGCTCATAGGCAAACGCATGCAGCCATTCAGCCTACAACCTATAATTAAATAATCATTACTTTTTATAATACTAACGCAACGAAACTCTCACGGTGAATTACCTACCATTTTCAAAACAGTTTATTTAGTAGAATAATTGACCTTTGGGCTTTGAAATGATTATAATCTGTGCTTTGTTTTTTTTTTTACTGTGCCTATTAGGTATGTGACATAATTATATAATTTTAATTAGTAATATTTGAATAATGGTTTGCATATGTACTTTGTTACTAATGAATTTTTATCTTTATGACTTTACGCAAATGTAGTCCTAACGGCCTGCGCCTTAAAACCAATCCTTTTCAAATCATCCGAAAGATCTATTCGATTTTTGGGGTTCCCTATCTCAAAAGGAAAAACGGGACCCATAAAGGATCACTTTGTTGTCTGGCTGCCTGTACTATGTCTGTTCGTCTGTCGTGTCTGTCAAGAAAACCTATAGGGTACTTCCCGTTGACCTAGAATCATGAAATTTGGCAGGTAGGTAAGGTCTTATAGCACAAGTAAAGGAAAAATCCGTAAACGTGAATGTGTGGTCACATCACAAAAAAATTAAAATATGTTCATTAACAAAGAATTAGTAGGTATTTTCAATTTTCAAAGTAAGATAACTATACCAAGTGGGGTATTATATTATGAAAGGGCTTTACCTGTACATTCTAAAAATTTTTTTTTTTACTTTTATGAATAATAGTTTTTGATTTAACCTGCAAAATGTCGGAAAAAATACCCGAGTACGGAACCCTCGGTGCGCGAGTCTGACTCTTACTTGGACGATTTTTAAATGAGTTCTGACTAATAAGAAGATATCCATAGTCTGTAGGACTTTTTGTTAAACTAGGTCACTTTATCAATGCCAAATCCGTAAGACCTTAATGCATTTACAATATGAACTGTAAGTTAAAATTGATTATATAACATTATCATAACCTAAATACCAATTATAATGTCTAGAACAAAAACACAGGTCAAGGCAGCATGGTGTCTAACATTGTATAGAAGCCGTGAATTGTACTAACTGCCAGATTATGCAAGACTAGTTGATGCCCGCGACTTAGCCCAGGATTTAGGTTTTATAAAAATCCCGTGGGAGCTCTTTCATTTTCCGGGATAAAAGTTGCCTATGTCAATTTTGGGGACGCCAGCTACCCCTGAACCAAAAATATAAATCGATTAAACGGATGGACCTTTAAGAATCAGGTGGGAACTGAACTCTTTGATTTTCTGTGATAAAAAAGTAGCCTGTGTCCGTGCCCGGCATGTTAAGCTAACTCAGTACCAAATTCTATCAAAATCGGTTAAACTGTTGGACCGTGAAAAGCTAGTAGACAGACAGACAGACACACTTTCGCATTTATAATATTAAAGTATGGATTAGCTTAGGCCCGCGACTTCGTCTACACAAATATCAAGCTTCTGTTTTACCCCCTGTAGGGGTAAATTTTCAAAAATCTTTTCTACTAGGTCTGCATGCCAAATCAGTCCAATCCGTCCAGTAGTTTGAGATGTTCGTTAACAGATTAGTCAGTCAGCATTTGTTTTCTAACCCCCGACCCAAAAAGAGGGGTGTGATAAGTAATATGACGTGTGTATCTGTGTATCTGTATATCTGTGTATCTGCCTGTGGCATCGTAGCTCCTAAACTAATAAACCGATTTTAATTTTGTTTTGTTTTTGTTTGAAAGGTAGCTTAATCGAGAGTGTTCTTAGCTATAATCCAAGAAAATCGGGTCAGCCGTTTGAAAGTTATCAGCTCTTTTCTAGTTACTTTCACTTGTCGGGGGTGATAAATTTTTTTAATTTACACTTGTATGTATTTAAATTTAGTCGATAATATCAAAGTCAAAGTCGTTTATTCAAATTAGGTACTACTGTTCACTTTCTGATTGTCAAACAATTATGTATAGTAGTGGCATATAGTAGTGGTGATTTAAGTTAACTTAAAACTAAAGCTACGAGGGTTCCAAACGCGCCCAAGTCTGAGAATTATATAATATAATGTACCTATTATTGTAATATTAATTAATAGCTCCCTTGTCCTGATTTCACTCGGTATTTAAATATACATCATCAACGAAAATGTCTTGATTAAGTTACAATGTAAACTTTTAATTGAAAATGATACTAAAACAAAGTTGTTTATCTAAATGGATTCCTTATGAGGTCACTTCTATAAGAAAATCTTGTAAAAAAGGTTTTTAGAAAATGTAAGGTTAGAAGTAAAATGACTATTAAGTAAAGCTATTTAACTCTATAAATGATGACTTGTACAATCAACAAAAAAAAATACTTTTTTTCTCTCTCTCGTCTGGCTTTACAAAGATTAGCCAGTGTCAAGTTTGTAGTTATTTGTAACAAGTTAGTTAAACTATACAAGTATGGACCCCGTCTGTGCCGGCGCTCGCAGACATACGCACGGCACCCCCTTAGAGCGCTTTCCAGTCAGTTTTAACAAAAAAAAAAACACTTCAAAAAGGCAGAGCACGCCCGCCAGCTAACACCAACACAGACGAAGTCTCAAAAAATACTTTACCATTTGATAAAAGTTTAATACTTACCTTAAAATAAAAAATATAGTAATATTCTGATCTGTGATCAAAAGATTACCAAAATGTCTCATTCACAAAAAACAATTATTTCATTGAAACTTATTTTAGGTCATGGTTATAGTAAAACCATATTTAGATTTTAATATTTTTTGCCTATCTGTAGGTAGATAATTGCAGAAACCATATCTGGATGTTTTTAAAATTTAGTTTTAGGTATAATCATGATTGCCCGTAAAATATATAATTATTACATAAAGACAGAAAATATAATTTGTACAGTATTTAGGCACTAGTGACTAGAAAAAGTTTGACAGACAAATTATAATGGCCAATCACTCAGTCAATAATATATGCAAGGAGAAACTGACTAACTGACTTAATTTCAACTGACTTTTAAAATCTATAACCGCTGGGTCTAGTTTGAAATTTTGCATGTAGGCTAGGTACCCGCCCCGTGTGAAGCCGAGGCGGGTCAACTAGTAATAAATAATAATAATATAGCCTCAATAGTTCAACGGTTGAGGAGCGGACTGAATTCCGAAAGGTCGGCGGTTCAAACCCCACCCGTTGCACTATTGTCGTACCTACTCCTAACACAGCTTTGTGCTTAGTTGGAGGGTATAGGGGAATATTAGTCATGATTAGCATGGCTAATAATCTTTTTTTTTTAAAACCCCTGCGATTATCCTTCTCCTGGTATCTACTTTGAATAAATGATTTTGACTTTGAATTTGACTTTGACTATGGTACTCTGCATTCATCTCATTCTCACGGATTTTAGCTTTCTGAAGGTTTCGCTTCTACCACGTGTGAATTGCACACGTTTTTTTTAATCTCTCTGTTTCGTCTTTCCATGCTGACTGTATGTACATCACGACCCCCGGCGATTCCGTCACAATGACCGATCATTACCGTAATTACGCCCTGACTGACCGACATTAGCTGATTTGTTTACATTACCTGCTTACATAACTAAACACTAATCGACTAAATACATGAGTATAGCTGGTATATCCTAAACTTGAATACTAACAATCGCATATACCTACTTCCTGATTGAAGAAATAATTGAAGAGATCGGAGAGCAGGCGACTCCTGCGAGGCTCGGACCAGGCTTAGGATGACTTTGGAACAGATGGATTGGTTGGACTTGGTTAGTCCATAACTCCATGAGTCCCCACGACCGTGGCATGAGTCCAGGTCCAGATAACGTTAGAACTGGGGGCAAGAGTACTAAACAGAGTGGGGAACCGCGTCTTGCCGGCCGGCGAAGACGCCTGTAAGGATGTTATATAATTGCCCTACAAGATAGATAGATAGAAAGTCTTTATTGCACACAAAAACACATGTAAAGGAACACAACACAGAAAGAAGAAAAACAGAAAAGCAATTGTGTGCAAAGGCGGCCTTATTGCTTAGAACTATCAAGATGCATTGTCGTGCTTAGGGCGTCTTTTATTCCATCTACTATTCCGGGGCTATTCCATCACAATGACCGATCATTACGCCCTGACTGACTGACATTAGTTGATTTGTTTACATTACCTGCTTACATAACTAAACACTAACAATCGCACGCAGCTTATATAACCGGCTTTTAAAAAATCCCAAGCTAAGTATCCTGTTGTTTCCGCAAGATGGTCTATCATGATTAGGCGGACCTCACACCACCGCACCACCGAGAACATAATGGAAAACCCTCAAAGTTTATCCCTATTTTGCTCAAAAATAGCAAAAAAACTATTATGCATAAAAATAAATAAAAATCTGTTTTAGAATGCACAGATAAAGCCCTTTCATATGATACCCCACTTGGTATAGTTATCTTACTTTGAAAATTAAAACACATTTTAATTTTTTCGTGTGACGTAAGCACAAATTCACGGGTTTCAGATTTATTCCTTTACTTGTGTTATACGACCTACCTACCTGACAAACGTGATTCTAGACGGGAAGTACCCTATAGGTTTTCTTGGCAGACACGACAGACGGACAGGTAGACATTAAAGTGATCCTATTAGCGTTCCGTTTTTCCTTTTGATTTACGGAACCCTAAAATTCACTAGATTGTTATCGCACCAGTATTAAAATATTAAAATACCTTACTTATTTTATTTATAGAAGGAAAATGTACAGCGAAATAATAATAATAAGAGTCTTAAATGCTAATTACATAGATAAATATGGCTAATTACAGATTTTCTCGAAAATAATAACAGTAATAATTTGTCTGAGTGAGTGATACATAGTTAGATACTAAAGAAAAAAAACAAGAATTAATTAAGTAAATATATCAAAAGTGGGTTAAGAAAATAAATAATTAATTGTGTACGTATAAAAAACAGTATCTCAGGTAGCCTAAATAAAAAATAACATAATAATAATATTCAATCTAATACCTTCTACCTTCCCAGTAATCGGTTGGAAGAGTTCATAATTAAGAGGGCTCTCTCCGTCACTCGTTTCATACAATCGTAGTTCCAATTTCATTTGAATACTAAGCAACCAAAGTCCATGAAATTTTGTAGACATATTCTAGAAACTAATATCTATGTCTGTGGTTTTCCAGATTTCTGTTAAAATATTCGGTTTCAAAGTTACGCGGTCTTAAAAATTTTCATACAAATCTTTGAGCTCCTGTAATTTTAAAACTACATATTTTTAGAAAAATCTAAAACACCACAAACACAGATATTAGTTTCTAGAATATGTCTGCAAAATTTCATGGCCTTTGGTTGCTTAATATTCAAATAAAATTGGAACTACGATTGTATGAAACGAGTGACGGAGAGAGCCCTGTTAAATACCAATCTAGATATCTCATATTTAGCGGACATTTTGACATTTGGCGTCGCTAACCGCGGAATGCGAATCACGATTGTCGCAATCGCATTCCGGCAGGCGTGGTCCCTCACGATGGAGAGTGGAGACGCCAAATGTTACTTGAGCCATGATAATTGCTTTTATTCATTGACTAGCTGATGCCCGCAGCTTCGCCCGCGTGGATTGGTCAGATCCCCTGCAGCATCAGGATTGAGGAGTTGGAATCCAAATTTTTTATGAAACAATGTCACAAAGTTCCTCTATCGATTAAAAAAGAAATGACGCAAATCGGTTCAGAAATCTCGGAGATTTCGGTGTACATAGGTAGAAAAACACAACTCCCTTCTTGAAAGTCGGTTAAAAAAGTAGCCTATGTTACACCCTGGTCAATCCTCTACTTGTCAGTGAAAATCCCGTCAAAATCGGTTCAGCCGTTCCGAAGATTAGCCTTTTCAAACAGACAGACAGACAGACAGACAGACAGACAGACAGACAGACAAAAATTTTAAAAACGTGTGATTCAGTCATGGTATCGTTCAAATAACCATATGACCTTAATATGTGGTAGTTATTTCGAAATTACAGACAGACACTCCAATTTTATTTATTAGTATAGATGAATAGGAGAGGGTAGTTTGCAACACCCGTTCATCCCGTACCTCAAAAGGTAACAAGTGTAAATTAATTTATAACACCCCCGACAAGTGAAGGTTACAGTAACTAGAAAAGAGCTGATAGAAGAGAACCGATTTTCTTGGATTATAGCTAAGAACACTCTCGATCAAGCCACCTTTCAAACAAAAAAAAAACTAAATTAAAATCGGTTCGTCAGTTTAGGAGCTACGATGCCACAGACAGATACCTATAGGCATTTGTTAGATAAGGTCTCGTAGGTCAATGAATACAAAAACATTGATGGTAAGCAGTACTTTTATGACTCTATGACTTGTACGCCATCGCTTGGATTAGGTGCGAAAAAATGGCGAAAAAACTCGTTTTTTTTTCGCTAATTTAGTATCTTGGGTCTGCCATCTTGATTTCTCACGCAAATTCGTACATCATTGAATTTGAATCACACTGCAACATTTACACAGATAATAATCACTGAAATAAATGTGATTGAATACGCACAATGGTGCCATCCCACAGTACACATAGGTACCTACTGTAAATCCAAATATGTAAGTAAGTATGTAAAAGAAATACTAACTGACTAATCTATCAATCTCTCAAAGCTTAAACTACTGGTTGGATCGACCTAGGCATGCAAATAGCTATTATGACGTAGACAGCCGCTAAGAAAAGATTTTTAAAAAATTGCACCCCTGAGTGGTTGAATTCTTAAAAATACTTTAAAACGGAGGGGGAATGAAGTCGCGGGTGTAAGCTAGTAAAAATATAAAGGCAGTATAAATCTCCAGATAGAGAATTATACTTAATAATGTAAAACCTATGTATTCCCTATTACATGGCAATTTCGAAAAATCCGGCCTTATTCCTTGTCTTGTCTCCAATCTGCCAAAGCCACCATGATCCAAACTTCATAGTCGCTTATCGTTCCTTCCTGTATTGGGGACAATGTGCAGAGAAACTTTCAGCTTCTATAAAATAACGTTCTGGCTCTCACAAATTCCACGTCTATATTGATAAGTACCAAGTTAAGAGGGGTCTCTCCGTCACTCGATCCATACAAACGTAGTTCGTCTCTCATTGGAATACTAACCAATTATACTCAATGGAATTTTGTAGAAACGTTCCGGGAATTAATATCTGTGCCTGTGGTTTTCCAGATGCCCGTTAAAATATTCGTTTTCAAAGTTACGCGGTCTTAAAAATTCACATACAAATCTTTGAGCCCCTGTAATTTTAAAATTACATATTTTTAGAAAAATCTAAAACACCACAGGTACAGATATTAATTTCTAGAATACGTCTGCAAAATTTCATGGACTTTGGTTGCTTAATATTCAAATGAAATCGGGACTACGATTGTATGGAGTAAGTGACGGAGAGAGCCCTGTTAATCAAAAATATCTACAATGTAGAGAATATTTCGTTTCCAAACCCATTGTTCTAGTCTGTGAAACATATTTGTAACACGTTTTCCGATCTGAATGATCTCTTAGGTTAACATTAGGTAATACCGTCCGACAAACAAAATGGCGTGAAACAGTCCATAATAATGTAAATTCCCACTGTCTGTATGAAAGTAGGTAAACGCTGTCTCAACTTGCATCAGGACTAATTTATCTGTGTGGTATTTGAATAGTGGGACATAATTGAGGCAATTTAGCACTTTTTTACATGACTGCGGAAGACATATTGAGAACTAGCTGATGCCCGCAGCTTCGCCCGCGTGGATTGGTCAGATCCCCTGCAGCATCAGGATTGAGGAGTTGGAATCCAAATTTTTTATGAAACAATGTCGCAAAGTTCCTCTATCGATTAAAAAAAAAAATTACGCAAATCGGTTCAGAAATCTCAGAGATCGCGTAAACAAAACAAAAAGTTTGCTCCGTCGAAAATAATTATGTTTTAATGTTTTATGTGTTCAAATCAGTGCGGACTCGAAATAACTATGAACTACAATACTGGATAAAAGTGGGTGATACAGTGAAGGTACAGTTTTTATTAGATTTACTACTAAATTCAACAAAAATGTGTTTATAACGAACTTATTATTATTACCTAGTTACTGCATTCCTGACAAATCCAAATCCGTGGCAGGGCTCTCTACGCACACATAGACTGTTCCCCGTGAAGTTCGCAACCGCGTCGAGGTCATTCACCTTTTGCCTTTGCCTATTATTTTTACTGGTGATTTTATTTTATTTTTTTACGTAAATATTTTGTATAAAGAAGTTCATGATGTCTCAAAATTATGAAACATCTGAGGAGGATGAATTTATGAATGTGACTGTCCGTCCTTCAAGTAAAAAGGAGCATAAATCCTTCGAAGATGCAGACGATGACAGCTCGCCTAAATCTCTCGCACGTCAAGTCAAATTACTGGGAGAGCTGGTTACACGCGAAATGAGCACAATGCGCCAAGAGCTCTCGCGGCTGAATTTGACCATCTCCGGTTTTGATAAGAGAGTGTCTAGTATTGAGGAGAGGCTGGACATTTTAGAGCAGAAGATTCTACCAGACAATAGAATGGAATTACAGGAAAGACTGGAGAAATTAGAAAAGAGATCCCCTGCGGAGGATAACAGTGTAGCTGAATCGGTAATTATCTCGCAACTGCGACTAGAGCTTAACGAACGTGAACAAGACAACATGTTAAACGATGTTGAAATCGCAGGGTTGGACGAGAAAAGCGGAGAGAGTACCATTAACATTGCCCTACTAGTTGCAAAAAAAATAGGGCTGAGTTTGGAGGAGCGTGATATCGTTAGTGCAGAGCGTTTGGGTCCTCGCCGAATCATCGCTGACGACGCGGCGGGGCAGCGGCGGCCGCCGCGCGCTATCGTCGTGCGCCTGGCGCGGCGCTCGGTGCGCGACGACCTGCTCCGCGCCGCGCGGGTGCGCCGTGGCGCTGACACTTCAGGGATTATCGAGGCAGTGCAATCTAAGCGTTTTTATGTAAATGAACGTCTTACAGCAGCCAACAAACACCTATTCTATAAGACGCGCGAACTGGGCCGTCGTGATGGTTGGCGATATGTCTGGACGAAGGATGGTCGCATTTACGCACGACGCAAAGATGGAAGTGAAGTGTGCCGTATACGCACTCCAAATGACATTACCAAGTTTTTTGGAAACGGAACAGTTTAATGTGTTTACTTTTAATTTCGTTATGTTTTATCATAGGATTTCTGAGAAACGACTGGTTTTTTGTAAGAAGCAATGATTTTTATGTTATTTATATCTTTTTAGTTTTGTTACAATTTAAAAAAGCCGATAGTAGATTAAGTTATATAGATATGATAGATATATTGTGTAGCTATAATTTTCTTATTGTTTTACGAGTATACTTTACATATATACGCATCTATACACATAAGCATAAATCAGTAATATATTATCTTACAAAACATAAAGCTACTACGTGTTGCCTACATTATACATATTATAATATACTACTCTTTAATATATTATTATATATATTATTATATATATACTATATTATTATAATAATGTTTCACGATTTTAATTTGAAAACTTTTACATGGATAAACCGATTTATTATGATTAGAATTAAAGTTTTGATATTTTGTATTTTTTTAATTTTTGACTTAAAATATATAAATAGAATTCGCAGTGCATAAATTATTAAAAGTTGGTTTCCTTAATGCTGGTTCCTTAGGAACTCGGCATGAGGAATTTGTAGTGGCTATGGATCGGTTTAACGTAGATATAATGGCGATTAATGAGACATGGCTGCGGGCGGACGAGGATGGGCGCGCGCCTTCTGTACCAGGATATCGTCTGCAACACGTACCACGTCCGGACACGGTGCGCGGGGGCCGCGGGGGAGGGGTCGGGTTCTACATCAAGCGAGGTTTAAATGTACGCACTTGTAAGGTGCCACGACATGACTCTGTTGAGCAAATGTGGATTAGTATAAAAATCAATGCATTTAGAATAGCAATTGGCACGGCGTACAGACCGCCATGGTTCGACACAGACGTCTTTCTTGATGTAATGGCCGAGAGTATTCAGTCTTTGTCGAGTTATGATAAAATTTGTGTCTTGGGGGATTTTAACATAAATTTCATAAGGAAAGGCGATGCTAAGACTAAAAAACTTATCTCATTTTTGGATACAGTTCAATTAACGCAAGTAGTTAACACTTCAACCCATTTTACAGAAAATAGTGAAACATTAATTGACATTATTTGTACCGATATTCCTGTAGTTAATGTTAGCGTTTGGCCTATACCCACATTAAGCAGTCATGCCTTTCTTGAGTGTACACTAAATCTCAAGAAAAAGAAAATTCCACCGAAGTTAGTAACTCACAGGTCACTACAGAATATACTTCCCGAGGCATTTAAAACGAATCTAGGTATGATCCCTTGGGCGTTACTAACATCTATGGATGACGTCAATTTAATGGTATCGTCTCTTAATAGTTCTCTTAAAGTTCTTTTCGACGTTCATGCTCCCAAGCGAACTAGATTGGCAAAGGATCGCAATGAGCCATGGATCACGTATACTGTAAAGCATATGATGAAACTGAGGGATGAAGCGCATCTGAAGTGGCGTGCCATGAAAACGGTCGGGAATAAAGAGAATTATTTACAGTATAAAAAATTAGTTGTTGAGGCATTAGATAGTGAAAAGAGCGCATACTTTACATATGACATAAATAATAAAATTAAATATCCTAAGGTCTTATGGAGTAATCTTAAAAGCTCTGTACTGCCTAAAAAAGGTAGAAATCTGCCTGCTCACCTTTGTCATCCTAATGAGATTAATAAACACTTCTTAGATATACCAGGCAGAAATGAAATGACTATATCTCAGCTTACTCTATACGAATTTGACAGGCTAACACCTACTACATTCACACTTTGCGCATCTAGTCAAGCGGAGATTTTTGAAATTATTAAGAATCTGCATTCTAATGCCGAGGGGACTGATGAGATAACACTTGACATGTTGTTAATGACCCTTCCACAAAGTCTTGGTGTCATCACCTCTATCGTCAATACATCAATAGAAACGTCGACTTTTCCTGATGCATGGAAAATAGCAGTTATTCGTCCTATCCCTAAAGTGGAAAGTCCAGTTAGTCTAAAAGACCTACGCCCAATCAGTATATTGCCTTGTGCATCGAAAATACTAGAAAAGGTGGTTTACTTACAGGTTTCTAAATATCTTGAGCGCAATAATTTATTACCAGAAATGCAATCAGGATTTAGGGCTGGAAGGGGAACGGTTACCGCGCTTTTGGATGTAACAGACAATATACTGACGGCTCTAGATAGAAAAATGTGTACCATATTAGTTTTATTAGATTTCTCGCGTGCGTTTGATACTATTAACACAACACTGCTATTATCCAAGTTATCGTTTTATGGCTTCGACATTAACACAGTTAAATGGTTCAATAGTTATTTGAGCAATAGAACGCAATATGTAGAAGTTACACAGGGTGATGGGAAGAAACAGAGTTCCTCTGTTGCAAATGTAAACAGAGGTGTCCCTCAAGGATCGATCTTAGGCCCACTTTTATTTATTCTGTATAGTGCCGATATTGTTAAAAATATAAAGAATTGTAAGTTTCATACATATGCGGATGATCTGCAGGTGTATATCTCGTTCGAACCGAGTGAGTACCAAATGGCAGTTCAGAGGGTCAATGAAGACCTTCAACGAATAGCAGATTGGTCAGATAAAAACTCACTGGTTCTTAATCCTAGCAAATCGAAACTTTTATTTTTTGGATCTAGGGCGCAATTAAATAAGATTAAATTTGAATCAGCTAGCGTATGTTTGAAGGGTAATAGTTTAGAGCGTGTATTTGAAGCCCGAAACCTGGGTTTAACTATGGACTCAGATTTAAGGTTTGAGAAACACGTAGCTATGGTGGTACGCAACTGTTTTTATCGGTTAAAAATTCTATATAAGATTCGTAAGTACATCAGTCAAGAGGTTCGTACTCGCCTAGTTGAAAGTCTAGTTCTATCGAAACTGAACTATGCTGATGCAGTCTACGGGCCTCGACTATTAGCCAGGACAAGCAAACTCATCCAAAGGGTCCAGAATGCGTGTGCCCGTTTTTGTTTTAGTATCCCCCCTAGAACTCATGTGACACCATTTTTGAATAAGCACGCATTACTAAAGATGAAATCGAGGAGGAAGGTGCATCTCGCAACCTTACTCTTTGATGTATTCAAAAATGGTAAGCCACTATACATTTTTGAGAAATTAGTAAGAGCACATGAAGATAGGGATAATTTTAGAAGCACACGCGAAATCCTCAGTGTCCCCCGCCATTGCACTGCTGCTTTTAGGGGTAGCTTCAAGTACGCCGCAACCCGTTGCTGGAATAATATTCCTCCACCAATCCGGAATTCTCGTAGCAAAGCTAATTTTGTGTACAAATTGAAAAAGTTTATATTATTCAAGCAAATTGAGTTCGAAAATATTGCGGCTGAAACATCCATTATCTAGATTATAATTTTCTGCATACTTATTTATTCATGTATATTACATATATTATATTTCTATTATATAATGTATAAGATTATAACTGTTTATTTATATATATGTATATATATATATACTTATATTATTAATTATTATTATTTATATATATTATATATATATATATATAATATATATATATATATATATATATTTATGTGTATACACGCATACTACACATATTGTGGTTAAAGTTATTTTAAATTAAATTATTTTTTAATTTACTCACTGTTGTGACTGTGGCGTCACCCGGGTCACAGCTGAAAATCAGCGTCCTGCATATGATGCAGGACATAATGCTGAGCTGTACACCCATTTGGGGTGGTGTCACAGATGAAAATGTATATTTGTATACTTTGTTTTTATCTGTGACACCAACAACAAATAAATACATTTTCTTTCTTTCTTTCTTTCTTACTTGTCTGTGAAAATCCCGTCAAAATCGGTTCAGCCGTTCCAAAGATTAGCCTTTTCAAACAGACAGACAGACAGACAGACAGACAGACAAACAGACAGACAAAAATGTTAAAAACGTGTGATTCGGTTAAGGTATCGTTCAAATAACCCTATGAGCTTAATATGAGGTAGTTATTTCGAAATTACAGACAGACACTCCAATTTTATTTATTAGTATAGATACATAGTTCAGTCGGTATAATAGAATCATTAAGCGATTAAGTATATGACTTGCTTTAAGAGGGGTCTCTACGTCACTCGCTCCATACAAACGTAGTTCCGATTTCATTTGTATATTAAGCAACCAAAGTCCATGAAATTTTGCAGACATATTCTAGAAACTAATATATTATATGCCTGTGGTTTTCCAGATTTCTGTTAAAATATTCGGTTTCAAAGTTACGCGGTCTTAAAAATTCACATACAAATCTTTGAGCCCCTGTAATTTTAAAATTACATATTTTTAGAAAAATCTAAAACACCACAGGCACAGATATTAGTTTCTAGAATATGTCTGCAAAATTTCATGGAGTTTGGTTGCTTAATATTCAAATGAAATTGGAACTACGACTGTATGGAGTAAGTGACGGAGAGAGTCCTGTTAACGGTGAAGGAAAACATCGTGAGGAAACCTGCATGTTAACACGGAACCAAAAGCTTAATTTGCTATAATCCGCCAACAAACGAAATCTGTATGGTGCAACATGCAGCATGCGACATGCACCGCCCGCCCTCCCACTGATAAACATGCAGGAAAAGCCAGTCACCAAGCAAGCCACACGCACCACCACCACGCTCCATCCTTGGCATGTTCGACAGTCCTTCATAATATTCTCAAAGGTTTGCGAGATATGCCAATCCGTGCACTTGGCCAACAGGTGAACTATGGCCTTCTTATTCTGGGAGGACACTTTGTGCTCGGTAGTAGGCCAGCGATGGGTTAGGTTGATGACAAAAAGTAATTATTTATATAATTTGATTAATTTAAATTAAACGAAGAGTTACGTTGATGATAAAAAGTAGCTAATTGCGTAGTTTGATTTTAGGTTTTTCAAAATCCCGTGGGAGCTCTTTCATTTTTTTGCATAAAAAGTAGCCTTTTTTTTATACACAGGAAATGCCTAACGCATACCCTTCCGTCAGGGGAAACGGAAGGGTTATGTGGGGCTTGCACCCACTAGAACCTGTGTTTGTTCCTCAACGGACTGGCGGTTGATGTGTTAATCCAGGGTATAATCTATCTCCATTCAAAATTTCAGCCAAATCCGTCCAGTAGTTTTTGCGTGAAAGAGTAAAAAACATACACACACACACACACGCACACATACAAACTTTCACCTTTATAGATAGTTAGTGTGATAATTGTAATCTAATGAAAGTACCTATCATACAATTCAAAGCGAACCAAACCTTTGCTACTTATTTCTAGTTTTCTTTCGATAGATTGCGATAATCTAGATGACAATTTCATTTACAATATGTGATATAGATAAGGGACTTCGTCTGTGTTGGTGTTAGCTGGCGGGCGTGCTCTGCCTTTTTGGAGTGTTTTTTTTTTTTTAAACTGACTGGAAAGCGCTCTAAGGGGGTGCCGTGCGTGTGTCGGCGAGCGCCGGCACAGACGGGGTCCATACTTGTATAGTTTATCTAACTTGTTACAAATAACTACAAACTTGACATTGGCTAATCTTTGTAAAGCCAGACGAAAGAGAAAAAAAAAGATATAGATAATTAGGTGTCTATGAATAAGTATCTACATTTTATTGCGATTCATGCGGTTTCATCATAAATCAAGTCAAACTAATATTATAACAAATAATACTTCGAACTCAAACTGGTTTGTAAATATTTAATCAGCATTTAATGGGTCATAAAAATTATATCCCATAATCACTCCACCATGACATCTCAATTAAACATTTTAATCTGCGATAAATATTTGAAATAGCTGAAGCAAGGAGAGATGCCATATTATACCCACTAGAGGTGGTAACATCCTGCAAAATAGAATCATTCCTTAGACTTTGAATATTGAAATAGAAATTTATTTTTTAACCCCCGACCCAAAAAGAGGGGTGTTATAAGTTTGACGTGTGTATCTGTGTGTCTGTGTATCTGCGTATCTGTCTGTGGCATCGTAGCGCCTAAACGAATGAACCGATTTTAATTTAGTTTTTTTTGTTTGAAAGGTGGCTTGATCGAGAGTGTTCTTAGCTATAATCTAAAAAAATTGGTTCAGCCGTTTAAGAGTTATCAGCTCTTTTCTAGTTTTCTTGTAGAAAAGAAGGTTAGATAACCGTTAGGTTCATAATATTATGTCAATAGACAAATGTCAAGCTGTCAAGATGGACGTTGCCTAAATACATAATTATTTATTTGAAAATGATGTTTTAGAAAACTCAGATACTTTGGATCGTCGGGGGTGTTATAAATTTTTAATTTACACTTGTATACAAAAATTATTAATAACTGAATAACAGTGAACTACGTGTAAGCAAAAACGAAATAATAAACGACAGAACTGCATTAGTGTAAAACTGTATTACATTCTAGCAGACGCCCGCGGCTTCGTCCGCGTGTATTTAGGTTTTTCGAAATCCCGTGGGAACTCTTTGATTTTCCGGGATAAAAAGTAGTCTGTGTGCTAATCCAGGATATTATCTATCTCCATTCCGAATTTCAGCCAAATCTATCCAGTGGTTTTTGTGTGCCGGAGTAACAAACATACACACACTCACACACACATACAGACATTCGCCTTTACAATACAATAAGTGTGATATGTGATTAAGGTTCTTCTCGGTAGGAACGGTATTCCGAACCAGTGGTAGATTTTTTTGACGATTCAAAAGCACTTGTAAAAGTTTAATTGAATGAAAACATTTTGAATTGAATTTTGAATGTGATGGTAGTGATTCTATGTTTGGCGCGCTTTTTAAACGCCTAGCCTATGACGTTTGCTGCTCCATGGCCTTACTCAATGCTCCACCATGACATCTCAGTTTAAATACTCAATCTGTGGTATTATTATAAGCGTGGAGTATTTGAAACAGCCGAAACGTTAAATCGCGTATCTTGTATATAGCTGTGCAGGTATTTAAACAATTCTTTTGTTTACGTTTTCCCATTCAGTAGGTAAGGAGGCGCGACACAGAATGCCGGACAATCTCAGAATACAATACTTGGGA
Source organism: Maniola jurtina (assembly GCF_905333055.1). Lineage (NCBI taxonomy): Eukaryota > Metazoa > Arthropoda > Insecta > Lepidoptera > Nymphalidae > Maniola > Maniola jurtina. The sequence continues at coordinate 1,277,359 of NC_060053.1, forward strand.
AATGTAGCGACAGCAGATGACATTGTTTTAAAATTAAATCATCTTCACGAATTTAGAAATTGCACAGAGAGACACAACAGCACTAAAATCCGACTACTACCCGCGAACTGTCGATAGATTAAAATATAAATATATATATATATTATTCATAACTAACATCGCCCTTTCCCCTTCAACTAAGCGTTAAGCTTGTGCTAGGAGTAGGTACGACAATTATTTATAGTGCAACGGGTGGGGTTTGAACCGCCGACCTTTCGGAATTCAGTCCTCTCTTATAAACGTTGAGCTATTGAGGCTTTACCCGCGAAGTGCCGATAGATAGCGATAAATAGTATATTAAAATTGTTTTTCTGTCGCTCGGTGTATTTTGACACTGTACTATATTAATATTTATGAACGCAAAAGACTCAGACTCTTTCATTTTATATCCCACTCGATAGAAAAATTCATCAAAATCGGCTCAGTAGTTTAGGCGCTACGGTGGAACACACATAAATACAAACCTACATACATACTCGTACACAGACTGCTAAAATCATAACCCAAAATCCTCATGGCTTTGCCGTAGTCGGGTAAAAATGAAAATTGTACATTTTAGTATGAATGAGCGGCCACTTATCTTAATTTTTTAGCAACATAAATCAAAAAGTACCACGCCTAAAACCCTTGAACTTCTTAAAATATCAATTTTAATAATCTTTATAATAAAAGTAACAGTTCGTTTTATTTGCTATCGCTACATGGAATGCATTATAGTTTGAACAATGCACGATCGATAGTGCAAGGTCGTACGTTCCTCCAGACATAATATACATATTTTGTTTATGTAGCTATTATAATATCTAAATTGTTGATTACTTTTCAAAAATGATTAAGAAAGACGCCTATTTTTTGTATACCTATATGTAGCTGTACATTTTTGACTTACGATTTTTGAATCTTTGCTTTTTAACAGGGCTCTCTCCGTCACTTACTCCATACAATCGTAGTCCCAATTTCATTTGAATACTAAGCAACCAAAGTCCATGAAATTTTGCAGACATATTCTAGAAACTAATACCTGTGCCTGTGGTGTTTTAGATTTTTCTAAAAATATGTTTTTCTAAAATTACATATTTATCAAAGATTTGTATGTGAATTTTTAAGACCGCGTAACTTTGAAACCGAATATTTTAACGGAAATCTGGAAAACCACAGGCATAGATATTAGTTCCCGGAACGTTTCTATAAAATTCTATTGAATATGATTGGTTAGTATTCAAATGAGAGACGAACTACGTTTGTATTGAGCGAGTGACGGATAGACCCCTCTTAAATACGGAGCACAAGGGACCGGCAACGCCTCGTTACTCCGCCAGCTGATGTCCCACTCTGGCGACATACATATACCCCCTAACACCATTAGAGGCCTATCACACGGGCCTAAGTCAAGCCTAATGATTTTAATGATTTTTTCTCTATTTCCAGATGTGGCTGTCCTGCTTAGTCGCCAGCTGTCTGTTAAGCATAGCTCTAGCCGCAAATGAGTACCTACCACCTAGCAAAGGTTACAACTACGATGTACCGAAAATACCTTTTCCTTCCAGAGTAAGTTTTACCTATATATTTCTTTTTCTTAACTAGATAACCCACAGATATGGGCATATACAAGGAGACAATTACCGGGATAAAAAGTAACCTATGTCCTTTCCCGGGATGTAAGCTAACTTTGTACCTTTTATCAAAATAGGTTAAACTGTTGGGTCGTGTAAAGCTAGTAGACAGACAGACAGACACACTTTCGCACTTATGTAATACTAGAGGATGCCCGCGACTTCGTCCGCTTGGATTTATGTTTTTAAAGATCCCGTGGGAACTGTTTGATTTTTCGGGATAAAATGCCTATGTCAATAACAGGGACGCAAGCTACCTCGGTGCCTTTCATACAAATCGGTTAAACAGATGGGTCTTTAGAAATCCCGTGGGAACTCTTTGATTTTTCGGGATAAAAAGTAGCCTATGTCCGTCCCCGGGATATAAGCTAACTCTATACCAAACGTCAGAATCGGTTAAACTGTTGGGCCGTGAAAAGTTAGCAGACTGACAGACACATTTTCGCATTTATTATATTAAGTACTAGAGGATGCCCGCGGCTTCGCCCGCGTGGATTTCAGTTTTTTTTTAATTCCGTAGGAACTCTTCAATTTTCCTGGAAGTAGCCTATGTCCAAATTTCATTAAAATCGGTTCAGTGGTTGGGCCGTGAAAACATAGCAGACAGACAGACAGAAAGACAGGCAGACAGAGAGACAGATAGATAGACAGACAGACAGACAGACACACTTTCGCATTTGTAATAATTAAAATATGGATGAGTAATATTGAGTTCACATAAGACACCGAATCCAATTCACGGTCAATAAATCGCGAGTCTTTTGGAACAATTTCGACGTATGAATGGGTGTCTGCCCAAGGCTGTGGTAGCTATTGTTCGCACACATTGTTTTATAATGGTCCTATAAGACAATCGGCCCGTTTTTACCTTTATAGGTATTTTTGCTAACAATCGATTGTATTGCTAATCATTATTGGTGATTATAGGATGTAGAATTTGTAGGGTCTTTGTTGACAGGTTTGACGACCTCCTGGTGCAGTGGTTTTAACTTCAAAATAGTCGAAAATTCAGTAGGGAGATTTGTCTGGTGGGAAGCGTGGCTAGTTACCTACCACTCTACCGGCAAAGCCGTGCCGAACAAAAATCTTATTATGTATGGATGTCACACTAATATTATAAAGGAGAAAGTTTGTATGTGTGTGTGTGTGTGTGTGTGAGTGAGTGTGTGTATGTTTGTTACTCCTTCACGCAAAAACTACAGGACGGATTGGGCTGAAATTTAGAATGGAGATAGATTATACCCTGGATTAGCACATAAGCTACTTTTTATCCTGGTAAATCAAAGAGTTCCCACGGGAATTTTAAAAAACCTACATCCACGCGAACGAAGTCGCGGGTATCAGCTAGTATTTCATAAATTGAATGGTTATCAAGGTATACACAGCGCCTAGGTTCCGGCAGTGTGCTATACGCCTAACCCCAGTACCAGTAGGTAAAGCACAAACAAAAATCTATGTATAATTGCATGTATTTTATAGATTGATTTGTTATCAAGGTATACACTGCGCCTAGGCTCTGTCAGTATGATGATGATCAAACCCATTTCCACCCCACTACTGAGTACGGGTCTCGTCTCAGAATGAAAAGGGTTTATGCCATAGTCTGCCACGCTGGCCCAATGCGGATTGGCAGACTTCACACACCTTTGAGAACATGGAGAACTCTCAGGCATGCAGGTTTCCTCACGATGTTTTCCTTCACCGTTAAAACAAGTGATATTTAATTGCTTAAAACGCACATAACTGAAAAGTTAGTGGCGCGTGCCCGGGATCGAACCCTCGATCTCCGATTAGGAGGCGGACGTTCTAACCACTAGGCTACCACAGCTTTATACAGTCTGTCAGTATACTCTTAACCCCAGTAAAGGAGTTTCACAAACAATAATCTAATGGGATGATTTTGTATATTACAGACCCCTCCACCCCCGCCTATAAGGACGACACCGCAGCCGACGCGGCCTAACACTTATGTACCACCACCTCCAACACCGACTGATGTAAGTATCAAGCTACCAACCTACTCAAAAAAACCAGACAAGAGCGGGTCATACTCGCGCACTGAGGAAGGAAGGAGTATCATCCGTGGTAGCGCACACACGTGCGTGATCACGCACCGTGGGAAACCAGGTTAAGAGAAGTGGTCAGGTTTTAGTTTTTACCCAACTGCGGCAAAGCCAAAAGAAAGGGTTATGATTTTAGCAGTATGTTTGTATATTTGTATCCAGATTGTATGTGTTCCACCGTAGTGCCTAAACTACTGGGCCGATTTTGATGAATGAGGTGTCAATTGATTCATTGCAAAGGTCCAGGTGACATACGAGTAGGCTATATTTTATACGAAAAAAGTTGACCTAACGGTTGTTAAATCAAAAAAAGTAGAGGTCTGCAAATTAATTTTTTTCCTTTGTACTATCGAGTGGGGTGTCAAATGAAAGAGGAGAAAATTCTGAGTTCATGAATATAAATGCACTATACCAAGCGACAGAAGAACAATTTTACTATTTCAGCGTTTATTAAGAAGAAGATCGCAGTCGGCTAAAACTTTATTTTGTCAGCTATAAAATTCTTTGAAAAAATAAAATGCATTATCTAAATAATAATAATTTATAACTTAATTTATTACAATATAATCAAATGTCATCTATATAATGATCGGGCATTTTTCGTGGTTTCGGCGGGATATATACTTTTGTTACTGGCGTTGTTTCTGTGAACAAAAAAAAATTTAAAAAAACCAACTTCAATAGCCACAAACACTAAAAAGTAAAATAAATAACTTAATTTATTACTGAATACATTATGTATACATAAGTTAATGTAGTTCTATAATAACATATTTTGGATCCGGTGCCAATTAGCCTATTTACCAATGTGCCCAATTGGCACCTCATTGGCACCGACTCCAAAAAACCGACCAAGTGCGAGTCGAACTTGCCCACCGAGGGTTTCGAATTCGGGTATTTTTTTCGACATTTTGCACGATAAATCAAAAACCATTATGTGTAAAAATTAGACTTGCAACGAATAGTATATTCGGCAGTATACCGAATACCGAATATTCGGCGAGGCCCCTGACCGAATAGCCGAATATTCGGCAAAAGTATTCGGCCGGATTTTAGCGCCAAAAACTTGTACAGACGTGATTGTTTCGCGCTCCTTTGTTTTGTTCTAATGTACTCATCGCTCTGAAGTTGGGATGGTCTACGAGAAAAAAAGAAGTAAACTACTTCCTAAAAATGCAGAAAAGTTAGTCTTTCTGAACCATAACCTTCCCTTCTAAATTTTGATTATGAAAATAATTCAAATGCATAGAAAAATTCTTAACTTGTTTAATACAGAAAATGATTAAGTTATGTACCTGTTTTATGTACCAATGACTACTTAATAAATGATTATAAAAGAAATGAGAACCTTACCATTCTAAATTTTGATTACCACAATAATTCAAATACATAGAATTCTCCATTTTTCCAATTCAGAAGATGATTATGTACCTGTGTTATGCACCAATGACTACTTAAATGAATATAACAGAAATGAAAATATGAATATAACGTAATCAATCGATTTTAATTTTTAATTTTACCAATTATTTCTCTACGACAAAATATATTATTTAAGTATTCGGTATTCGGCCGAATAATATGTAGATATTCGGTATTCGGCCGAATATAATAAAAGCAGCCGAATAGGCCGAATACCGAATAGTAACCGAATATTCGTTGCAAGTCTAGTAAAAATACATAAAAAATCTGTTTTAGAATGTATAGGTAAAGAAAGCCCTTTCATATGATACCCCACTTGATATAGTTATCTTACTTTGAAAATTAAACACATTTTAATTTTTTTTAATGATGTAACCACAAATTCACGGTTTTCGGATTTATTACTTGCAGGCAGACAGACAGACAACAAAGTGATTCTATAAGGTTTCCGTTTTTCCTTTTGAGGTACGGAACCCTAAAAATGTTATTATGCTCGGTAGTTGGCCGGCGATGGGTTGTGATGACGATGATTGAAAATAATAATGTCAGTTATCACATTTGTTTGAAACGTAGACCACAAAATAAAAAAAATATCCCTTTAAAAAGTATCTACGCACTGTTCTAATCGAAGAACAGTTGAAAATATTAATTAAATTATTTTTTCATATGAGACCACATTTTAATTTTAACCACAAACGCTAAAAAGTATAAATAAGATAATAGACTACGTATAAGTTACCTATCTAATCACTTTACTTTATTAAAAAAAACCATAGAACTGGTTTATTACTTACCTTTACCTAATGGCAATCGTTCTTCTGAAAATTAAAAAAATATATAGGTGCCTCATAAATACATCCATACTACTTAATACTAATCTAATTATTATTAATATTATAAATGCGAAAGTGTGTCTGTATGTCTGCTAGTTTTTTAGAACCAACCCATTTAACCGATTGTGACGAGAGTTACAGAGATAGCCTGCGTTCCAGGAACGAACATAGGTAACTTTTATCCCGGAAAATCAAAAGTTCCCACGATTTGTTGTCAAAATCCATGCGGACGAAGTCGCAGGCATCATCTAGTATTATTATAAATGCAAAGGTGTGTCTGTCCGTCTGTTACTTTTTCACAGCCCATTCCCTTAACTTTTATTGGATTTTATTTTATTTGGTACTAGCTGATGCCCGGGACTTCGTTCGCGTGGATGTGGGTTTTTTAAAATTCCCGTGGGAACTCTTTGATTTTCCGGGATAAAAAGTAGCCTATGTGCTAATCCAGGGTATAATCTATCTCCATTCTAAATTTCAGCCCAATCCGTCAATTAGTTTTTGCGTGAAGGAGTGACAAACATCAAACTTTCTCCTTTATAATATTAGTGTGACAAAACCGTTCACAGAATTACACACTTAAATAAATATTATTCTTAAAGTTCTATAGGTCTAGGAAGGCAGGTATTTCTAAGACAAAAGTAGGTAGAACAATAGTACAACCTCTTAGATTTCAATCTGCCTTCGAAACTTATCGCTAAATTAACTTCAAATAAAGAAGATCACCGTTTTCTTCACTAGCCTCCCCTTCTTGGTTTTCCTCTTTTTCACGAGTCCCTTCGTCCCCTTGATCTGAACCTTCTTCATTTTCCTGGCCTATTTCATTCTCTTCCTGGCCTGCGCTTTCTTCAGTGTCTTGATTTTCCTCATTTCCCTGATCTATGCTTCCTTCATTGTCCTTACCCCGGTTTTCCACATTTGCTATATCTGGACCTTTTTCTTGTTTTGAATCTTCTCCATTTTCTTGCTCTGGATCTACCTCATATTCCTGTTCTGGACCTTCCTCATATTCGTGTTCTGGACCTTTCTCATTTTCTTGCTCTGGATATTCCTCATATTCTTGTTCTGGATCTTCCGCATTTTCCTGTTCTGGACCTTCCTCATTTACTTGCTGTGGATATTCCTCATATTGTTGTTCTGGTTCTTCCTCATTTTCCTGCTCTAGATCTTCTTCATTACTATCTAGAGTTATATCATTTTCTTTATTATTTTTCTCTTTACTTTCTCCTGAATCTGTTTAAAGCGGGAAAATTCTGTTTTACATTACGCATGCATTACGAAATTAGACGTTTACACGTGCAATTGATAATGAGATTAATGTTGTGAAACTAATTTCGTGCCACTAATTTCGTAATGTTAATTCTATTTAAAAAGTTATATCTACTTTTTTTTTATTCCTATAAAGTTAGCGTTTGACTGCGATCACACTTGTAAGTGATGATGCAATCTAAGATGGAAGCGAGCTTGGAAGGGGTATGGCAGTTTCATTAAACCCATACTCCGGATCGGTTTCTGCGATCGCACCAGAACGCTAAATCGCTTGGCGGCACGGCTTTGCCGGTAGGGTGGTAACTAGCCACGGCCGAAGTCTCCCACCAGACCAGACTAGAGACAATTTAGAAATTATAAATTCCCATATTCCCCCTGCCAGGAATCGAACTCGGCATCTCCCACTTATAAGACCCGAGCGCTCAGCGCTGTGCCAGGGAGTTTAACAAATTAGCACCTATGTTTAGCAATTTTGCTTCTTCATTTTCAAAGAATATTAAGTTTACATACATATTTGTATTTTAAAAAACATTCGCTTACCGCTAGTAGGAACATAATCGCCAACTGAAATTTTAAATTTATTCTTCGTAATGTCCCGGCCAAGAGGGCTCTCTCCGTCACTCGTTTCCACTCGTTTCATTCAATCGTAGTTCCAATTTCATTTGAATATTAAGCAACCTAAGTCCATGAAATTTTGCAGACATATTCTAGAAACTAATATTTATGTCTGTGGTTTTCCAGATTTTTGTTAAAATATTCGGTTTCAAAGTTACACGGTCTTAAAATTTTCATACAAATCTTGGAGCCCCTGTAATTTTAAAACTACATATTTTTAGAAAAATCTAAAACACCACAGACACAGATATTAGTTTCTAGAATATGACTGCAAAATTTCATGGACTTTTCTTGCTTAATATTCAAATGAAATTGGAACTGCGATTGTATGAAACGAGTGGAAATGAGTGACGGAGAGAGCCCTGTTAAATAAACTTAAATCTGAATTAAAATTAAACATGTAATAAAAACTAGAATAAGGACCTTGTGAATAAAATCCTAGTGTTTTAAAAGATAAAACTCACTTTTGATAGGTCCATCCGTGGTACATCTAGTAGACTTGATGGTGTTATCATTGCTGCCATCATTGTTCTCTGAGTCATTACCTGTTCACCATAAAAACATTACTACATACCTAGTCTTCAACCCATCGCCGGCTCGACTGAGCGCGGGTCTTTTCTCAGAATGAAAAGGGTTTACTAGTAACTATACTAAACTAGCTGACGCCCGCGACTTCGTCCGCGTGGATTTAGGTTTTTGGAAATCCCGTGGGAACTCTTTGATTTTCCGGGATAAAAAGTAGCCTATGTGCTAATCCAGGATATTATCTATCTACATTCTGAATTTCAGCCAAATCCGTCCAGTGGTTTTTGCGTGAAGGAGTAACAAACATACACACACACACACACGAACACACACACACACATACAAACTTTCGCCTTTATAATATTAGTGTGATGACTTTAAAACTACATATTGATAGTTAAGTATAATATTACAACTAAAATATATAAATAATTTCTAAATATCTAGGGATACATAAAGGATAAAAATGTATAATGCGTAAAAAATTTAGTTCTCACGCGCCATTTTAGGTTCAACCCGCCAACGAGTTATCGCTTCGATGAAGCGGGGACTTAAGTTTTAAGATACACTAAGTCAATAATACTTACTCATTTTTAAAGCACCATGCAACTCTGTAAATCATAATAAATTCTGAGCTCATTTTTATTCATTGAAGGTTTACTACGAAACAATATTTTAATATCACCCAGTGAAGCAGCAATGTAGAACGAACTAACCTCGGTGGCTATCATTCAGTATAAAGATGCCCACGCACTTGAACTGAACTGCAACTGAACTGCAGCTGAACTGAACCTTTAGACATTGAGTTAGCGAATCGCTTAGCAGGTGAGATCACAGTTAAAAGCTAAACTATCAAAATAGTTAGGTATACTTACCGGTAGCTTCAATACCTAAAAGGATTTTCAATATAATAATATACATAAAATATTATTGTGTATAGTAAAAGTTGTTAGGTACACGAGATTAAATTAATAATATTTTTACATACTTGATAGTCTTTCTCCATACACTGAAAAATTAATAATTAATGAGTAAAATTGCCCCGGTATTTATACTTACTTACTTAAAAAAAAAAAACAAAAAGGTTGTATCTACTCATGTGGAAATAGTTACAAGTTTGTAAGACACAAGGTAAGTAAAAGCTAAAAAATACTCACTAGGGTCTAAAAAAAGGAATAATTAATAATTTATTAATTTTATTATATAAATACATTAATACCTAATTAATTTGATCTTCCTAAAAATAAGTGAAATGCATTTACTGCCATCTAGTATCGAATAGCAGAAATTTTAAATTTTCTTTTTTTAAATAATATAGGTAATGGTTAGTTTCACAGCTTTGGATTCTAAAAACTTTGCAGTGCATCCTACTGCATTGCATATATTAAATCTTTCCTGTATTTTATTCTTTGTCATAGTTTTAAGAAATAAAATAAATAAACTTTTAATGTAGCTGTACATAACATAATCATAATAAGGCATAACGTTTTTTTAATACTTAAATACTTACAAATTCTGCGCTGACTCTCCGTACCTAATTAGGTATAAAAATATTATTACTATACCAAATTAGATGTAATTTAAAATACTAATAAATAACTAACAACCACAGTTTAGTTGTTAAAAAACTAACCTTTAAATGTTATATTCATACATTTGTAAATAGCTAAATTTGAAATGTGTAGCTGGAAAATAGATACATCTTGTTAAAAATTGTATGAGATAATAATTTTCGAAAAATCTTTTAGTTTCGAATTTCGATTGGCCACCACTGTTCACCAGTTCATCATATTTTTTTTAAACTTGCACATTTTCTAAAAATTAATTTACAGCCTCGGATGTTGACTTCGTCTGTGTTGGTGTTAGCTGTGCTCTGCCTTTTTGGAGTGTTTTTTTTATTAAAACTGACTGGAAAGCGCTCTAAGGGGGTGCCGTGCGTGTGTCGGCGAGCGCCGGCACAGACGGGGTCCATACTTGTATAGTTTAACTAACTTGTTACAAATAACTACAAACTTGACATTGGCTAATCTTTGTAAAACCAGACGAGAGAGAAAAAAAAGAGCCTCGGATGCTAGTAGTTAGTATCTATTTTAAGGCTTTACTCAAAGCATTTGTGAAAATCCAAAGAGTTAACAAATACGTAATATCTACGTTATATTTTTAATGTTGACAAAGAATGTCGTTAAAACTTGTACCAGATTGCATTTAAAATAAAAATGTTACCAAAACATAAAGCAAAACCTTCATCCGCGTTTCAAATCCATTTTTAACGATACAATTGTCCGGCATGGTTCTCATTCCCTTACTACGTAAAACACACGCTATTGTGTTGTGTAACTAGAGAACAAGGCCATACCGAGCATCAAATTTTATGCTACGATAAAATTGCCTAAGCTTAACGCGCATAAAATATTATATTTGCGAATTGAATTCAAGTTTACGATGTATTTTACTTGTGCTACAATATTTTTTGGAATGTTTGATTACATTTTTTTTGAGAAGGTTTGCCTTTACATTTAACTTTGAAGGTAATAATTTGGGTATTTACTGTGCTGCGTAGCCCTCACCTAAAAGAATTTGCACCCTATGAATACATGTGGCGTATCCATGAATCTATGGGCGTACGGTCTGTCTTACAAGCCGTGGTAGCGTAGTGGTTAAAACATCCGCCTTCTATTCGGTAGGTTGCCGGGAGTTCGATTTCGCGCACGCACTCTTCGGAGCTATGTGCGTTTTTAAACGATTTTTTCTTTTCTTTTAAACTATTAAATATCACGTGCTTAAACGGTTAAAAAATCATCGTGAGAAAAATCTACATGCCTGAGAGTTCTCCATAATGTTCTCAATATTTGAGCCTCGGATAGCTCAATGGTTGAGGAGCCGGTTGAGAGGAATGAATTCCGAAAGGTCGGCGGTTCGAACCCCACCCGTTGCACTATTGTCGTACCCACTCCTGGTAGAAGCTTCACGCTTAGTTGGAGAGGAAAGGGAAGTATTCGTCATGATTAGCATGGCTAAAAAATAAATAAAAAAGGTGTGTGCAGTCACCAAACCGCACTTGGTGGACTAAGGCCTAAACCTTTTTCATTCTGAAAGCAGACCCGTACTCAGTAGTGTGCTGGCGATGTGTTGATGGGGATTCAGTTAGCGACCGTACTGTTTTGGTTCCGTATATCTATATCCTTACTGGCAACACGCTCTTTCAAAGGCTTTGGTCTTAGTTTTGAGGATTCGAATGTCACTTGGCGTGGTTATAATTTTCTCCCTCTCATTCCAGCATGATCACCACCACGAAGAACACGACCACCACCATCACCACGAGCCCGGCATGCCCTTCGACTTTTCCTATGCTGTCAATGAAGATGGCAACGATTTCAGTCACAACGCCAAATCTGATGGTGATGTGACCAGGGGAGAGTACAGGATCGCTCTGCCTGACGGACGCACTCAAATTGTTAGATATACAGCTGATTGGAAGAACGGATTCAATGCTGAGGTATGGAAAATATTAATTCTAAAACCTGTGAGCTTTTTAATTACAAGTTGATACTTATAGCGCCATCTAGTGGTGAGTAGAAGCACTATATTTTATTCGAGGCCACCGCCGCTTGGCCGCTCCGACCAAATAGAAAAAGACCCAAGCTACTGAGCTATCAGTGAAGAACGAATCTTCATAGTAAAATAAGTGATCACAAAGCCCACAACGCCAAATCTCACGGTGATATAAGTGATGAGAGTACAGCATCCCTCTTCTGACGGACGCACTCCTGTCGTCAGATATACTTCAATGCTGAGGTAGTATATAGATTGAATTCAGCTATTCGAAAATTACGAATTGTTACAATTAATGCTATCTGGTAGTGGGTAGAGACACTAAAGGCAGTGAAAACGGAAACCACTCACACAACGCGAAATCCGTATTTAAGAAAAAATCTGCTGGCCATTCACACCTAAAATAATATAGGTGATTCTCAATAATAAATATTTATCTTTATTTTCAGGTGATCTACGAAGGCGAAGCGCGATACCCCGACCAGCCTAGTCAGCAGGGAGGTGGTTATCCTTCAGGACCCGGGCAGTCCTACATTCCACCAAACCAGGGCGAAGGCTATCACTATTAGAATCCAAAAATATGACCAAGAAACGCGACTTAGAATAATTTATCACGACTTTTTTGTTCAAAAATGCGTTGATACTATATTTAAAATATTGTAAAACTTTCACCAACAGACAGCGCTGAATGCCAAAATGTTAAAGCTACTCGACAATAGATGGCGCTAGCAATGTAATATTTTTCCTCTCACCGATAGATGGCGGTAAAAGTTTAAAATGTTTGTTTGTTTTATTATTTTGATTTGCTAGCATTGCTAGATTGGCGCTAGAATTTATTTTAATTCTATTATGCTTCATAAATTGTGTAAAAATCTGATTCCATGTAAACATCAAACCTATTTTTAAGTTGTTCTATTGGTTAGTAAAATAAGAGTATTATTTAATTTTAATTTAACGGCTAAATACTAAACATTTCCCCACTCAGTTTTAGTTATACCTTCTGGGTAGGTATAGTGCGCGACAGGTTGAGATGGCCATCGAGGTGGGGACGCCATGCACATCCCCCGTGCTAAACCCCTGCGGGTGTGCGGGGCGTACCCCTGCCTCATACCCCGATTGCCATCTCAACCGCGGCAGGTTAGGTACTATACGTTTATCATAAAATAGTAAGGATTTAATCAAATAAAAAACAAAATGTTTTCATTAATGTCTTTATTGTGCGTAAATATCTCACTTCAGCTTAAAATAAACGATAGTACTTATTTAAAAAAAATATTGCTATTCCAAATTCAAAACCAATCTATCTTAATATCTTATACGGTTTCACTGAGACACCTTGTATGGCGCGGGATAGGGTGTACCTAGGCGTAAAATCAAGGAAATCTTATATCACACAGTGGCTAAAATATCTGCTGTGCAGTTTGGCGAGATATAGTTTTTAACGAATTTTTGTGCACTGTGGTAAATTAAAAAAAAATATCATGATATAATATCAAATATTAAAAAAAAATGCCTATGTCAATGGCACACCCACGCAACTCGCACCCTACCTTACGAACCGTCTCAGTCAAGTGGTTCAGTCCGACAAGGCTCTTTTGGCGCGTGGCCAAAATCGGAACTATGGCCGCTAGCTAAAGCATAGTCACGGTAATATTATCTATACCATTACCGTGGCATAGTTTGCTGCAGGGTTGCCAACCGTACGAGGTTCCTCGTACAAATACGAGATTTGTGGTCTTCCGTACGAGGTACGAGGACGCTATCAACCTCGTACAATTATGTACGAGATTTTGATAACATTATGGCCATGCGATTTTTTTTAAATGGATTATGTAGTAGTGAGTAGAGTAAAAAAAATAACACGATATTGGGAAGCTCCGATCCAACCAAAAAAGATATTTTTGTTTCAGCGATATTAGCCTGACATCTATTGATTTATTATTATTTCATAAGGAGCATCCTTCTTTAACATCAGTATTGAATACTGTTATATCACCATCTGTAGTTATGTTTGCAAGTTAATTTCAATAGTATAGTTACTTCATCTTACAGAGTCATGCAAATGATAAATTTATCATTATTTATGCTGTGACAAGAATCAAGATAATTAATTTGATTCACTACCAAAGAATATTTAATCCGCATCATATGAATGGTTTTAGTCAAAAGCTGTGAAATCTCCTTCCTGAATTATTTTTAACAACTCATTATTGATATTATTAATTTCATATGTTGCAGATTTCTCGATGATAATAAAACTGTAATTTTATTTGTTTCCATATATTTTTAATTTACGAGAATACACTAAATTATAAATTAAATAATCTATCTGTAAAGTTTCGAACGATTATTTTCATATTATGGCTGAAAACCCGTCAAACAAAATTATCGGTAATTCTCAGGAGTATATTGGCCCTTAATAAATTTTAATGTACGAGGTTTGAAAGTCAATATACGAGATTTTCAGCTACACATGTACGAGGAATCTTTTTTTTTGGTTGGCAACCCTGGTTTGCTGTGTCGACATTAAGCGACAACTGCGCCCTCACTCAAATGCCAAAAGAGCCTTGTCGGACTGTACACCATTTACCTGTAGTGTAGTTTACCTGTAGTGACATAAATAAGTTAAATAAATTATGTAATTACTACTTAGGTAATAATTTGTACCTAGGCACCAATTCGAATTTCTAAAAAAAAAATGTTAACTCAAACTGCCACTTAATTTCTAAGATTCTATAATATTAAAGTTATGTTAAGTTATTGTAAAATACTCATTTTTCACTGCCTATAAGTGTATTTATTGTAAGTATAGTTATACTTATTTGATATTATAATGTACCTATGGAATATTTATTGGAATGGAAAATCATTTTCCCTTTGAACCTTAACTTTTTTTCAATAAATAAAACTTTTTATACAAAATCAATCCTGTATTTTCTTTTAATTTTATGGGCAAATGGCCATTTCTGTGGCCAAGGGAACTTCTAATAAAACGTCGAGACTTTACTGGCACGCTTCAAATGTTAGTACATTTGACATGGTAGGCCTATTTTTCTATGATTTCATGTCATTGTAGCCATGCAGTAACCTAATATTTGACAAATCGTGAATCGACGATTCAAGAAACCAAGAGTTCCCTCCCTCGAGTTCACTTTGACAACACAACACAGCACTAGTTTGTACATAGAACTATGACGAACTTGTCAACTGGGCATTTCCCTTTCAATTACGTAATTTAAAAATAAATAAAACTAACAAAGCACTATACTGTACATAGAACTCTGACGAATTTGTCAACTGGGCATTTTCCTTTCAATTACGTAATTTCAAAATAAATAAAACTAACAAAGCACTATACTGTACATAGAACTCGACGAATTTGTCGACTGGGCATTTCCCTTTCATCTACTAAAAATAAATAAAGCTAAGTTTAATTTGTTTTCAAAAATTATGCTGCTCTGGACCTCAGCTCCACTCCTCAGTAGGTATGCATTGGACTTTAGGCTTGTTTCTAATTTGAAGGCACACCTATATGGATAAGATTCTTATATTATTTCAGTTCCAGTCTTATGAACTTAGATTTACTTAATAATATTATTTAATGTTATTAGATCTTTACAAAATAGACCTTTCTATGAATGAACAGCCTTAATATGCCTAGTCAATTCCTTAATCAAACCAAACTTTTTGTTACAAAGTAGACAACACTCGTTCTTTTCACTATGACATCTCTTTATGTGTTCCAATCTACGTCCAGATGTTATAAACCTTCTGTCGCAAACTTCACAAAGGTACGGCCTTTCTCCTGAATGTAGCTTCAAATGTTCCAGCAAATTCTTTTTATGGATAAACCTATCGCCGCATACCTCGCAAATTTCATTCCTAACTTCCAAATGCCTTTTACTATGCTCGACCAAATTTTTTCTATGGTAAAAGTCTTTGAAGCATATATCACAAACATGAGGTCTTATTTTCAAATGTTTCTTATGTATATGTCCTTGCAACGATTCTTTGCATAGACTTTTATAATTGCAATTATTACAAGTGTAATAAACTTTTTTTCGACTTCGTTTATGACTTTTCATATGTGTTTTAAACTTTTTAATACTGTCAAACACTTTATAGCAGTTTGGACATTGATTTTCTTGGGTGGAACTTTGTTCTTCGAATTTGTTTGTCATAAGTTCATCATAATTTTCATCTGTTGTATTAGAACAATCATATTTATCGGAGGCTTTTAATGGCTGCTTTCTAACATCCATAACTTTTGATAAATTAATGTTAATGTCTAATTTTCCAAAGCTTGAAATATTATTGTAGTTGATTTCTTTATTAATAGAGTCAATAATATTATTAAAAATTGTTTTCTGGACATTATTTCTGCGCATTGTAATGTACATCCTAATGATCAGGTCTGCACAGTTGTCACATGATTTGGTCAAAGTCAGCTCCTGAAAAAGGTAAAAGGTTTTATTTTCAAATTCTCAAATTCAAATTCAATGATTTATTCAATAAAATGTAGGTACAATATGTTGGAATAATGTCTGATGAGCCTTATACATTTTACCACTATAACTGGTGTTTGAATATTATCTTAAATTCAATTAAATTAAATACAAATAAAGTCAAGACTAAAATATTAAGTAAAGAAAGACATACATAGACTTTACACAAGCAAAGTATAAAATAATAGTTAAATAAAGATCAAAAAATGTCAACATTATAAAAACCATAAAAAACATATCAATTATTATTAACAACTCAAAATATGCTTGTCTGTTAGGTAGTGCTTAGTGTCAGAATATATTTTGTTTTTTTTAAATACCAGCCCCCTTCCTCGCACACACTCTACATTACAGTACATACAGTCACATACAGCCTAGAATGGAATAGAATAGATTTTAATCCAAATAAACTTTTGCAAGTGCTGTTGAATCGTCAAAATAATTTCGGAATGCCGTTCCTACCGAGAAGAACCAGCAAGAAACTCGGCTCGGCTCGGAAGTCTAAATTATATGTATACAGTAGAATAGTAGATATGTTGCTTAGATAGTGAAAATGATTGTAATTTAAATAAAAAGTAAGTATATCGCCATTACTGATTACACCCACCTACTATACTTTTGAAATAATTTTCTATTAGCTATTACACAAATTTAAAGCTACTAGAATGGCAGCCTAGCACTGGAAATCAACCAACCACCCAAAACCGGTGTGAAAGTTCCTAGAATAAACCTGTGCAGAAGTCGACGTTTATGATGATGATAAACAGTATGAATGGTTTAAAATAGTAAGTATACTTACGAATGAAGGAAATAAAGATATAATCATATTAGCTAAGCTTAAAGTATCGTCAAAGAGTTGGCTCTTTACTTCTAGGTTAGAACTAATATTTTGAGTATTTAAACTTTTCCTGTAACATAAAAAGCACGTATCGCCTTTCTCTGAGTTTAGTAAAAGATGTATAAATTCCATTCTGTAAAAATTAAGACACGATCTGGTTACAGAAGGGCGAAAAATTAAATTTTTCCACAAAGCATTTAGTTTTTGTTTACAGACAAACTTTTGACATTTATTTTACCACAGACTAAAAAGGGATGAAATGTCATGGTCACATGACAGTTAACCACAGATTAACCACTAAATATTTCGGATATTGAAATTCAAAATATCGAGGGCCTTTTCGATTATTTCTCAAGTGATGAAATACCTAGTTTGGTTTTTTAGTAATAAATAATGCAGGCAAGGCACTAAAGACTTATTCTACTGTTTACCTATGTCTATTCACTCCACGCTCTACTAAGAATAATGAGAAAGTTGTAAGAGCAGGCTGTTGTGAAAACATGTGATTTTTTTTTTATTACAGAACCTTTACAGAACACGCTCTTTTGAGACTTTAGTTTGGATTGGCAGACTTCTCACACCTAGGAGAACATTATGGAGAACTCTCAGGCATGCAGGTTTCCTCACGATATTTTCTTTCGCAAGCGATATTGCTGAACTTAAACGGCACATTACTCCGAAAAGTCAAAAGGTACGTGCCCGAAATCGAACCCCCAACCTCCCAAATAGTCTATCATCGCTTTGTGTAATACTTACAACACAAGTGTAGGTAAATTAAAAAGTAACACCCCCGACAAGTGAAAGTTACAGTAACTAGAAACGAACTGATAACTTTATAAACGGCTGAACTGATTTTCTTGGATTATAGCTAAGAACACTCGATCAAGCGAACTTTCAAACAAAAAAAACCTAAATTAAAATCGCTTCATTAGTTTAGGAGTTACGATGCCACAGACAGATACACAGATACAGACGTCAAACTTATAACACCCCTCTTTTTGGGTCGGGGGTTAAAAATCGCGTCCATTGCTAATGAAGTCCTTTTCCAAATAGAATTTACTAAGAAAATCTTTATAGCAACCTACTTACTTACCTACCTAATTTTTTTTGGTACCTTATAAAATAATAATAAAACAATGAGATTATAGATAGCGTTTATTATTACCTACACTTTAGTAATATCAATGATAAATTGTGCTTTAAATGTTATGAACGATACAGTAATTGGCATCAGGTAAAAAGCACACTGCTAGATTACGGTAATAGTACCTATGGCGTTATGTTGGCTCCCCTGTCTGTCCAAGTCATTGGCACCATATTTGCATAAGAAGAAGTTTTGTTTATTTTCATTTGATTTTCCTGAATGAATGAAATGAAAATAAACAGAATCTGCGTCTTCTCATGCCAATATGGTGCCAATGACCACCCAACAGACAGGGGAGCCAACATAACGCCATAGGTACTATTCGATGAAACGCACTATACAATGTCACGATCGCAATCACCTCTGATTGGTTGATGCTCGCTTACAATTGGCTGCAATGTGTTGTTGCAACAAAAATACCGTAAATTCAGCCAATCACGATTGCGATTGTAATAATGATTGATGCATTTTTCCGCAATCGAGCCTGAACGACAGAGGAGAGGAATTGTCTGCGACTAAATAGTTGGTTTCCAAAATTCATATTCAACACGGATGCCATCAATAGATCCTAAATTTTATATGCTGTCAAATAAGCTATTCTTAGCTTGGACGCATTTTACCATCTATTTCGTGTACCTAAGTATCTACTTATAATTAAATACAAAATATATTAACTAAACTTAATAACAATATTTCTACTTAACACAGTAACTTAAATACACCTTACTTATTTTCAGAAGTAAATAAAAAATACGAATACGAAAAAACTTATGATTTACGAAAAAAATATATCTAGTATACCTAATCAAAATAAACTCTTGTCTTGTGAAAATAGCAACTCATTGCGAAAAGAGACATATTTTACCATGTATTTTACAGTAAAATTAAATATCTAGAAAATCAGAATAAACTCTTATTTTGTGAAAATAGTGACTTATTACAATACTAACTTATGTTTTACCAATGTATTATTTTACAATAAAATAAAATATGTATCTATAAATCCATGAAAATAGTGACTCACTTTTGTAACATCCTTAGGATAGCCAATATTAATTTTTAGGGATCCGTACCCTAAAGGGAAAAACGGAACCCTTATAGGATCACTTTGTTGTCAGTCTATCTGTCCGTCCGTCGTGTCTGTCAAGAAACCTTTTTAAAGTTTTATAGCACAAGTACGTAAGTAAGGAATAAATCTGAAAACCACGAATTTGTAGTTACATCATTAAAAAAAAAATTAAAATGTGTTTCAATTTTCAAAGTAAGATAACTATACCAAGTGGGGTATCACATGAAAGAGCTTTACCTGTACATTCTAAAACAGATTTTTCTTTATTTTTATGCAAAATAGTTTTTAATTTATCGTGCAAAATGTTGGAAAAAATACCCAAGTACGGAACCCTCAGTGCGTGAGTCTGACTCGCACTTGACCGGTTTTTTAGGAGATTACGCTAGAAAGAGCAATTTCCGCCGGTTTTCTTTTTAATAAAGACTATTTATTGGTCAGTTTCATGAATTGAAGTCAGTTCATTGGTCAGTTTCTCAAGTTGCTCAACAAATTGGTCAGGTTTCAACGGTAACAGTCAGCACATTTTTTAGTCACTTTTTAATTTACTGTCAGCTTATTGGCCTTCTTATAGCCACTGAGCAATGAGCAGCTATGAAAAGGATGAGACACTATTTTCTTAAATCAAATTCTTATCTAATTAACTTTAACCTAAATATTATTAAGGCCCATCACTTAAATAACTAGTTAATGCTACATGGAACTGTGCATAAGATTTATATGTGATTTTAAGTCTAGTTGACTAGACAGCACCGTTTTACATAACCTACAAGAATATATACCACCATGGAAAGTTTTCATATGTTTTTTCAACCTTAAGTCTGAATAGAATGATTGTTTGCATACAGGACAAACATGTGGTTTCATACCTATATGCTTTCTGACATGGATGACTAAACTTTTACGGCATTTGAAATTTTGACCACAAAAAGCACAGGTTTCTTTAGAAAACAAACTGTGAAGCTTTTTATGACTTAACAGATTGGTTTCGGTGTAAAACTGTTTATCACACATATCACAACTGTACGGTTTTATTTGAAGATGCATCTTATTCACATGAAGGGAAAGCTCATTTTCGTTCGAGCACGCCTTTTCACAGAAACTACATGTTTGAACATGACTATTCTTGTACGCCTTGAATTTCACAGCATGTTTTTGCATGTGAACGTCGTAATGTTTTTGGGAAATGAATAATTTTTCGCAGAGTTGACACTCTTTTATTCTGTGACTGTTGTGGTGCGATTTCATTTTCTTCACACTGATAAAAGTCCTACCGCAAATCTTGCAAGTGATGAAATCTTTCGATTTCAGTGCATGACTCGTTTTTTTATGTTCAAATAGATAGAATTTCGATTTAAAGTAATTCAGGCAAATATTGCATTGGACTTTTCTTTGGACGTGTTTCAAAATGTGTTTTTTAAGGAAATAGTCTGAAATGAAATGTTTATTGCAAAACGGACATGTATATCTATATTTGGGCGTATGCTTTGGTCTTTCAAATTTCTTTCTAAACGTTAAGAATTCGCTGCAGACATCTCTAAATATGGTGTCTTCACAATCGTCTTGATAGCCATTGAATAACTTCTTTTTAGCATATGTCTTCGTTATATTTTTAGCTGGGTTGTGTAAAGGCAAATCATCATATTCGATAGACTCACTTTCAGAACTTTCAGATTCAGATATTCTAAATTCGTCTTCTAATATTTCAACTTTTAATTCATCATCGTCATCTTTTGGTGATGATTCATTAATTTCTTCTAATTCAAACATTGGTAGAATAGTATCCTTTGATATTTCTACCATAAGATTCTCATCAGTAGTACCTATACTAACAAGTCTGTCTAGCATGCTGCTAACACAAGAGTGTAACCGACTATGAACATAGTGTATTTTCACAATGAAAATATAGCAAGATATAGCGTGGTTATAACATTTATCGCATATTTTTGTTCCTGTGTACGTGTCAAAGTTGATCTGCAACAAAACAAAATGGCGGTCAAAAAAATAAATATTGAAAAAAGCGGCAAATTGTTGGTATATAGAATATAAAATTACATACATATATATCAATGTTAAGTATATTTTGGATGAGATATGCACATTTGATTATAATATTATTTTTAACATCAATATGTAAAAAACCGTCTAATCTACATAATTACTATAAAAGTTTTCGTACATGATATATTAAACAAATAAGTATGATTTACAACAGTAAATTCAAATCCATATGCACTAGGGATTCGCAAAATGTTTCGATAACTGCTTTAAAATCAGTTTTGTTATAACTATTTGATACTTTTGAAACTTTTCCAAATCTCTTTCAATACTGTTATACTTATCAATAAGCTGTGAATCTATTATAGGTTTATTTTACTAGTCACTTTCAAATAAATTCTTAGCAAATCCCTAGTCACATCTTTTATTGCAAAAATATAAGCTTACATTATGAAACAATCTTATTGATAAGATTTAGTAGCGTTCCGTTTAAAAGCTTTTCTGGTGCGCCTATTCGTACAATCTTTAGAACCACTCGCTCCTAAATTAAATGTAAAGGATGGGAAAATAGATAGATTGGTTTCCTTGGAAGTATTTTCGTTAACTGGTTTTCGTGTGCTTGAAAAAACTGTGGTGGAATTCGCTGGTAGAATATTATCACAAACTACATCCATATCTTCAATATTTGAGTCCATAGCGTGTTGTTCTGTAATATCTATGCTGTTATTATTGTCTATGGAATGCTTTAAGTCCTTTTCTTCAAAATGTATTGTTTCAAAATCCATTTTTGAATCCTCGCTTACTTCTTTAATATCTGGTAAACACATTCTATTTTCTTTATTAATAAACTTTATTTCTACCTTTTCTTTCATAATAACTTGTGGATTGACATTTATAGTATCTTTTGCATTGAGTGGAAAAATATCGTTTTCTTTACTGTAAGAAAGGATTTCTTTTCCGTCTTTGGTATTAGCTTTTGGTGAATTATTATTTAAATCTTTTTCATCTTTTTGCGTAGTTATGTCTTTTTCTGTATTATTCTCAAGCAATTCCAACTTTTCATTGGCAGTTTTCCTATCCACTTGATCAGTAGTTTCATTTGTGATCTTTGTTTCAGGATGAACAATGTCATTATTTTTGGAAATTATAAGATTTCTTGAATCAGTATTGAAAGAATTCCAATAAACAAAATTAGATTTTTCATTTTCTGAAGTATTTTCTTTATCACAACAAATGCATCTAAATCTATTTTTAGAATTAGTACTTAAGCAAATACTACATTGCCATATATTTTTTTCTTTAACATTTATAGAAACCTTTTTGATTTCTTTTTCATTTACAGTTTCATGTACATTTTGAACTATAAAATCCGTAGTATCATCAGTACATATTTTGTCCTTACAACCGACATATTTGTTGCAATAATCACACTTACCTGTTTTTTCAAATATCCAACAAAATTTACAGACATCTTTTATAGCTTCAATAGATTTTTCAACAGTTGAAATTGCTGATTTATTTTTAAGGCAATTCTCACAATTTGGAGTTTTAAACATCCAACATGTTTTACAAGGTATTTCTTCTTTTGATCCAGGATTAACTATACTCTGTTTCTCTTCTACACACATTTTTTTTGATGGATTGCCATTATTAAAATCATCAAATACATTTTCAGCAAAAGAACACTCTAGAACTTTTAGATTGTTTGAATCTTTAACAGAAAAAAATAAGAAAGGTTTCGGGAAAGTGAATGTTATGGAACTTGTGAATTCAAAGTTAGTTTTCTGTACCAAAACAGGAGCAGCATAGACAAATTTTTTGTTAATTTCTTGAGAAACTAAATCCTTTTCTTCATGATTCAACTTTCTCTTTTTCAGTTGTAAAGTTTTAGCCTGGTGTGGGACCAGCAGTTCATCATACTTGTGTTGGTTCGGCTAGAACACCCAACATATTCAGTCTTTAACACCAATAAGATACAAAAACTATTGTAAGCATTTATGTATTACTTACTGCAGACTTAAAAATGAGAACATGTACAATTTACAATGAGTTGATGATACAGCAAACAATAAAAACAATTTCAGCCTAATAAATAATGGATATAGGCCACCTTTAGCTTTCTCTCCTGCTATTAAAGTTAGTATATCTATGTAAAAGAACGATCAGAGCTAACATATCAACTTATAGGTCAAACTGCTGTGTAGAAACTTAAAATTTTGCATATTTATAAATTTCTTTCTATAATGTAGACTCACACTAAGAAAGGGGTTCCAGAAATTTCATATGAGCAAATCTGGCGCAGTTCAGTTAATAATAACAAAAATATACTCACTCCCGGAATCGCAGCAGTCAAAATATTCTCAATGCTTTTATCGCCAGTTAATCCAGTATATCCTCCGTGAAGATGAACAACATCATTCAAACTCGTTAAACGAGAACTCTTATCAAAGCAAACAGTACACAACGAATCAACCTTCCGTTCAACCAAACATTTGAACAACGATTTGAATTTATGCTTCTCGTTATGCTGCAAATGTTCTGCAAGCGTTTTATTAGTAGAGCCACATTCGTTGCATTTGAAATCATCAATTTTTATCTCTGCAGAATTTTCTTCAATGTACTGGTGAGTTTCTTTAATGTGTCTCCGTAAGTGGGAACATTTGACAAATGATTTGCCACACAATCTGCAATTAAACCACATGCTTTTTGGATGGGATGTCTCGTGATTCACCAATGACTCTACGTTGGGTAGGACTTGCCAACACTTTTTGCATTCGAGTTCACTTATTTTGTTGTTACTTTGCTCAGTGGTAAAATGATTCGTTACATTAACAATATTGATAACGGGTTCAGCATAACCCATAACGTCTTCATGCTCTGCATGGATAACATTATGATTTGGATGTAGTTTCCGTTTGCCTCTCCTTTTGACTGGTTCTATAGGATCTAGCTTTTCGAACTTTTCATATACATCATCAAGACAGTTACGTAGAGCTCTCTCGGCCCTTTCACATTGCTGAGTGAATAAATAGCAGCTGATTGCTCGGTTCACACATTCATTGCATATTTTATTTGGAAAGTTTGGATCTTCCGTTACCTGGAATAAGTTGAACATAAGTAAACTGAAGTAGCTAAATCCATTATGTATATAATCTCTAAACTTTAGTAAATTGGCAGATCTTAATCTAGTGCTATCCTTTATGTAATCCTGCGAGCATTATGTAAAAATCAATGTATTTGTAACATTATTTATACAATTGGGTAGTGACTTGTAACTTTGTAAAGTTATTGTTGGAACTTGCGTGAATATTACTGGCATAGCAACATTCATGCAAGTGCCAACCACACAATATGTGGCTTACATATCTGCATTGCAAACATTAGTCAATTTTTTTTTAAATATACTAGTTTTTCATAGTTTTCAAGTGAGCTGAGTAGTTTTCTTTAGTAACTGACTGATTACCTATTTTACAATCTTATTAAAGCAAAAGGTTATTTGACTAATTTTTGTAAATTGTTGGAAATTGTTTTGAATTATTCTTTATTACAAAATAAGCACACTACATTGATCTTTTTCAGAAGATCTACTGTATTAAGAATAAAAATCAATGATAAAGTTAAATTTTTCAAGACTGCACAAAAAACTACATTCCTGTAAAGCAGAATTTACATTATGAAATTAGTTTCAATATCAATTGCACATGTAAACGTCTAATTTATTAAATTGTAATTAATCATGCATTACAAAATTAATCGTTTACATGTGCAATTGATAATTGCACTAAAACTGGGAATACTAACAAGTTCTACTTGTGATTTCGTAGCAAACACCTCTTTAATGGTTATACTTCACTACAGCCACGGTGTACCAAGTGGTTTTTTAAATGAGAAGCCCGGCTTCTATTTTCGGCACAGACAATTGGAGATATTTCATAATTTCTAAATTGTCTCTGGTCTGGTGGGAAACTTCTGCCATGGCTTGTTACTACTGAATTGAAACCATAACCCGAGTTAGCCCACTTCCTTATTAGGCTGCATCATTGCTCACCACCAGGTGAGATTGCAATCAAAGGTTAAATTTTAAGGGAATGAATTAAATAAACCTACCCAATGTAAAATGACTGAGAATTAAAAATTACCTTATAAGGATGAAAGCTTGCAACTATATCCCGTATAGTAACCTCATGTAGGCCGCCGCTTACCGCCAACGTTAGCACCTCATCGAACTCAGACAATTTATTTGTGACGTTCAAGCAGTATCTACAAACTCTTAACCTCAGAGTCCCTTGCAGAAGATACTTCACAGCATTTAGAGTGGTTAGAGGCACTTCTAAATCGTCTTGCTTAGTTTCTTGGCCGCCAACTGGATGGGTATTTTTCGCTAGTCTACTGTAAGTTTTTAACTCTTTACTACTCTTAGCGGATTTATGGTTCATCTTCTCGGTCACAATTAACGATATGGGAACTCGGATACAAGTTATTTTGAATAAAATTTATTAATAAATCTTACATTTGATTATTAAAAATAGCGGAATTCTAAACTTTAGTGACAACTTCAAAGTCTTCAACTTCAAAGGCTTTGATAATTTTTTTTTTTCTCTCTCGTCTGGCTTTGACAAAGATTAGCCAATGTCAAGTTTGTAGTTATTTGTAACAAGTTAGTTAAACTAGGTATACAAGTATGGACCCCGTCTGTACCGACGCTCGCTGACATACCCACGGCACCCCCTTAGAGCGCTTTCCAGTCAGTTTTAACAAAAAAACACTCCAAAAAGGCAGAGCACGCACGCCAGCTAACACCAACACAGACGAATTCCCTGAGAAATGAGAATTTTGTTGAGATTTGAGATGTCACCGTCACAATAGCAAGCAGTCGCAGTGTTGCTAATTAAAAACCGTTTTTTACTATGACGCCTTCGAAAAACTTAGAAAAAGTTAAAAGTAAAAAACCAAGACAAAATAAATGATGAGGAAACGAGACGAACGAAAAGTTGTTCGTATTTATTGTGGCTGTTTGATATTAGCGAGTTTGATTAAGCTTTGTGAGATCTCACGTTAATTTATATATTAATCTACATATTAAACTTTTCTTCTTCTATGTACGTACGAGTATACTATTAACAGCAAAAGTACAAACTTATATCTGATGGAATAAAATTATAAAACCAAACTTTATTTCATTTTATTAGTGATGGAACTGATTTTTAGAAGAAAGTCAGTCTCATTCTGGGAGGTACAAGTTATTGTGGGGTTTATTTTTATTTTATGGGTACAAAAAACTAGCAAAGTTTTTAAAAGTCGCTAAATGGTTTTTATCGCTAAAAGTGACGAAAAGTCAAAGGCGCTAAGTTGGCAGAACTAAACAGGCGGCCATGTTAAAAAAATAGTAAAAAATAAAGAAATATAATTAATGCTGGCGCCAGATGCTCGTAAAGAACATACCTACATAGAGCAAGTATCGGCAAACACCAAATAGGGATGCAAACGATACATCGATGTTCCCAAAACCTTGTTAAAGAAGGTTTTTATATTAATTTATGTCTCACACTGGCCGTCTATTTTGTTCTAATTTTATTTAAATTTGGAATGTTACTCTAACATGTCTTCTAATAAAAATATGTTTTTCTCAAAGTATAATATTTATTTAATTGAATTTTTATCGATCCTAAAACGGACTCTAATATGGTAGCAGAGCGTAATATGGTAGCAGATCGAAAATAAATTCAAGAATTATTTTAGAGCAGAGATAAGCTATAATTTCTATTTTCTTTAAAAATTCTAACAAGATTTATCAAAATGTCGTCTTCATGGAATTCTTCCACGAGCTTCAAAATTGATATTGGTCGTTTAGAAGGAAAGGAAAATTGGACAACATGGCGCTGCAAGGTACTGTTAATGCTAAGAGGTACTGCTGGATGCTTAGATGCGATAAATGGCAATCTAAACAAACCAAAGGAACCAGATAGCACAGCATCAGCAGAAGACTTTGATTCTTATCAAAAAGCTCTGAGAACATACAATGAGATAAACAATACTGCAATGTTCATTTTAATGGCTAATATGTCAGATGCTACTCTACAAAAAGTGATGAGATTCACAAATGCTAAACAGGTTTGGGATGAATTACACACTCTGTTTGATGGCACATCTGAAGATAAAAGCTATACACTATGTTACAGTTTCTTCGGCTATCGTATAGATCCTTCTCATGACATGTCAATGCATATATCTAAATTGAAAAATATATGGCATGAATTGAAAGCAGAACTACAAAAATCTGAAAAAGATGTTCTTCGAGATAAAGGAAAATATGGCCTTCCAGAGATTTTACTCATCTGCAAGATCTTAGAAACTTTACCTGATGACAGCTATTTTCCATTTAAGTCTAGTTGGATGCTTATGTCTAAAAAGGATCGTAATATTGATAATTTGACAGCTCAAATTTGCGCTTATGAACGATCGCTTACAAGTAAAGAAGAAAATACTGAAGCACTAGTTGTACATAGTAAAATGAATAAAAAGAAGAAATGCGGTTATTGCGGCCTTACTGGACATAAAGTCAAAAGTTGTTATAAGTGGATATCGGATGGTAAACCTCCTAAGCCACAAAATCCATCAACAAGTAAAGCTAAAGATGCCAACTTTACACTTTCACTAATGCAGATTGAAACTAATGAAACAGTTAATGTAATTGAAAAAGATCATGAGAATTGGTATGTTGACAATGGTGCAACTAGCCATGTGTCTTGTTGCAACGACATATTTTCTACATTTCAATATTTTACTGATAACCAATCGGTTACAACTGCAAATGGCGCTAAAATACAAGCTATCGGTAAAGGTACAGTTGATCTAATAGCAGACGTTCATGAACAGCAAGAACATATAAGGCTTTGTGACGTATGGTATGTACCTGAAATAAAAAGAAATTTATTTTCTGTTCTTGCCGCACAAGACAAACTAGAGGACAGTGTCTTTATATCTGAAAGAGAATCATGTGTTTTGAAAGTTAAAGGAAAAATTAATTTAATTGGAAAACGTGTTAAAAATGGAGGTCTGTATAAGTTAAATATACAAGCAATTAAAAGACAAACTCCTGAATTTAACACTGTATCTAATGATAATATCCTACAACTGTATCACGAACGATTTTGTCACCAGAATAAAAGACATGTTAAACTTTTGTTAGAAAAGGAACTTGGTATCAAAGTAAAACTCGATTCTGAATTATGCACAGGATGTGTCTATGGCAAAACACACAGATGTAAATTTGGAACAAGAGAAAGAGCTAAAGTACCAGGAGAGATTATACATACTGATTTGTGTGGTCCGTTCCCAAATTCTTTCAGTAAATTTCGCTATTTTGTACTTTTTAAAGATGATTACAGCAAGTATCGTCAAATTTATTTTATCAAAAACAAGTTTGAAGTTAAAGATAAGCTTGTACAGATGATTAATGAAACAAAGACTGCTGGTCATGTAATAAAAACAATTCTCAGCGATAATGGTGGAGAATTTCATAACGAGGCTGTAGAAAATATTTTAAAGTCTCATGGTATTCAGCAAAGATTGATAATGCCATATACACCAGAGCAAAATGGGTGTTGTGAAAGAGACAACAGAACTTTAGTTGAGGCTGCTCGCACTATGATGCATGCTCATGAAGAACTTCCACTTGCTTGTTGGTCAGAGCTTGTCAACACTGCTGCTAATGTTTTGAACAGAACTGGACCGACTTCTATAGAAGGTAAATCGCCATTTGAGTTATGGTTTGGACAAAAACCATCCATTAAACATTTAAGGATAATTGGTAGTGAATGTTACGCTCACGTTCCAAAACAAAAGCGAACAAAACTCTCCAAGAAAGCCGATAAATGTATTCTCATTGGTTATGATGGTAATGATGGTTACAGATTACTGGGCTGTGATAATAACGGCAATGTTAAATTAATCAGATCAAGGGATGTAACATTTAATGAGTCGATTATTAGATCAATTGGATTAGATTCAGATGCAACTGAAGCAGATGAACAAAGTAAATCAACTGAGATTGAAATTCACTTCCCTAAGACTAATGAAAATCATCCAATGTTCGATGCAAGGGAGGATGTATTACAAGGTGATGCTGTTTCTAGTATGCCTCATACATTGAATGCTCCAGATTCAAGCTCACATGAAGTAATTCCCACTTCGTCGACTAATGGAAATGAAAACATAAGTCAAAATGAAGACGAGTCTAATGAATCATATGTTACTCCTGATTCCTCTGATTCTGATGATGAAGAAATTCCTGAAACAAGAACTCTTCGAGATAGATCTACACTAAGACCACCAGTGCGATTCGATGACTATTATATATCTACTGTTGTAAATGATTTAGGCGAACCTAAAACATATAAACAAGCTATAAATAGTTCTGAAAAAGCTGAATGGTTGAAAGCTATGGAAAGTGAGCTAAACTCTCTGAAAGAGAATAAAACTTGGGTACTTGTAGATAAACCAAAAGACAGAAAGCTTATTTCTTGTAAATGGATCTATAAAAAGAAGACCAATGCTGATGGAAGCCTCGACAAGTATAAAGCTAGACTTGTAGCAAGAGGTTATACTCAGGAGAAGGGAATTGATTATGATGAAACATTTAGCCCTGTTGCTAGAATGTCAACTATTAGGTCAATTTTAAGCATCGCTGCAAACGAAGGACTATCTCTCTTACAGTTTGATGTAACAACTGCCTTTTTGAATGGTTCATTAGAAGAAGATATCTATATGAAACAACCAGAAGGCTATAGTGATGGCACAAATAAAGTCTGTAAATTGAAGAGAAGTCTATATGGACTTAAACAGGCTCCCAGATGTTGGAACAAATGTATTGTCGACTATCTGAAAAATATTGGCTTTAAACAATGTGACACAGATCCATGTTTGTTTATAAGAAATCGACGAGGCAATAAAATTATTCTAGCGCTCTATGTTGATGATGGACTTGTTGCATCAACAAAACAGAAAGATTCTGAGAAGTTTATAGCTGAATTGAGAAGTAGGTTCAAGATAACCACTAAACCAGCTAATTACTTTCTTGGTTTAGAACTTTCTAGTGATAAAAATGGTGGAATTGTAGTTTCACAAAAGCATTATGCTCAAAAGCTACTAGAACGCTTTGGGATGAGTGACTGTAAAGCAGTCAATACTCCAATTATTAAAGAAGCTCAGACAGATTCTGAAAAGGAGAATGATGTTAAGTTTCCTTATAGAGAAGCTGTTGGTGCATTAGCATACTTGATGACAGCAAGCAGACCAGATATATCGTACGCTGTAAGTTTTGTATCCAGATCACTTGCTAATCCCACTACAGAAGATGTACAAAAGGTCAAGCGCATTTTTCGTTACATCAAAGGAACTATAGATTCTGGAATAGTTTATAAGAAAGACTACAAGTCTGGAATCTTAGAATGTTATAGTGACGCAGATCACGGTGGAGATCCAAGCACAGGACGCTCTACATCTGGAATTCTGTGTATGTATGCTGGAGGAGTAATTGCTTGGGCAAGTCGGAAGCAAACATCAGTAGCAATTTCGAGTACTGA
Source organism: Maniola jurtina (assembly GCF_905333055.1). NCBI lineage: Eukaryota > Metazoa > Arthropoda > Insecta > Lepidoptera > Nymphalidae > Maniola > Maniola jurtina. The sequence continues at coordinate 1,308,422 of NC_060053.1, forward strand.
AGCGGAGCTCGTAGCAGCTAGTGAAGCAGCTCGTGAAATCGTATGGCTTAAGAGACTATTTAATGAAGTTACCAAATTAAAAGAAATTCCCAAGCTGCAAATTGATAATGATGCAGCTATAAAAATTTCTCAAAATCCAGAGCTTCATCGACGTACGAAACATATTGCTTTAAGACATTTTTATGTCAGAGAATTAGTTTCAGAAAATGATCTTGAAGTCAAATATGTTCCTACAGAATATCAATGTGCAGATATTCTAACTAAGCCTATCCATAAGCCTAGACTTATGTTTATTTGTAAATTGATCGGCTTGGTGACATAAATTTCTCAAAAAGGGAGGATGTTAAAGAAGGTTTTTATATTAATTTATGTCTCACACTGGCCGTCTATTTTGTTCTAATTTTATTTAAATTTGGAATGTTACTCTAACATGTCTTCTAATAAAAATATGTTTTTCTCAAAGTATAATATTTATTTAATTGAATTTTTATCGATCCTAAAACGGACTCTAATAAACCTCGATGTATCGTTCATAAACATCGAAGTTAACATCGATGTTTTGTTAAACGATACATCGCCGATATATCGACCATAAAAGTGATAAACATCGACATCGTTCATGAGGACTGAGGTTCATTCAATTCATTCCGTCCGTGCCTCTGCCGACTAACGACACGTGTGCATGTGCTCTCGTTGCTTTGCGGTGTGTTTTAACCTTAAGTGTACAACAGCTGGTAGGTAAGTAAACTACTTTCATATTTTTTTTGTAAGTATAAAGATAATTATTGTATTTGTCACAAATAAGTTAGAATTACTGCGATTTGATTCGAACGATTGCTTGCTAGGTACCTACATTCCTTCCAACCAACTATTTTACTTTTGGCAGCTCGAGTTAGTAATGTCCTCATGCGTTTCCGATTCGATTTCTTATAACAATTGACTCATTTATGAGTCGCGGGCATCAGCTAGTATTTTAAAAACCACTAGAAAATGCCCGCGGCTTCGCCCGCGTGGATTTATGTTTTTTGAAATCCCGTGGGAACTCTTTGATTTTCCGGGATAAAAAGTAGCCTATGTGCTAATCCAGGATATTATCTATCTCCATTCCAAATTTCAGCCAAATCCATTCAGTAGTTATTGCAAGAAAGAGTAACAAACATACACACACACAAACACACACACACACACAAACACACACACACACACACACACACACACACACACACACACACACACACACACACACACATACAAACTTTCGCCTTTATAATATTAGTGTGATGAAGTGTGATATTCGCCTTTCTAATGGAACCGGTTTGGGGTACATCAGTTGGATGGTTTCAAAGTCTATAACAGACACAGGTATAAGAAACATTTTATGTTATTTAAAAATAATGTTATTTAGTAATATTTGTATTATTAAAAACAAGATCATGCCTGTGACTTCATCCGCGTGAATTAAGATTTTTTAAAATTCCCGTGGAATCTCTTCATTTTTCAGGATAAGAAGTACCCACTTAGCTTATGTCAGCCTTCCAAATTAAACCTATCTTTATACCAAAGGGCATTGTACGTAGTAGGCATACCCACAAGTTCGCCATTTTGAAAAAAAAAAAACCTCGTTTTGGAGGCCAATGATAAAACATATGTCAATCGATAGATGATTACAATCCAAAAATGTTCAGTGATAAAATGTTGTAAGTGATCTACTTTCTGGGATATTTGAGTTCAAAATTATGAATTCTTTTTTTTCTATTAGCAAGTAAGTAGTTATATCACGTACGATATTTCTTCACTGAATGCTTTTTGATTGTAATCACTTACTCCGGCGGTCGACACATGTTTTATCACTGGTCGCCAAAACAAGTTTTTTCAAAATCGCCAAAAAAAAATTTTTTTTTTAGAAAAGAATATTAGAAAATGTTCAACCCCTTTTCATAAAAATTGGTTGACAGGCCGTGAAAAACTAGAAGACAGACAGACAGACACAGATAGGCAGACATATACATAATATACACTTTCGCATTTATAAAATTAGTAGTAAAGTTTCAAATTCTAATCAAATTTTGTTTGATGTGCCTGTGCTCTCAATAATAAGATAGCAATTGGAGATTTTTTTAATTCTTATTTTTAATGCTGCAAAGTTGCACTTGCATGCGTCTCACACGTGTGCACACATGAGGGGCAATCTTGCAGTAAAAGTGACAGACATAACAATACAAAAAATATTGCTTACAAACTTTTTTTAATAAAGGTAGAGGTGGCATTTAAAATTAATTAATTTTACATAAACATTTAACAGATAGGTACATAAATACATACGTAATATAAAAACACACAGATAAATACTTTTCTTATTCACATAAATTACCTTTTCTAAAATTAATGTTTAAAATTTATTTTTGCTTATTTACAGAATACAATGCCACCCAATAAATTCAAGAGTAAAATTTGGAATTTTTTTAAGAAAATTGGTGAAAAAGAAGCTATGTGCAAGTTATGTAACAAGAAGCTAAAAACTTCAGGCAATACGACCAACCTTCGTGGTCATTTAGAGAATGTACATTCACAGCAATGGGAAGATTCTGAAATACCAAACAAAAAGGCAAGAAGAGTTAACATTACTGATTATATAGAAGTAAATGCCGCGACGCCTGGAACTAGTGATTCCAATATTGTCGAACTTTCTTCAGCATCACACAACTACGTGAACACTAATCCTTCGACCAGTTTGGGCAGCATTAAAGAAATAAATTCATCACAAAATTTAGTTGCTAGTACACCATCAAGCATAGATGTTCGTGTTTCCAAGGCAGTTTCACAGCCAAATGTGGATGACTTCATAAACAACATAAAAAGCATAACTTCACAGGATGGAACAAAATCTAAAAAGATAACTGAAGCTATAACGAATTTTATAATCATGGATAATAGACCATTTTCCGCTGTAGAAGGCAAAGGCTTTTTACAGCTAATGAAAGAAGTTTGCCCATTATACAAGGTACCAAGTCGAGAAACAATCAAATCTAGAATTGATGATAAATATGACGCTATGAGTAATCTTTTTAAAACATACATAAAGAATGCTGAAAATTATTGTATCACCTATGATATTTGGACCGAAACCATGCAAAACAAATCATTTGTAGGTCTTACAATACATTTTTTGGACAAATCTAAACTCCTCAGCGGAACCTTGGGTGTTTTTGAATTGACAGAAAGCCACACATCGTTGTATATAACCGAAAAACTTAAAGAAATTTTCGCCGAGTGGAATATTTCTATTGAGAAGGTTTCGGCAATTATAACGGATAGTGATAGTACTTTGATGAAAGTCAATCGTGACATGTTTGGAGAAAAAAAGATTATTCCTTGCTTCGCGCATAAGATCAACTTAGTAGTAACTAAGTCCATAGAAGATGCTAAAAATTGTAATATATTAATAAGTAAGGTTCGAGACATAGTAAAATTTATTAAAAGGAGCGTGAATGCAAGTGATGAGTTAAGGAAAAGGCAAATAGAGATGGGATTGAAAGAAGGCCAAATTAAAAAAATGGTTCTTGATGTACGCACGAGATGGAATTCGTGCTTTTACATGGTACAACGCTTCATGGAATTAGTGTCTATTGTAGGAGCAATACTTTTGACTCGACCGGAAGCACCCGCAATGATCTCAGGTACTGAAATAGATTGCGTAAAAGAAATGATAGAATTACTATGCCCATTTGAAAAATTAACAAGAGAAATTTCTGGAGACAGTTACGTAACGGTGAGCAAAGTTATTCCACTAGTTAGTTGCATTCGGGAAGTAGTAGAAAATATAACACCAAAAAATGAAATGATTCTAGAATTTAAAGAAGAAATAAAAAAACAACTAGTAAGAAGGTTTGATACTATAGAACATTCCGCAATTCTTGCCATCTCAACTGCTCTCGACCCCCGATTTAAATTAATGCATTTTAAAAACGCTGTAGCTAAAGGAAAAGTTATTAGTTACTTAAATAAATATGTGCGGGAATATAACAGCTCACCTACAGCTAGCAATGACGCATCTGATGAGTCCGATAAAGATGATGCAGAATTCGATATTTGGAAATATCATAAGCAATTGACCCATAAAAATATGAAAAACAAATCTGCTACAACTACAGAAACCATCAGTGAAACAGAAGTACAGATGTACCTCTCATCCCCTGTCACGCCTATCAAACGAGACGCTATTGAGATTTGGGATGACATGAAATCTCTATTTCCCAAGCTTGGGAAAATAGCTATGATTTATCTCCCCATCGTTGCCACGTCTGTGCCCAGTGAGCGTTTGTTTTCAGAGGCTGGGGCAACGATTACACAGGACAGAAATAGGCTTCTGGGGTCTAGATTATCCAAGCTTCTCTTTCTAAACTCAATTTCGAAATTATTACATTCAATCAAATAAGATTTATTTGTTATTACTTTATGCTATACTTTACTTTACTTTATTACTATATAAGATTTATTAATACTTTCAAACAAATAAGATTTATTTGTTTGAATGTATTTAAGAGTTTAACGTGGAGTTGTTTGAAACAGATTTCCAAACAGATAAAAAATTAAAGTGGAGATTGAACTAATTTAATCACATGAATTCTATAGAGCTCCGTCAATCATGATTAAACAAGTGTAAATTAATAATTTATAACACCCCCGACAAGTGAAGGTTATAGTAACAAGAAAAGTGCTGATAACTTTCAAACGGCTGAACCAATTTTCTTGGAGTATAGCTAAGAACACTCCCAATTAAGCCACCTTTCAAACAAAAAAAACTAAATTAAAATCGGTTCATTAGTTTAGGAGCTACGATGCCACAGACAGATACACAGATACACACGTCAAACTTATAACACCCCTCTTTTTGGGTCGGGGGTTAATTAGTTCAATCTTCACTTAATTGAATTTTATTTGAACAACTTAGTGCAAAAAAAGAAGTTTGGATAATCTATGTACATCTTACCTACTACAAGAAACAAAAAATATAATATAGGCGTAATGAGTACTCTTAAGAAATAATATGATGACTTTAATATTATGATTATTATGATAGTTCCAACTTCCATTTCATTTTTACATCCAAATAAATTTTATACCTAATTGCTAAAATGTGTTTTATTTTTAAGATAAATTTTGTTGTTTTGTGGTCTGGTTAATATTGGAAGTTAACTAAGGCATTGAATTAAAAATTGGTATTAACTTATCTCTTTTCTTTGTGTTTATTTAAATGTCTCTAACCACGTTTTAAGTCGTGTAATGCTAAGGCATAAGATAAATCTCAGAGCCTTAAGAGCGTTAACGCATGAGCCTGATTGGCAAGTTTAGGTATTTACCCGAGGTTCTTTGTTTGTTTCCGTGAACGGACGTACCGAGTTCAGTTTAGTTTATAACAAACCGTTTTGATCCTAGACGATTTTCAAACGGATTATTTTTTCAATATTTTTAAGTATGTGGTATTAGTTTGTCGTTTTTTTTTAAAACAGTGATGTTTTTTAAAACAGTGTATTGTCTTTATAGATTAAGTACGAGTGAATAAAACTTATAATTGTAGTCAGTACTTAATACTAATCTTACTAGAGTCAAGAAATTATACAAAATTCAACTTTCCTTATTCATATTTACGAAAATATGGTTCCCTTATCATGCACAGTATAAATAATTACACCTACTATATTAATTTTCACATATATATTTATAAAGGCTGGTAAAATAAATGTGAAATCCGTCGAAAATTTAAACAGTCTTAAATATTTAATTTGCAATATTATCAAAAATATAATGCAATGCTACTAATACTCATAAAGACATTGAGCAATTTTTCTTATTTATGGTCCTTTACAATCTTTTCAAATTTTATTGTTAGTACTAAATCGTACTTACCGTAAGCGCAAAACAATGGACAGTACAATGAAAGGGATTAACAGGTACAAAAATGCAGATGTTACACTTGAGTAGGTATATATCTATACTAATAAATAAAATTGGAGTGTCTGTCTGTAATTTCAAAATAACTAAAGCATATTATGGTCATATGGTTATTTGAACGATACTATAACTGAATCACACGTTTTTAAAAATTTTGTCTGTCTGTCTGTCTGGCTGTCTGTTTGAAAAGGCTAATCGTGGGAACGGCTGAACCGATTTTGACGGGATTTTCACAGACAAGTAGAGAATTGACCAGGGAGTAACATAGGCTACTTTTTAACCGACTTTCAAAAAGGGAGTTGTGTTTTTTTACCTATGTACACCGATATCTCCGAGATTTCTGAACCGATTTGCGTCATTTCTTTTTTAATCGATAGAAGAACTTTGCGACATTGTTTCATAAAAAATTTGGAGTCCAACTCCTCAATTCTGACGCTGCAGGGGATCTGACCAATCCACGCGGGCGAAGCTGCGGGCATCAGCTAGTCAAAAATAAGTGCACTGCTACGCGAGTCAGCTAGGGATACAAAAACAAAATAAGATAAAGTTCAAAACTGAAAGTACAAAAACCCACCAACTACTTTTAAAGACTTCACCGCAGATGATTGATTTATATTTGAATATGTATAAATCATTATATACATGTATTCGAAATTTTCATAGTAACTGCTATGATTTGATATCGAACTCGATCCATCTATTTCAAGTTTATTTTTTCTTGATATACATTTCTTTTTCATGTCATGTGTAGGTAATACCAATTTCGATATACTTTTTGGGTTTTGTAGGTTATATCTCTTACATTCGTTTTGATTATGATAAGTTCTTTTATGACATATCGGAAAATTTTATGACATATGACAATATAGCCTCTAACATACGGAATGGTAAAGCTAAGCCAAAGAGAGATCTCATTTATCAAAATTTAATGTGCAGTTTGGCAGTAATAAGTGAATTGATGAGTCGATAAACAAACAAACACGCAACACAACACGTGACAGGTTGTGATGGCAATCAAGGTGGGGACGCCCCGTACACCCACACAATCCCTGGGCTAATCCGGTGCGGGATAGCGCGGGTGACGTGCGGGTGTGCAGAACGTCCCCCGCCTCATACCTCGATTGCCATCTCGACCTGTCACGTACTATACATAGCTGCCGAAAACTCAGTCCTCCCTTAGTTGGATAAAGAATTGTTTTATTCAAAAATAAAACCATCATAAAGATCCACGAGGGATGACCACGTGCAAATGATAGTAATTATCCTATTGTTTCAGGTATTATGCTAGAGTGTACAATGTATACAACCAAAATCTAAATACAAAATACCGTACTAATGCTGTAAAAGACAATAAACTAATGCTATTATGCAAATACAAAAAAAGAAATCATAATGGAATACAAGAAACCGAGCTAATGCCATAAAAGTACGATGAATCATCAAAATTTTATTTAGCGGCTAGGACAAATAGCAAGGGTATTTATTGGCATATAGCATTGTCAGCCGGTAATAACTGTAAAACTATAAGCCTTTAAGAATATTTAATTCTGAAAAGTTATAATTCTAGTCAATAACTAATTATACAAAATTCAACTTTCTGTTTATTTAAAAAACATGGTTTTCCTTATCGCAAACAGTATAATGAAACCTTGATAATTGAGTTTTACAAATTTATAAAAGCTTTTGAAATAAATGTGAAACCCATGTAAAATTAAAACAGTTAAAAATTTAATTTTTAGAAATTATTAAAAATATAGATCAAAGCCACTGCTCTGGTAGGCATTAATCTATTCTATACCGAAATCGCGTTTTACAATCTTTTCAAATTTTGAAAATTAAATTGTTCCCTTTCAATGAAAGGGAACAATAGATACCAATGCAGCTATTTGCTCGAAGCAATACTTATTTATTAACTAGCTGATGCCCGCAGCTTCGCCCGCGTGGATTTAGGTTTCTAAAAATCCCGTGGGAACTTTTGATTTTCCAGGACAAAAGTAGCCTATCCGTAATAGCACGTCCCCGGGATGCAACGCATTTCTGTACCACGTAAAAACATCTAAACGGATGATCCTTTAACAATCCCGAGGGATCACCAGGATTTAGGAATGCAATTCCTTACAGGATCATATAAACACAATTTAAAAACATACAAAAAGTTTTTATCTATCTTTAAGAAAAAATAGCGAGTATTAAAAATATCTAGTATTGAGAAGTGATAGTCGCACTACAATTTCAGGTAAATCGTAAATAATCCGATAACAATTGCTAAGCAAACAAGCGTTACGTCCGTTCTCGGAGAGGCCTCGGCCGGTACTAATTTCCTAGTTCAATTTACTATTGCTCGTTGCACGGTTTTGTAGTGTGTTTCAAGATTATTTTTTGGAAAAAAATATTAATTAAATTTAGATTTTTTTTTCTGTATATATTGCCAATATGTTCTTCTTTAATGAGTACTTAGTTTTATTTATAAATGAAGATAAATAACCCACCTAAATGACAGTTTTATGTGTCTGTAGTTTTATGAAATTATGACTTTTTTGTTTGAACTTTTATAATGTAAAAAATGCCAAACGAAAGATTTGGTTCTGTCATCTTATTAGTTCAGGACCTTTTCTTTGGTAAATATATTTCTTTGTGAGAATCGACCAAGTAACTTTTGATGTAGTGAACGTCAAAGATGACACGAAATCCAAAATTCAGTAATAGTCTTTTGGTATTTTAGGCAATAAAAGATAAACTATGAATAAATTGCAAAATGTTGTCTGTCAATTTAATAAAACAGGAAATATTCTACAAAGTAGTATATAAATGTTTTACATAAATGCAGTGTTTAATAAAATATAGGGGGGCAAAATAGCTTAAAAATAGCTCATACCGGTTCAACAGTCTTAAAAGCTCAACGGTAAAGGAGTGGACTGCAAACCGAATGGTCGCCGGGTATATCCGTTGCACTACTGTGTACCCACTCCTAGCACAACCTTTTCCCTTGGTTGGAGGGGAAAAGGGAATATTAGTCAATTAACATGGCTAATATTCTTTATTAAAAAAAAAAAAACTAAAAATTGGAAAAACATCGATGTATCGTTGTTATCAACGATGTTTTTTTAACATCGATGTTTGTCGTGGGAGCATCGAAGTTTCCCGACATCGATGTTTTTAAGAGCGATGTTGCATCCCTAACACCAAAGTAAGTTGCCTAGCGATAGTCCAATATCCATCGATTATTTTTTGGTACAAGGACCACACAAGTTCCTATTATAAAAAACAATCGATACTATCGATAGTCTATCGATATTGGACTATCGTTAGGCAACTTTACACCACAGCGGATGGCTTGCCTGCCAATCGGAACCCTCGAAGACTCGAAGGCGTTGACAACCATACACAAATAGCCATCCACATGCTTGTTGTTTGCTGTTTGTCACAAGCGTCTGGTGCCGGCATTATACGTAATGAAGAAGAAAACACGAAAGAGGTTGCTCGGTTTCGTTTTGTCAAAAATCAAAATGTCAAAAGGTGCGATTTGACATTATTGTTTGACATTTGCGATTTGTTTTGACTTTTGCCAACTAGACAAAGTACTGTCAATGGCAAAATAATGCTATTTATTTACTGTTTACATCGGTATTTCCATAATATTTTGATGATAAACGTTTGCCTTTGATATGTGGACTTAATTTCGTGTGTTAAAAATGTCGTGGCTTAATCTGAACCAGAGTTTAAGCAGCCTGAAAGGGCAGATTACGAATTTTGCTACGGAAGTGTTATCTGAAGGATCTGCGCAGGATACCGAAGCAGAATCTTCTAGAACTGAATCTTCAGTTAAGGAACTTGAAGAAAAATGCAGAAACCAAGAACTTGAGGTGAGTTTTCTATGTAAAATCTTGCTGTAAAGTAAACATGTATTTGGGTTTGACAGCTGACTTGAAGGTTATGTTTTTCTCATTATTCAATCAATTTTATAACATCGGCTGATTCTATAACTACCAATTGCCACTTCAGTATACCGTAATAGCTATTTTATTGTGGCTAGAAGTCTTCAATACTGTCCATTCTGATTTATGAGTTCATACCTACTCAATATACATATGTTTTGATACTCATCAAAATCATCATATTTATTTCTCAATTTTCTAATGTAAACAGGTAGATAATTCAATTCAATTTAAAATATTCTAAGGTATGGGTATGGGTTCCAACAGATTCAGTATTAGATTAGAGTTGATACTCTAGATTAGTTATATTTTTTAATGCAGAAATACTTGTGATAAGATAAATACTGAATCTAAGAAAAACAATATATTAATTAGTACTTCAATTCAGTTCAGTAAATTACTTTTCAAAAAATCTCTGCTACCTCTGCTATAAATTCATCTCTACTATAATTATAAGGTGGTTATTCTTATAGTTAGTTGTTCATTAACCCTGACCCAAAAAGAGGGGTGTTATAAGTTTGATGTGTGTATCTGTCTGTGGCATCGTAGCTCCTAACTAATGAACCGATTTTAATTTAGTTTTTTTTGTTTGAAACGTAGCTTGATCGAGAGTGTTCTTAGCTACAATCCAAGAAAATCAGTTCAGTCTGAAAGTTATCAGCTCTATTCTAGTTACTGTAATCTTCACTTGTTGGGGGTGATATAAATTTTTAATTTACACTTGTTTGTGTGTGATGCATCATACAGTAACTACTGAATATACTGTGATGAAACTTTTACAATTCACACTTCAATATTGCTCAGAATCACTATCCATATCTAAATATATAAAAGAAAAAGCTGAATGGCTGATCTATCAACGCACAGCTCAAACTACTGGACGGATCTGGCTGAAATTTGACATGCAGATAGCTATTACGACATAGACATCCTCTAAGGATTTTTGAAAATTCAAACCCTAAGGGTCTAAAATTCAAACCCTAAGGGTCTAACAGAGGTCTAAAATTAGGGTAGTACATGTGTCTGAAATCACAGGCATAAGCTAATTAAATATTTTGAAAGTGCATTTATTTGCTGGTTTATTTTTAATCATGGAGCAACAGATCAAAGTGATTTTTTGAATGGATGTAGTTAAAGAACTAGAGAGTGACATAGTTTTTATCTTACAAAGTAAAGAATTCCCACAGTATGTTTAAAAACCTAAATCTACGCAAACAAAGTCACTGGCATCAGCGAATACTTACTGTTAATGGATCAACATAATTTTTTTGCATAGCTATAGTTTAAAACATGGAAAGTGACATCTACTTTTTGTCCCGGAAATCAAAGACTTCCCACAGGATTTTTAAAACCTTAACCAACACGGATGAAGTCCTGGGCATTCTCTAGTTTATCACTACCCTATTAAAAGTGTCTGTCGGTTTCTGGTCTGTTGCTTTGTCCTTCAATCACGTCGCAACAGAGCTACGGATCGATGGGGTTTTTTGCATCAGTATAGGTTATCTGGAATGTGATATCTACTTTTTGTCCCGGAAAATCAAAGAGTTCCCATGGGATTTTTAAAACCTAAACCCACATGGATGAAGTTGTGGGAATCCTCTAGTTTATCACTACCTATATTAAAAGTGTCTGTCGGTTTCTGGTTTGTTGCTTTGTCCTTCAATCACGTCGCAACAGAGCTACGGATCGATGTGATTTTTTGCATCTGTATAGGTTATCTGGAATGTGATATCTACTTTTTGTCCCGGAAAATCAAAGAGTTCCCATGGGATTTTTAAAACCTAAACCCACATGGATGAAGTTGTGGGAATCCTCTAGTTTATCACTACCTATATTAAAAGTGTCTGTCGGTTTCTGGTTTGTTGCTTTGTCCTTCAATCACGTCGCAACAGAGCTACGGATCGATGTGATTTTTTGCATCTGTATAGGTTATCTGGAATGTGATATCTACTTTTTGTCCCGGAAAATCAAAGAGTTCCCATGGGATTTTTAAAACCTAAACCCACATGGATGAAGTTGTGGGAATCCTCTAGTTTATCACTACCTATATTAAAAGTGTCTGTCGGTTTCTGGTTTGTTGCTTTGTCCTTCAATCACGTCGCAACAGAGCTACGGATCGATGTGATTTTTTGCATCTGTATAGGTTATCTGGAATGTGATATCTACTTTTTGTCCCGGAAAATCAAAGAGTTCCCATGGGATTTTTAAAACCTAAACCCACATGGATGAAGTTGTGGGAATCCTCTAGTTTATCACTACCTATATTAAAAGTGTCTGTCGGTTTCTGGTTTGTTGCTTTGTCCTTCAATCACGTCGCAACAGAGCTACGGATCGATGTGATTTTTTGCATCTGTATAGGTTATCTGGAATGTGATATCTACTTTTTGTCCCGGAAAATCAAAGAGTTCCCATGGGATTTTTAAAACCTAAACCCACATGGATGAAGTTGTGGGAATCCTCTAGTTTATCACTACCTATATTAAAAGTGTCTGTCGGTTTCTGGTTTGTTGCTTTGTCCTTCAATCACGTCGCAACAGAGCTACGGATCGATGTGATTTTTTGCATCTGTATAGGTTATCTGGAATGTGATATCTACTTTTGTGCCAGAAAATCAAAGAGTTCCCATGGGACTAAAATCCACCCAGACGAAGTCGCGGGCGTCAGCTAGTCACACTAATATTATAAAGGCGAAAGTTTGTATGTGTGTGTGTGTGTGTGTGTGTGTGTGTATGTTTGTTACTCCTTCACGCAAAAACTACTGAACGGATTTGGCTGAAATTTAGAATGGAGATAGATAATATCCTGAATTAGCACATAGGCTACTTTTTATCCCGGAAAATCAAAGAGTTCCCACGGAATTTCGAAAAACCTAAATCCACGCGGACGAAGTCGCGGGCATCAGCTAGTTATTTATAAGGCAAAGGTAATATCCCTAGAATAGATGTAAGTATGTAGTTACCAGTGAACCACCTTTGGTCCGGAATAGCCGTTGGTACATAGGGTAGATAGGGTATCTCTGTTTGCACTGATAGCCCGCCAGATAAGAGAATTAGCTTTGGGATTGAAAACCTGCAGCGAGTCGTTAGTGGCGCTATAAAATGCTTGGTTTCATTTACGGTTACGTATCGCTAGGGAAAAAACCGGCCAAGTGCGAGTCTGACTCGCGCACTGGTGGTTCTGTACACGGGTATTTTTTCCGGCATTTAGCACGATAAATCAAAAACTATTATGCATAAAAATAAATAAAAGTCTGTTTTAGAATGCATAAGTAAAGCCCTTTCATATGATACTCCACTTGCTATAGTTATCTTATACTTTGAATATTGAAACACATTTTAATTTTTTTTTAAATCATGTAACCACAAATTCGCGGTTTTCAGATTTATTCCTGTACTTGTGCTTTAAGACCTACCTACCTGCCAAATTCCATGATTCTAGGTAAACGGGAAGTACCCTATAGGTTTTCTCGACCGACACGACGGACGGACAGACAGACAGACAGACAACGAAGTGACCCTATAAGGGTCCCTTTTTGCCTTTTGAGGTACGGAATCCTAAAAAGGAAACCCTTATAGGAACACTTCCTTGTCTGTATGTCTATCTGTCGTGTCTGTCAAGATCCGTCAAGAGAATCAGAAAAACTTGGCATGCCTGAGAATCACACTAATGTTATGAAGGCGAAAGTTTGTGTGTATGTGTATGTTTGTTACTCTTTCACGCAAAAACTACTGGACGGATTTGGCTGAAAAGAATGGAGATAGATTATACCCTGGATTAACACATTAACTACTTTTTATCAAGGAAAACGGGATTTTTAAAAATCTATATCCACACGAAGGGAGTCGCGGGCATCCGCTAGTTCTCAAAAATTTTCTCAAAGGTGTGCGAAGTCTGCCAATCGGCACTTGGCCAGCGTGGCGTGGTAGGCTATGGCCATACATTTCTTATTCTGAGACGCACGCCGTCTGTCTGTCAGCTGGCTGTATCTCGTGAACCGTAATAGGTAGAAAGTTGAAATTTTCACAGAATGTGTATTTCTAGTGGCGCTATCTATAACAGCAATTGATAAAGATTTCAAAATGGCCGCCATGAAAATAGAAAAAAAAACTAAAAGTGTTATTTCTTACGAAGTAAGTCGTAAGAAGTACTATGGTACGGAACCCTTCGAGTGCGAGTCCGATTCGCATTTGGCCGATTTTTTTGCTATTTATTTATATTTAGGACAATGGCCTCTTCCCTTGTCTATACAATATGTCAACATCGTTCAGGATATAATCTGTGATTCCGATCCATATCGCCTTCATTCAATGTAAATCGATTATTTATTCTAAATCATTTTGGCGCCAATTTCTAGCTACCTGGTCATTTGGCTCATCGATTATTGTCTATTAGTAAAAAGTTCTACGATTGATGTTTTTAGGGCTCCGTATTTCCAGAGAAAAAAGGAACCCTTACAGGATTACCTTGTTATTGTCTGTCTGTCTGTCTTGTCATCAAGGTATATACCTACCCTATAGGGTAGGTACCTACTTCTTGTGACCTAGAATCATGATTTGGCAGGTAGCGATACAGAAGCTTCTAGCAGAAGTAAAGGGAAATATTGGAAATGTTGTATAGAAGCAGGCGATTTTTTTGCGAAAGTCCACGATTGTATAAGGAACCAAAAAATTTTGAGTGGTTTTGGGATTAGTAATGTTTGTAAAAATTACTTAAAATAAAAAAAAAAAACGATTTCATAAAAATCGAAGGAAACGTGGACGCAGTTATTTTGAATTTTAAATCTGGAATGGATTTAAATTTGGAATTGCTTATGCGAACCGCCAATAGGTCAAAGTGGAATGTATTCGCATAATTCTGCCTCTATACTTTGTTTACTTCTTGATATTGCTATTCAGTGATTGATAGGGCTGTCTCCCTCTACGTTCTTTCCTTCATGATTGAAGATTTTGGCTGTGGTCTTAGAATTAAGAATATTTTTATTCAATTAAACTTTTACAAGTACTTTTGAATCGTCAAAAACGTATCGGCTTTTAAGTATGCCATGGGAACTCTTCAATTTTCCGGGATAAAAAGTAGCCTAAGTCCTTCCCCGGGATGTAAGCTAACTCTGTACCAAACATTAAAATCGTTAATGTGTTGGGCCGCGTGAAAAACTAGCAGACACACACAACTAACTAACTAACTAGTAGACAGACACACTTTCGCTTTTATAATACCTATTAGTTTGGATTCCGATACAAATTAGCCGTTGACTACTATCTCATCTGATGGTAAGTGATGATGCAGCTGATTGTTACAGGCAACACTGAGGGCAGAAAAGGAAGAGGCCGCTCACTAAAAACATAGAGTTGTACTTAAACTTTTATGTATAAGCCTGTAAATCCTGTAAACTGTAAAATTATTGAACTAAATTCATCATGATCAACCCTTCACCGGCTCACTACTAAGGGGTACTACACTACGGGTCTCCTCTCAAAATGAGAAGGGTTTGGTTAATTTCTACCACGCTGGCCAAGTGCGGATCTTTAGACTTCACACACTTGAGATTACTTAGGCTGAAATCTATAAAGCGCACATTGATTTTGCTCTGACTTAAGATTGAGTTAAAACGAGACAGATTTATGTGATAGATATAGCTCTGTCTCGTTTTAACTCTGTCTTAAGTCTAAGCAAAAGCAGAGCGCGCTCTATAGATCTCACCCTAAGAGACGCACATTATGGAGAAGTCAAGCATGCAGGTTTCCTCACTGCCGTTGTTTTTAAAAACCCTTTTTTTCTCGACAACCCCCAATTTATGTGCATAGTTTGATGACGCGTTTCCTACTCCATAGCTTATTCAAGACCTATTACTATCAAACGATCTTCCTGTATGCTCTAAACCTGACGTAGTCCGTAAATGGTAAAAAGGTGACGTGCCTAGTTCCTAAAATAGCACTAATTCTCCTAAACTGATAAGCGAAGTAGGCTAGGTAGGTGGCTTGTCAAGTAATCGCTATTTGGTATAATGTAATTATTGCAAATAAAATACGCGTCACATTGTAGGATTCGCCGTATTAAAAAATGGATAGCCATTTAATAAAAACTGCCAAGTGCGAGTCAGATTCGCGCACCGAGGGTTCCGTAATCCGATATTTTTCCGTGCAAGATGCACGATAAATCAAAAACTATTATGCATATAAATAAATAAAAATCTATTTTAGAATGTACAAGTAAAGCCCTTTTATATGATATCCCACTTGGTTTAGTTATCTTACTTTGAAAATTGAAAATACTAATGTAATGTTTGTTCATGAACACATTTTAATTATTTTGTTGTGATGTAAACCCAAATTCACGGGTTTTGAATTTTTTCCTTTACTTGTGCTATAAGACCTACCTACCTGCCCATGATTATAGGTCAACGGGAAGTACCCTATAGGTTTTCTTGACAGACACGACAGACGGGCAGACAGACAGACAACGAAGACCTCTTCTTCTTCTCTCTGGGCTGGTTTCCGCACTTAAACGTTTCCGTCTGTTGTGCGTGACAACGAAGACCTATTACGGTGCCATTTTCTTTTGAGGTACGGAACCCAAAAAATTGGCTAAGTGCAAGCCGGAGTGGCGCACCGAGGGCTGGAGAGATTTTTAATTTATAGACTAGCGCTTGGCTTCAATTACACCTGCTGGCAAGTGATGATGCAGTCGATGGAGCGCGTTTGCCTAGAAGTTGCCTATTCACTCTTGACTTGAAGGTACCCATATTAAAATTGGAGGGGAAAACTGATGCCGGAAGGGCGTTCCATCTAGCAGTTCGAAATAGAAACGAGGAGGCAAATCGCTTTGTATACATTTCCGTGGAATTTCGACTACGTATGGATGGAGACATTGGCGATGCCTTGCATTGTTTTTTTTTTTTTTAATATAATATTTTTCTTTTCAGATTGCAGCATTGAAAAAACTGAATGATGAATTGCAAACGACATTGCAATCTGAGGTAAGTTTAATTAATTTCTTATCCAAAAGTACCAACCAACCAATGTTTTTAACCGACTGCGGCAAAGCCAAAACGAAGGGTTATGACTTTAGCAGTCTATGTATCTATGAATGTTTGTATGTATCTTTGTATCAAACTTTGTATCCAAATTCTGTGTGTTCAACCGTAGCGCCTAAACTACTGGACCGATTTTGATGAATGAGGCGTCAATTGATTCGTTGTAAAGATCCGGGTGACATAGGCTCTATTTTATTCGAAAAAAAATTGCCCTAACGGATGTTACTACAAAAAAGGGGGTGTCTCCAAATTTTTTTTTTTTTTTTGCTATTGTATCGAGTGATGTCAAATGAAAGAGGAAAAATTCTGAGTTCATAATATACAATAACATTAAAATATACCAAGCGACAGAAAAACAATTTTACTCTAACATTTCAGCGTTTATTAAGACGATCGCAGTCGGGTTTTAGTTTTTCCTTTACTTGTTATAGTTTCAATAGTTTTCTGTGACTACAGTCACTTTCAGCCAGAAAAACCACTTTCGGCTTCGGTCGAAACGGGCCGAAGTGTTGGCCAAAGTCAAAGGTTTCTATAGCAAGCGCCGAATAAGTAAAAACCTTATGTACCTAGGTAGGTACGCGTAGTATAAATCACTTATTTCATAAAAATGTAATTAATATTATTGATGTAAGAGATAATCGCGAGCAAACCGTATGTGTGTATAATGCACTGTATATTATACATACGGTTTATATTATACAGAACTTTCTTTTTCAAACTAGGTTAAAAAGCTCAGCCACTTTAAAATTTTAAGTAGGTACGACCTTTGCCGTTAGACCATCCTTACAAAACTACTGATTTTATCACCAAAAAAAAATTAAACAAATTATACAAAATCAGAGCCTTTTGTAAATATTCTAAAAGTATCGATATTAATCAGTGCAGTCTATTTGACAACATTTCATTTACATAACGTTTTTAAAAGACATTAATATTTACTACTTCCCGAGTCCCTTTTTTACGATCAAAATTAGTTATTTTGAATTTTTTAGGGCCACCCGTGTTCCACTTTAAAATATGGTCTCTAATTTATTTATTACTAACTGATGACCCGCGACTTCGTCCGCGTGGATTTACGTTTTTCAAAATCCAGGAACTTTTTGATTTTACGGGATAAAAAGCTTATGTCACTCTCCAGGTCTTTCACTGTCACATACAAAAAAATATCACGTCGATCCGTTGCTCCGTTGCGAATTCTACCTACCTTTCAAGATTCTAGGTCTACGGGTAGTAGCCTATAGGTTTTCTTGACACAGACAGACAGACAGACAGACAGGCAGACAGACAGACAACGAAATGATCCCATAAGGGTTCCTTTTTTCCTTTTGAGGTAGGAAACCCTAAAAACAACTGCACGGCATCCATAACAACCCAAACCTCTGAAAACAATCTGAAAAAGTTTTTCCACTCTTGTAAAGTTGCCAATTTTGGCTTACGTGGAGTTAGAATTTAAGGCCGATTCACACCAACACACACGTGACACGTGCGTAGTGACACGCGCGTAAACCCCTAACACACCGGGTTACGCAAACGTCTACGCTTTACGCAAGCGGTGTGCCATGTTTCATACAGCTCCATACATTACAACGCAATGGTACGCGCTACGTCTACGCTTACGCAGCCTGTGTGAACGAGCTGTTAAACGTCGATTTATATTAGTAGGACTATATGGTTTTGAACTGTAGCCGGTCTGAACAAAGCGTTAACGTGCTAGGTACGGGGAGATAAATGTATTGATCGATCTCAAACGGGGTTGATAAGGGGATATAAAAGCAATAGATAACAGACTTACGGCTTTGTTTAGTGGACGCCGAGCCTGGGCGGTGGAGGTAAGTAATAGCTTTAAGCATTAGACTAAGTTCAGAATAATGTTGTTAAGACTATCGTATAGTGAAAAAACACGACGCGAGTAGGTATTTTTAACCCCCGACCCAAAAAGAGGGGTGTTATAAGTTTGACGTGTGTATCTGTGTATCTGTCGGCGGTATCGTAGCTCCTAAACGAATGAACCGATTTTGATTTAGTTTCTTTTTGTTTGAAAGGTGGCTTGATCGAGAGTGTTCTTAGCTATAATCCAAGAAAATCCGTTCAGCCGTTTGAAAGTTATCAGCTCTTTTCCAGTTACTGTAACCTTCACTTTTCGGGGGTGTTATAAATTTTTAATTTACAATAATTGTATTCTTGAAATATTGTGGTGGTATAAAGTTTTCCCCCAAACGTTTACAAAATAAGATAAATTTCAGTCTCATCTAGGTTCGTACATCAATGCATCAATCATTATAACAACCGCAATTGTTGTCATTGGCTGAATTTATGGCATTCTTGTTGCAACGCCGGTATACGGCGCTGCAATTGCTTGTATACAGTATGGCATATTATTGTAAATTGTACATTTGAAAAGAGCAACCGCCGAGTTTCTTGCTGGTTCTTCTCGGTAGGAACAGCATTCCGAACCAGTGGTAGATTATTTTGACGATTCAAAAGCACTTGTAAAAGTTTAATTGAATAAAAATAATTTGAATTTGAATTTGAATTTGAATTTCAACAATGAATTGTAGCCAATAGTGAGCGAGCATCAACCAATCAGAGGTGATTGCGATCGTGACATTGTAGCTGACATTCAACCGCAATTGAGCACCAGGTTTTCAGGTTTGTTCAGATTCTAATAAGAATTAGAATCTGAACTCTAGTCTCTGTAGTTGTTCTTTTCATAAATGAAAAGAGCCGGAAAGAAACTCAGTAGATCCTTTATAGGGTTCCGTACCTCAAAAGGAAAAACGGAACCCTTATAGGATCACTTTGTTGTCTGTCTGTCCGTCCGTCCGTCCGTCCGTCGTGTCTGTCAAGAAAACCTATAGGGTACTTCCTGCATGACCCTGCCCCTATTTTCAGGGTAGTAACCAGTCACCAATTACCATTTGTATTGTATAAAATTATCGGGTTTCCTCCATAAAAATCCTATTAATTTATACGGGAGGACAAAGGTCAGGACGAGTTGTAACTTGTATGTATGTTAACATTTTTGTATGCAAATCGTATGCATTGAATGCGTTTCGGTGTAAATTTTTAAAATGGACTAGTTATAGGACTCTGGGGTTTGTTTGCGTTTTTAAGGTTGAGTAACCAAGAGGTAGATATAATATGTACTTATTGAAATATTTACGGCTTAACCATGGCTTAACATTTAAAAAACCGGTCAAGTGCGAGTCGGACCTCGCTATAGGGTTCCGTTCATAATAATTATGAACATTATATTTTGGGTAGGTAGGTACTAGGTAGGTATATGAAATATTTCTTTTCCGAATTAGAACATCGCAGTAAACCGTGAAAGAAAACCCCAAAAAATGTTTTGGTCACAGCTTACAAACTATTTTAAGTCGTTGTTTTCAGTATTTGTTTTTTAAATACAGTAAGTAGGTATATGGTACATAATATACTAAAATATCATATTATGCCTAACTAGTTTAGTTTACGAGCTAGAGAACTGTGACACGCGGACAGACAGACAGCAGAGTGACATTAATCGGGCTCCGTTTTTAATTTTTACCTTTTGGATACGGAACCCTAAAAATGATGGCAATGCAATAGCCAAAAGTTTCATGATACCGCTGAAGTTTGACTGCCGATACCTCGCGACTCGCGTTGCACCTCCGTCCGCCGCATTGCATTTTCATGAAGCCTTTTCAACTCCACGCACACATGCTGAAAACGTCCATGTGTACGTGGAGGCGTGTAAATCCACGCGCGCAGGCGCCGCCTTAACGCTCAGTTAACCCGTAGACGTCACCGAGTGCGGACGTGCCTTCTACACACACCATAATTATAAACTTTTTGTGTTAGTTCAAATAAGATTACCGCGTTTCTTGTGTAGGATATCCGCAAGAATTTTTTGGTGAGTCTTCTTCAATTTTTGTTTGCGTACGCCATTTTTGTACTTCTTTAGCGCGTGTTTGTTTTTGATTAGCAACGGTGTGAGGTTGCGCAGGTTAAGTTAGGGATACTCTTTTTTTTTCTTTCGCTGTTTATTTTTCACTTATTCTTCTTTACACAAACTTACTAAACTCCGTGACTCAACGTCACGGAGTTTAGTAAGTTTGTCGTGACATCATTTTTACGGTACATTACGTCTTTCTTCGTGTCTTAACTCTTGAAATACGTGATATTTTAACAAAAAAAAGTTAAAGTTAGTGTTCTCATTTTTTTTTATATTTACGGTGCCAGCTAGGTCTTGATGATCTTAAATTTTAATTTGTGGCTTAAAAGTCCAAGGGTTTTACTGCTTAATGCTAATTAAAAAATATACTTTTATTAGTACTTACTTATTAGTACTTCTAGGAATTCAGAGAAATCCAAACGATTAGTAGGTTCCCTTACTAAATAATTCCATCATTATGATAGGTTCTAAATCAATCAATACCATCAATCATGAGTGATGAATGATTGATGGAGCAGAGTATTATCCAGGTATTTGTCATGCAAGCATTTAAGCAAAGGGGTTATTGAAAAATATGAAAATTCGTCAGTTTTCAAGTTGTATCCATGAAAATCAGTTTTTTGACTTTCGGTTAAAAATGAAGAAATACCTACGTGTTTCAGGATTTTTAGAAATTCCACTTGTCACCGATATTCATAGCCTACATTCGGGCGAAGCTGAGGCGGATCATCTATAGTAGGCGACAGCCGACAGGTCGAGATGGCCATCGGGGTATGAGGCGGGGGGACGCCCCGCACACCCGCGCTATCCCGCACCGGGTTAGCACGGGGCTCTGCGGCTGTGCCGGCGTCCACACCCCGATTGCCATCTTAACCTGTCGCGTATTATAGTTAGTCACTATTCTAGTAATAAGAAAGATAAGAAATAATAGTCCGGCCCCAATACCCTTCCTTGTGGAACACCACGTCTGGAACTAAAGCGACGACATGTTGCACTGTAAATATGAGGTGTAGTTAAAATAACAATGCTTATTTACACAGAGCTATCGCGCCTTGACACCATTGTACGGCCCAGTACTCAGGTATAACCACAGAACTAAAAATATATCTATACTTAGATAGATATTCTTTATTGCTACCCAAAACATCTAAATCTAGCTAAACATTTTAAAAAAAAAGGTGATTTACTGACTGATCTATCAACGCTCAGATCAAACTACTGGACGGATCGGGCTGAGATTTGGCATGCAGATAGCTATTATGACGTAGACATCCGCTAAGAAAAGATTTGTGAAAATTCAGCCCCTAAAATAAAATAGAGGTTTCAAATTTGTGCCCATATAAAAAAACCAGCCAAGTGCGAGTCAGACTCGCGCACTGAGGGTTCCGTACTCGGGTATTTTTTCCAACATTTTGTACAATAAATCAAAAACTAAATTACATAAAAATAAATAAATAATATTTGCTTTAGAATGTGCAGGTAAAGCCCTTTCATATCATACCCCACTTGGTATAGTTATCTTACTATGAAAATTGAAACATATTTTAATTTCTTTCAAATGATGTAACCACAAATTCGGGGGTTACAGATTTATTCCTGTACTTGTGCTATAAGACCTACCTCCCTGCCAAACATGATTCTACTCTCAATGGGAAGTACCCTATCGGTTTCTTGACAGACACGACGGACGGAGGGACAGACAGACAGACTGATAGACAGACAGACAGACAGACAGACAGACAGACAGACAGACAGACAGACAGACAACAAAGTGATCCTATAAGGGTTCTGTTTTTCCTTTTGAGGTACGGAACCCTAAAAATTAAGTGTTCAAAGACGATCTTTATCATCAAAAGTGATCTCCTCCAGACAACCCTATCCATATCCATACTTCCACACTAATAGTACTAATGCGAATGTGTCTGTCCGTCTATCTGCTGGCTTTTCACTGCTACAGAGGTAACTTGCATCCCAGGGAAGGATATAACTTACTTTTGTCCCGAAAAATCAAAGGGAACCCACGGGATTTTTAGAAAAGTGAAACTTGGGGATAAAATCGCTTGCATTACCTAGTGGCGTAATAATTTTAAAATATTTTTTTGAAATTAATTAGGAATGCTGCCTCCCCTTACCTCAAAAAAACAGAGCCTATTCGAAAACTCTAGTACAGATTTCAGGAAAACCTATATAAGAAGTTTATTACCTTAAAATAATATGATAAATCTCTCAATATTGGGCGCACAAGGTTACATATTCATCGTACGGAACCCAACCCGGTTTTTTTAACTTTGTCAAAATTTGAACGAAGCGTAGGCAATTTGACCTCCGCAATTGCAACTTAAGGTAATTGCTATTTGACAAATCGCAAAAATGCTGTACTTTGAAGTAAATTGTTTATTTTTCTAAAGCATTAACAGCTATTAAATACATGCAATTAAAAACTTCAGTTTGTGAAGATTATAAGGGCCTCTTTTAATTTAGTATACATTATCCCAATAAATAAAAAAAACAAGTTGAAAACATTGCTGTTCGCAACTTGTTCTGTAAAAATTTACTTTAACATCTTGATGCTTTGAAGCCAACCTCCAGAAAATGATATGTTTAGGTTTAACAATCAATTCGAACTGTTAGTTTTATACTAAATGTTTTTCATTTCTTAAATAATCTAAAACTAACCAAAAAACTTCCTGTGCTATTTATTTTCTTGCAGGCGCTCTATGGAACTCAGTGTCCACTGGACTGTCATGGCGGAAGGACTGTGCGCGTCATTTCGTCGCAAAATATTATTTAAAATGAATTTAAGCTTATTATTTTTGAATGAAAGTTGTGTTTATAATCGTTGAAAAATAAAATAGGGATTTTTTCATTTCTAAATGAAGCCTGCTTATATACTAAAATTTATTCTAAAGTCACGGTTTTACCAGGTAAATACTCGGAGGTTGTCATAGATTATGATGACAGATAGTAAGTGTTCTAAATAGGTATTATACCTATGTTTTTTAGGAGATAGCGCGCCTCGTTCCGGGTGCCGTGTTCCGAAATGGATTTCGTAGTAGTGCAAGTTTGGTGCAAGCCCCACATGACGGAGGGGTATGCGTCAGGCATTTCCTGTGTACAAAAAAGACCTATATTTCGGATCCATTTTTCATCACTGACATCATGCACTATTCAAAGACTGGTCTTCAAGCATTGAGGAATTTTGGACGAGAGACATCTCGAAGGTTCCCGAAGGCTGCCTAACTGAGTTAGATTTGTCGGCTAGCTAGCTTTTTTTGAAATTGGACCTACTTAGCTGGATTATGTGTTAGAGATTTCTTATGAGATATTATATGTACATAATAATATAACCATCATAAGAAAGCTCAGATTCATGCTGCGGGCAATGGGGAGAGCCTAAAGGTTGGAACGCCATTTCGGCGGCCGTGTTTCCTGCCATATATACCTTAGATACCTGCAAGCCAAGAGTGAATAGGCATCTTCTAGGTAAGCGTGCTCCAACTTGGACCTCATCATTGCTTTTTTTAAAGCATGATTGTCGTCAAGCGCAAGCGCAAAGATTCAGGCGGCGCAAACCCGTAGCATGTGGAAGACCCTATTAAAGACCTATGTTCACTGTGGACGTCTGTCGGTTGATGTTGATGATTATGTCTTTAGTGCAAGTAGTTCAGTAGTTTCAGAGTTTATCGATAACAAACAAACCTTTCCTCTTCATAATATATGTACTTAGTAGCGCAAACTTGGAAAAAATCTCGTGGAAACTCTTTGATTTTCCGAGATAAATGTCATTTTACCTGGCAGCCCTAATCAATTTTATCACTGATAATAATAACTAATTCATAACCGTTAAACCTAAGAGTCAAAATCTCGTTTTTCTAGTCGAGTTCCGTAGGCTCTTTGAACTCACCGCATCCCAAGAAAACCTACCATTAGATGTAGGAATAATGGAAAGAGGTCACAACCCTCAGCAATAAAGAATACGATGCGGAGAGAGATGTCACTCTCAAGGTCTTTAAATGTATCCATGCAAAAAACCACGTCGACTGGTTGCTCCGTTGTAGCGTGATTGAATATTAAACCAACAAACACACTTTCGCATTTGAAATATGGCCAATGATTATAAGAAACAGTTTAAATCTCTCTCTGCTCTCCGAGAGACGTTAGGCAAAGTGAACACGAATTATGATACTTCTGTGTTCTTATACAAGCTTAGGTCTCTCAATTTTGTCAATTAATGTCAAATTTCTTTCTCAGATCAAAACCTAGTAAGTGGTTTAAATTCAAGAGAAGTTTAGGAACACACCTTTGAGAACACGGAAAACTTGCAGGTATGCAGGTTTCCTCACGATGTTTTCCTTCGCCGTTAAAGCAAGTGATATTAAATTGCTTAAAACGCACATAACTGAAAAGTTAGTAGAACGTGATTCCAGGATCGAACCCCCGACCTTCGATTAGGAGGCGGACGTTCTAACCACTAGGCTATGACAGTTTTTAAATTAAAGGGGTTTAAATATTTTAGTGTGAAGACTGGCCTACACATTTATTCATTACATGTGCATCATTTTCTTTTTTAGGGTTCTGTACCTCAAAATGAAAAACGGAGCTCTTAAAGGATCACTTTGTTGTCTGTCCATTTGTCCGTCCGTCCGTCAAGAAAACCTATACAGTACTTCCCGTTGATCTAGAATCACGAAATTTGTTCTCGGATTTATTCCTTTACTTGGGCTATGAGAGTTGAGACCTCTCTACCTGCCCATAATTCTAGGTTAACGGGAAATACCCTATCGGTTTCCTTGACAGACACGACAGACGGACAGAAAGACAGACAACAAAGTGATCCTATAAGGGTCCCGTGTTTCCTTTTGAGATATGGAACCCTAAAAACATTATGTAAGTATGCAAAGTATTTCCCTTGCAAACCATATTTAACAGTTGACATGTAGAGGTCAGAACTCCTTTTGACTTTTCCTATCTTACTTTTAAGTTTTAATGCATTATTAAGTATTTACTGTTTTGACATGGTATTTAGATAATGGGTGATATTTATTTTATTTAATCTAATTCCTTTGAAAAACTTAGTAAGGCGCATTAATCTATAAAAAACCTAGCGAGTTCATAGACTTACTATGTTTTAAAATGGTCAAAGCGACTTACTAGCTTTTAATTTTACTTTAATGTGGGTGTCCTTACAATACAACGGGACATACTATGAAAGTTAGGCTTATGACATAAAACGATTTTCGGAAAAATGACATTTACTTTGTTTTGATATGGGGCGGTCGATATAATTAGGTACTAGGGTAAAGGCTCAAGTAAATGAACAGATTGGACGTTTTTACATGTATTAAGAGCTGGAATAAAAAACCGGCTGATATACCTTTTTTAAATATTTTCTTACAAATTCTTACACTTTTTTCAATTTCAATTTCAAAACCGTGTTCCGTTCAAACCGTTCAAAAGTGCGTGTGCGTGCGTCCATGTGTGTGTGTGTGTGAGTGTGTGTGAGTATATACTTGTCTGTATGTTTGTACGAGTGTTTGTGAGTTTGGTATTGCGTTGTATAACCACATGAGTAGCGAACAGAGTCAAAGCTTCATATAAGCGCGCTACGATAGGTACTACACTACTACAAGCTTGAGGCGCGTGTGTGCGTGAGCACAGGCGCTACGTCGCGTACGGAGAGAAATCGGTTTATACCGGTTCGGCCTGTGCTCAAGCTCAGGGGCTGCAGTACACGTCGCGCGTCGTGTTTTCATTTAATTTAATGTTAATGATAATAATTTAAATAGTGTTTACAATCTATTTTCTTGAACTGTCATAGATTTTGTTCAAAATCAATATCTGAGGATCCCTAGGATCACAAAACAGGAAATTGTTACCAAAACTTAAAACAGTTGGCACCATTTTGTAATTCTTTGTTAATTGACCGATTTCGTTCAAAATCGATATTTAGAGCTCCCTGGGATCACAAAATAAGAAACTGTTACCAAAATTTAAAAAAGTCGACGCCATTTTGTAATTCTTTGTTAATTGACCGATTTCGTTGAAAATCGATATTTAGAGCTCCCTGGGATCACAAAATAAGAAACTGTTACCAAAATTTAAAAAAGTCGACGACATTTTGAAATTCTTTGTTAATTGACCGATTTCGTTCAAAATCGATATTTAGAGCTCCCTGGGATCACAAAATAAGAAACTGTTACCAAAATTTAAAAAAGTCGACGCCATTTTGAAATTCTTTGTTAATTGACCGATTTCGTTCAAAATCGATATTTAGAGCTCCCTGGCATCACAAAAAAGGAAACTGTTACCAAAATTTAAAAAAGTCGACGCCATTTTGAAATTCTTTGTTAATTGACCGATTTCGTTCAAAATCGATATTTAGAGCTCCCTGGCATCACAAAAAAGGAAACTGTTACCAAAATTTAAAAAAGTCGACGCCATTTTGAAATTCTTTGTTAATTGACCGATTTCGTTCAAAATCGATATTTAGAGCTCCCTGGGATCACAAAAAAGGAAACTGTTACCAAAATTTAAAAAAGTCGACGCCATTTTGAAATTCTTTGTTAATTGACCGATTTCGTTCAAAATCGATATTTAGAGCTCCCTGGCATCACAAAATAAGAAACTGTTACCAAAATTTAAAAAAGTCGACGCCATTTTGAAATTCTTTGTTGATTGACCGATTTGGTTCAAAATCGATATTTAAAGCTCCCTGGGATCACAAAAAGGAAACTGTTACCAAAATTTAAAAAATATTTTTAACCGACTTCAAAAAAAGGAAGAGGTTCTGAATTCCTCGGTATCTTTTTTTTTTAACGTATGTTCCCCGATTACTCAAAGACGCCTGGACCAATTTGGATTTTTTTTTGTTTGATAGGGTATACTTCGCAGGTGGTCCCATATAAATTTGATGAAGATCTGATGAATATCTTCCGAGATGGAGAACGGAACTCCTCAATGGATAAGAGCAAATTGCTCGCGATCTTAATATCGATGCTCGATAATATCTTAGTAAACAGTAGGGTTTTAACTGGGTATGGCATGTACAGTGGGGCCACTAAAAATTGTGAAATAAAAAAATTTCAAAAGAAAAATAAAACCGACTTCAAAAACCACAATCACTAAAATTATTTTTACTTTTTAGTGTTTGTGGTTTTTGAAGTCGGTTTAATTTTTCTTTAGATTTTTTTTAAAATATTTATTCTGGTATTCTTCTTTCTTGGATAAGGATCCCTCTTGGGTATCCCCATTTCTCTCTGTCTTTGGTACTATCAAGCTAATTTTCTCTCGCGATTTGCACAATAGCATTAGACCAACGCGTCTTCGGTCTACCTATTTTTCTTTTGCCTGCTGGACCTGGCCAAGGGGAGATTTTTCCTGTCCTTCTTTCATCTGTAAAAATCGATACAATATGACCATTTGCATTTCAGTTTTAGGGCATGTCTCAAGGTGTCTGTAGGCTTTGTCTTTTTTCTTATGTCTTCAATTCTCACTTTGAATATTTTTTCCTTAAGTTATGCTCCTTGCCATCGCCCTTTAGCAAGTCACTATTATTCTTTTTATATTCTTTGTCTGGACCCATGTTTGGCTGGCATAGGTGAGGCATGGCAGGATGCATGTATCTGTAACGGATCTTTTAAGATGTACTGGGTAAGCTCCTTTCATTCTTTCCTTTTGTGCCCAGTACTTGTTCGAACTGATGTTAATCCGTCTGTCTACTTCCTCTTCTGCACTTGTAACGCTGAATGAGACTTGTTTTTTAAGATACATTTAGGAGCATAGGTATTGTAGTTCCAATACTTAATTGTATTTATTTGCCTGTAACTATAAATATGGCGGCTGATTGAATGAGGCCGATTGTTGTAGGTACCTCTGCGAAACTGTTCAAAAATAGTAAACTGAAGTAAGTAAGTACTACTTACAAAATTATGTCGCTTTTCATTGATAAATATGGATTTCGAAAATTTGACCACATTTCCAAATTTCGCGATATATAAAGTGGCTTCCGATTCCAAATCATTTCACTGGCATACAAAATTCAACTTTTTTGTTTTATTAGGTTTTGAAACTGTTTCTTACTAATTTGACGTCGCTGATTTCAGATCTACTTTAATTTTTTACACAGCAGCTCTAGTTTTTGAGATACAGGTACCCCCATATTTTGCACTATACTCACACTTTGTATGTTCACACTTTATTAAGATCACACAAGTAATTTCCAAAATTTATCGAGGTGTTAACATCAAGAAGAACATCTGCAAGTTATTCCAATCATTTTTGTACCATTTGGTGGCGAGTACGTATTAAAGAATGTCGCGCAAGTGTGTCTAACTTTGTAAAACAAGCATACTCGGGCTACTTTGAGAACCCATTAGCAGCTAACAGCAAGGCCTGGACTCCAAATTTTTATATGTGGAAGCTGTATTTCCTCATTGCGTTTATGAGCAAATAAGAATAGACCCTACTTTTACTAAAAAAAGTATTATAATTTGGCGCGAACCATCTAAACACCATGATGATTATTATTTCTGCATTGTGAATATAACCAGAAGAAACAGCAAAAAAATTGTTCCAAGCGACTCTATTGTAACTTGCAGTCTACAATTAGAACGATTCTGACTTCTGGTGATAAATCTGTACCTCAGCCCCAACCCAGTACCTCCAATCTACTTCAAGAACTTTCAGAAGGTAGTGACGATGTAGTGACTTTTACATCTCAACTTAGACTATTCAATCAAAATGATTTGGACCAATATTCAATCAGAATGATTTGAGATGAGAGATCTTAGATTGTCTAAAAAGCATCAGAACATGTGGCTTCTCGGCTCAAAGGAACAAATCTGATAACATGTGTTACGGTATATTGTTCTCACTACTCTCAAAACATTCAGCAGCTGATGTTGCACTTCCAGCGACTTGGGTGCAACATGGGCATTAAGTTTTTCTCTATTATACAGAAAGGGCTCTATTATACATTCTGAAACAGGTTTTATTTATTATTATTATGTAAAATAGTTTTTGATTTATCGCGCAAAATGTAGAAAAAAATATACAATAAGTCAAAAACTGTGAAAATCTGACAATTTTTTTTGAATTCCAAGCCGAAAATATATTTAAGAATTTATTTATTAATAGGAATCGAGAGTTTATGCACTAGATAGAGTTCGTTCATTCACTGAAATTCCCAGTTCATTTACTGGCAATTTATCCTTTTGTTAAATAAAATAAGTTATAATAATTAATACCACGCATTTTATTTGATTTTTTGATATTTAAATAATTTAAGAGTGTATACCTACTGTGTACAGACACACAAAATATAAAAATTATATATAGAACGATTCTCATATACCTTAATTTTAGGTCAATGTCAGGGTAGTCCTTATTCGTTCATGTACTGGATCTTTTACCCTCCTACGTCAAAATACTAAAAGTCCGCGTAAATTTCGCAGATTGAAATGTCTGCTTGATTAATTGTCAATAGAGGGTCATGACATGTCAAAATTGCTAGTTTGAAGGTGAAATCGTCTATGTCATTCGCATTATCTTTCCTCTTAATAGTGATTATTATCAGTTGTTTGTACTTGAAGTATTCAAATTTTAATGTTTTCGCGACTTTAGCTAATACAATATTAACCTTCATTTTACGAGAATCACGATACTATATTAATATTTAATGCTTAATAAAATTCTTTATTGACATTTAAGTTTTACGTGTAGGTAAACCTTGGTTAGGTATCAGTTAAGTCTATGTTAACCTAGTAAGGTTAACATACCTAACCTTAACAGGGCTCTCTCCGTCACTCGTTTCATACAATCGTAGTTCCAATTTCATTTGAATATTAAGCAACCAAAGTCCATGAAATTTTGCAGACATATTCTAGAAACCAATATCCAGCCACACACCACACACACCACAACCACAGATACATTTTATTAGTTTCTAGAACGAGTCTACAAAATTTCATCGAATTTGGAATTTAGATAACTATTCAAGGGCCCAACCGATTTTGACAAAATAAATAATACGTCATAGATTGGTCTTGACTCTTGATGGTGCAATTGTCACTGAGTATCTTCTACATAAAATTCTTAAAAAATGATTATGTGCTTTAATGGGCAGGCTGAAAAAGATGCAGTGCATGCACGAACCGCATTCGAGGTTTTTTTTTAAACTTTTTAAAGGTACTTGTTATATAGGTACTGTAACAAGCAGGTGGTTGAGCCTCCATATTTGGACTCCGAAGTCCAAACATATTATTATGACCCATCCAAAGAATATGAAAATTTTATTTGTACAAACCATAGCAACGGCTCACATTTAGAAATCAAACTATTTCCCACCCTCAGTAGATTTACATAAGGTTTATATTTGAAAGCTGCCCACAGTTTGATCAGCTGGTCAGAGGTCTGAGGTATCTACCAACTGATCCAACATTGCAGGTATAGCTTGTTAATAATTCTCCGAGAAATACAAACAGTACATAGTTTTAGTGATTGTGTAATGAGAATATCGAAATAAAAGTCTAGCAGTTTTTTCCTACACTTTTAATACAGGACCTACAATTTTTAACCCCCGACCCAAAAAGACGGGTGTTATAAGTTCGACGTGTGTATCTGCGTATCTGTCTGTGGCATCGTAGCTCCTAAACTAATGGACTGATTTTAATTCAGTTTTTTTGTTTGAAAGGTGGCTTGGTCAAGAGTGTTCTTAGCTATAATCCAAGAAAATCGGTTCAGCCGTTTGAAAGTTATCAGCTCTTTTCTAGTTACTGTAACCTTCACTTGTCGGGGGTGCTATAAATTTTAAAATTTACACTTGTCACGGACTCGGACGGTCTGAGTTTTTATATCTGTACGGACTCGGATCGGATGAGTGCGTAACCACTCTCAGTCTATAAATCGATCAAAGATTTCGAGTTTTTTTTCTGACCTATGAATATTTCTTTGTCATATCTTCACATTATCTTCACATATCCACGTCATATCCACCATATTGCATTTGTCTTGATACCTATCACACTATCACACTAATAGTCACACTAATATTATAAAGGAGAAAGTTTGTAGGTATGTGTGTGTGTGTGTGTGTGTATGTTTGTTACTCCTTCACGCAAAAACTACTGGACGGATTGGGCTGAAATTTAGAATGGAGATAGATTATACCCTGGATTAGCACATAGGCTACTTTTTATCCCGGAAAATCAAAGAGTTCCCACGGGAATTTTAAAAACCTACATCCACGCGTACGAAGTCGCGGGTATCAGCTAGTGAAGTCATAAAGGAGAAAGTTTGTATGTGTGTGTGTGTGTGTGTATGTTTGTTACTCCTTCACGCAAAAACTACTGGACGGATTTGGCTGAAATTTGGAGTGGAGATAGATAATATCCAGGATTAGCACATAGGCTACTTTTTATCCCGGAAAATCAAAGAGTTCCCACGGGATTTCAAATTTTATCGACATTTTGCACGATAAATCAAAAACCACTATCCATAAAAATAAATAAAAATCTGTTTTAGAATGTACAAGTAAAACCCTTTTATATGATACCCCACTTTGTATAGTTATCTTACTTTGAAAATTTAAACACATTTTTTTTTAAATTATGTAACCACAAATTCACGGTTTTCGGATTTATTCCTTTACTTGTGCTATAAGACCTATCTACCTGCCAAATTTCATAATTCTAGGTCAACGAGAAGTACCCTATAGTTTTTCTTGACAGACACGACGGACGGACGGACGGACGGACGGACAGACAGACACAGATAGACAGACAGGCAGACAACAAAGTGATCCTATAAGGGTTTCGTTTTTCCTTTTAAAAGGTACGGAACCCTAAAAAACATCAGCGATAAAAAATTACGCAATAATTTTATAAAATAAAAATAAATGTGAAAATATGATTCTCTCAGCCCCGCCATCTTTTTATTAGGCGTCCTTTAGACGATAGGTTTTGCTGTTTTGTCAGTCGCTGCTGTGATTGACGGATAACCTCATGTCATGTTAGATTAGAATGACGAATATCTGTATACTCGATAGCTCTCTGCTCCATCAATCGTTCATCACTCTGAAGTCATGATTGATAAAATTAAAACCTATATTAATGGACCTCTAACACTGAGGGTGAGATTTATAACGCGCACTTTGACTTTGCTCAGACTTAAGATTGAGTTAAAACGAGACAGATTTATGTGAGAGATATACATCTGTCTCGTTTTAACTCTGGCTTAAGTCTAAGCAAAGTCTGAGTGCGGTTTATAGATCTCACCCTGAATTTCACAGTCAAGGTAGGGGCTTCTTTAGGGGACTATTCACACGACATCGACAATTCAACTTTTATGCAACCGTCGTATCCTACGAATAACGCCAAAACGGTTGGAGTGGCGTTTTACTTTTTTGCTTATTTGAAACTACTATCAATTACACATCTTTCAAACTCATAAAAGTTTGAAAAATCTGATTTTACTGCCTAGAAAATAAATAGATTGGGTTTGAAAATAAATCACAATTGTACTAGCGAAAATTGCATACATGTTCATTAGTATTAAAATAAAACAAAAATGCTCCTCGTGAAAAATAAACCTTTGTTAACACTGTCGTTATTCGTAGGCCTACGAAATGTTGAATATGACACTTGCCGTCTGAATGGTCCCCTAAAGAATCCCCTGTCTTAAATATGAATTCCAGAGTTACATTAATCAATTCAATCACTCACGATTGATTGAATTGATTGATGAAGAACCTATCGTCTAATGGGCGGCGTAGACAATTAAAGTCCCTCTTTTTTCACAAATCGCATCTAGACAATGGTATTGCGTGTCTACAGACAGTTGAGTATAATTTATAATTCAATGGTAAGTGGTAACCGCTCGCGAGGTCTGTAATTGAATTGTTTTACCTGGTTTTACCTCGTTCAATGTCAATCTGATCATCTTTAGCGGACTTTATTATAAACGAGATAATGGCTTCGATGGCGTGGAAGAACATAGCGATGGTGGTCTGGTCTGGTGGAAGGCTACTCAGTGCTAAGCGCCTGGTTTTATTAGAGGGAGGTCCCGGGTTCGATTCCCAGTAGGTAGTGAAATCTCTGTTCTGGTCTGGGGGGAGGCTTCGGCCGTGGCTAATTATCACTCTACCGGCAAAGCCGTGCCGCCAAGTGATTTAGCGTTCTGGTACGATGCCGTGTAGAAACCAAAGAGGTATTGGTTTAGTAAAACTTACCCTACGCCTTCTAAGTTAGCCCACTTCCATCTTAGACTGCATCGTCACTTACCACCAGGTGAGATTGCTGTTAAGGGCTTACTTATATCTGGATAAAAAAAATAAAAAAGGCTTGGGTTGGGCAGAACCGTGCCGTCAAGCGATTTAACGTTGACCGGTTTTTAACCCCCGACCCAAAAATATTGGTGTTATAAGTTTGACGTGTGTATCTGTCTGTGGCATCGTAGCTCCTAAACGAATGAACCGATTTTAATTTGGTTTTTTTTTGTTTGAAATCACTAACTCCTAAAGAATCGAGAGTGTTCTTAGCTATAATTATCGAAGAAAATCGGTTCAGCCGTTTGAAAGTTATCAGCTCTTTTCTAGTTATAGAGGTTTTTGTGTCGGGGGT
The DNA here is from genome assembly GCF_905333055.1 of Maniola jurtina. Lineage (NCBI taxonomy): Eukaryota > Metazoa > Arthropoda > Insecta > Lepidoptera > Nymphalidae > Maniola > Maniola jurtina. Next base: position 1,342,892 of record NC_060053.1, read on the forward strand.
TTTTTAAATTTTAACTTATTCTATCTATAAGTAAAGTCCACCACGAAAAGACAAATCAAATCAGGCGTCAAATGTTTAGCACATTTGACGCAGGTAGCCGTAAAGTAGCCATACTTTTCTTTGATTTTACGTCACCTTTGACATATCCTCCATTCAGGATTAAACCGAGAGTTCCCTCACTCTAGTTCACTCTGATATAAGTAGGTATTCTGTTAAACATGTATTACCATTCCGTCCGTGTAACACGGCTGCAATATTTTAAAGTATAACTTTGTCAAACTAAACAATCGTAAGTGAAACCTTCATGCATATTCAGCGAGTAATTAACGATTCGAACCTATTTATCGCAAGAGTGCCGCTAGTGTTGTACCACACGCTCGATATTGTGAACATCGATAGTAGATATCGAACTCACTCAGTAGGTACTATATAGTCAAATATGATCTCTGGAACTACAGAACCGATTTTGAAAATTCTTTCACCAGTAGCAGAAAGCTAAATTATTCCTGAGTAACATAGGCTAGCTATATTTATATTTATTTTCGACTAGATGATGTCTGTAGCTTCGCCCGCGTGGATTCAGGTTTTTAAAATCCCGTGGGAACTTTTGATTTTCCAGAACAAAAGTAGCCTATCCCTAATAGTCCGTCTCCGGGATACAAGGTATCTCTGTACCGAATTTCGTAAAAACATCTTGACGGATGATCCTTTAATGCTTTCCTTACAGCATCAGAGTTGAGGAGTTGGATCCTCGAGGTCAACGACAAAGTCTTTATTCGGTATATGTATCTCTAATATCAATAATTTATAACCGACAGTTTCTATATCCCATCAGCTTTGGTAGTCAGGGCCCCTGCAGCATCAGGATTGAGGAGTTGGTATCTTGGTCTTACGTAGCATTCTTCAGAAACATCAGTTTTTAACCCCCGACCCAAAAAGAGGGGTGTTATAAGTTTGATGTGTGTATCTGTGTATCTGTCTGTGGCATCGTAGCGCCTAAACGAATGAACCGATTTTAATTTAGTTTTTTTTTTGTTTGAAAGGTGGCTTGATCGAGAGTGTTCTTAGCTATCATCCAAGAAAATCGGTTCAGCCGTTTGAAAGTTATCAGCTTTTTTGTAGTTACTGTAACCTTCACTAGTCGGGGGTGTTATAACTTTTAATTTACACTTGTTGACTACTTTTTGGAGTTAGCCGCTTTTTAGAAAAAGGACAGCTCTCTCAAGAAAATATTAAGTAAATAGTCGAGGTCATTTCCTATTATTTCTATATATTCGATTTATTTTTTCGATATTCTAACACGTCCCATCACTACGACTTCGGCGCCATTTAAAAAGTACTTCAAACTATTATCACTTGCCGGCTCACGCTTCACGAATTCCGAGTGCAATTAGAAAGAACAAATAGAGCATAGAGTTTACACGTCCCACAGATAATACTGATAACAGGTGACGGTAAAAAAGGCGGGAAACTAATGTGCTGCGACCCGTTATATTTTATCTGTTATCTATGAGGGCACGTAAGCACTCGGGACTATGGTTGTTATTGTTTGTGCATGCATTCTTATACGATTCGTTTTTAGGGTTCCTTACCTCAAAAGGCAAAAAGGGACCCTTATAGGGGGTCACTTCCTTGTCTGTCTGTCTGTCCGTCCGTCCGTCGTGTCTGTCAAGAAAACCTATAGGGTACTTCCCGTTGACCTAGAAGCATGAAACTTGGTAGGTAGTTAGATCTTATAGTACGAGTAAAGGATTAAACCCGAAAACAGTGAATTTGTGGTTACATCACACAAAAAATACGTTCACGAAAAAAATAATTTACTAAAACACATAGATGGCGCTGTTGTCATTAGCATGTAGTTCTGCACATAAAAGTGTTAAAACACCTCGTACAATAGTACGGAACCCTTCATATGCGAGGCCAACGCGCACTTGGCCGGTTTTTCAAAAATACGATTCGAAGTGGCCGTCATACAAAATTTACATGCACTTATTTTGATTCGTGTTTATTACGAATCCGTCAAAATGCAAAATGGAGTGCACAAACGCTAGGGCGTGGTTGCATAGCTTCTTCACAGTAGAATCTGCTTTCCGAATCGCGATGGTAGAGTCCTCTATGAAATAATAATAAATTCATAATAATAATAAATTCATAATTCATCATTATAGGTCTATGCATTCATCAAAGAACTTTTCCAAAATTACGAGTCTTTATTTGAGCTAAGCAAACTAAGCAAACCAATTATCCATACTTATTGTTATAAATGCGAAAGTCTGTCTGTCTGTCTGTATGCTAGCTTTTCACGGCCCAACAGTTTAACCGATTTTGATGTTTGGTACAGAGTTAGCTTACATCCCGGGAAAGGACATAGACAACTTTTTATCCCGGAAAATGAAAGAGTTTCCACGGGATTTTTAAAGAACCAAATCCACGCGGACGAAGTCGCGGTCATCATCCAGTTATAAATAACATTAAATAAACGTTTAATCAATAACATAGTTCACATTAGGTACAGACCTACTCAATAAAGCGTCACTATCAATTTCATTTCCCGCCAAATGTTCCGCCATTTGCATTCGCCATTTTGTTTTTTTTTTTTACAGCGATACCGCCATTTTATCAGTGCGTCACGTTTGAACAGAAGGAAGGGTAGATAATGTTAAGTGTCTGCTTTTATGTATTCATGAAAAATATCGTGACTGCAATTAAATGTATTCAGGTGTAAATATCTACCATAGGTATAAATACATGCCTAATTAAATTTTTACTGCGGAATTTTTTTACCCAACCGGTTTCTTAGGGTCCGTACCTCAAAAGTTAAAACGGAACCCTTATAGAGGATCACTTTGTTGTCTTGTCCGTCCGTCTATTCGTCCGTCTGTCAGTCGTATTTATCGTGCAAAATGTCGAAAAAATACCCGAATACGGAACCCTTGGTGCGCGAGTCTGACTCGCACTTGGCCGGTTTTTTTAGATTAAAAAGTAGCTAATTGTTACCTTTCATACAGTCAGTCAATTTCAACGGCGACTAACCAATGTTTTTTATAATTCTATTACTAGTTAGCCCTTGACTGCGATCTCACCCGGTGGTAAGTGATGGTGTAGTTTAAGATGGAAACGGATTGATTTGGTAGGGTTATAGCAGTGTAAAACACCGAAGAAAGTTTCCGCGCGCGTTTTCCGCTTGATTTGTTTCCGCGAATTTCCGCAGAATTCCACTAGATTTGTCTCTGACCTTATGAGGCATTTTAGGTAAAGCAGAAAATAAGGAATTTACGAAATCCCATAAACAGCGAAAACCTGAGGTGTGAGAATCATACCGACATACAACACCGCTTACTCAACTATCCGATATATTAACAGTCAGCATTAAACTTACGACTCTATTGCTACATTATTTAAGGATCATTTTCCAATACTACAATTTTATACACATGTGAAATAGTCTGCATTTAATTTAGGATCTTAAGTGAAGGTGATAAGGAATATTTTAGTATATGTTTGTCAAGTACAAAGATACCGCGGGTTTCCGAGAATGTTTGTTTGTTGATCCCTTATTCGAGCTTAGTGATAGATTATACTTACCAAACTGCTGAGTAATTTTTATATTAGGGCCTTTTACCGCAACAGAGCTTATCCACTACTAGCTCATTCCCCCGACCCAAAAAGAGGGGTGTTATAAGTTTGACGTGTGTATCTGTGTATCTGTCTGTGGCTTCGTAGCTCCTAAACTAATGAACCGATTTTAATTTAGTTTTTTTAGTTTGAAAGGTGGCTTGACCGAGAGTGTTCTTAGCTATACCTACTTAATCCATAAAAATCGGTACAGTCGTTTGAAAGTTATCAGCTCTTTTCTAGTTACTGTAACCTTCACTTGTCGGGGGTGTAATAAATTTTGAATTTACACTTGTTTATAGAATTTCTCAAATACTTCCTTAGGGTGCTCAAAATCTGTACGTCCATACAGGAGTACTTCGCCTTGACCATAGGCTACTATGCCGTCTTCACCGATTAGTAATCACTAATCACTTAACAGGGCTCTCTCCGTCACTCGTTTCATACAATCGTAGTTCCAATTTCATTTGAATATTAAGCAACCTAAGTCCATGAAATTTTGCAGACATATTCTAGAAACTAATATCTGTGTCTGTGGTGTTTTAGATTTTTCTAAAAATATGTAGTTTTAAAACTACAGGGGCTCAAAGATTTGTATGTAAATTTTTAAGACCGCGTAACTTTGAAACCGAATATTTTAACAGAAATCTGGAAAACCACAGACATAGATATTAGTTTCTAGAATATGTCTGCAAAATTTCATGGACTTTGGTTGCTTAATATTCAAATGAAATTGGAACTACGTTTGTATGAAATGAGTGACGGAGAGAGCCCTCTTAACAACAGATTTGCCCATGCCTGCTTATTTGCTCGCTATTTAAAAAAACATAACTCTGAATAGTTAGAAGTGATATAACCGCTTTTCTGTTTATGACGCTGTTTTGTTTCATTGAAATCAAAGTTCAAGTGTAGTAGTAGATAAGTGTGAAAGTTGAAATGCATTAGCATTTGAAGTGTGAACTTCAATCATTTCATGAAGTTCCTAGAATTCCAAGTGCGTTATAACCGAGTAGATGCTGCCCAATAGTCATAGGCAGTATCGATCTACCCGCTTTCTTGTTCTAATCGCTGTAACTTCAGGAACTGTCTGGCAAAATACACTTACAACGTCATTCACTATTAATTATGGATGTCGTACGATGCTGTTCTGGTTTGCTTAAAATCTACTGGACTCCACACTGAGCAAGCGGTGGACGTCTGTCAATTTCTGTAACTATAATATCATCTTACAAATCTAACAATTTTGACCCTTAAAAGGTTTAGAATAGTACCTTCTTTGCATAAATGATTTTTAACCGACTTCAAAAAGGAGGAGGTTCTCAATTCGTCGGATTTTTTTTTATGTAGGTATGTTCCTCGATTATTCGAAGACGCCTGAGCCGATTTGGATTTTTTATAAATTTCGTGAAGATCTGATGAATATCTTCAGAGATGGTTATCTCTGATGATGAACAGATGGAGAACAGAACTCCTCAATAAATAAGAGTAAATTATTGTTCGTGATGAGCGTAATAGCTTATTAAAAAGTAGGTTTTTAATTAACAAGGCATATACAGTGGGGCTACTAAAAATTGTGAAATAAAAAAAATTAAAAAAAAAACCGACTTCAATAACCACTCACTCGTGTAGAAAAAAAAAATATTTTTTACTTATTAGTGTTTGTGGTTATTGAAGTCTGTTTTTTTTTTTAAATTTTGATTGACGACGAGACTATAGACGACGACTGTAATAACACCTTAAGCATACCTATACCTAAAAGTTTAATATAACCACAGACGCAAATACAGGGGTCAAAAAACATCGGTCTGACCCGTATTATATGCTAATGCATCCACTTTGAAAATGCGATTACAATTTCAAAGTGTCCATTTTATATTCAAAACTCAGAACAGTTTTACGATACGTTGACCAAGATTTTTTCAGACCATTTTTTCTACAGTTTCTGTTAACCACGATTTATCATCTAGGAAAGAAAAACCTGTGTTTATATTGCCATCATGGCAATTGTAGCAGATAAATGATAAGTTGTATATTATTAGAGACGGCCTGCCTGGCGCCAGGTTCAATTCCCGGCCGGTGTTTGGAATTTTATAATTTCTAAATTTCTGGTCTGGTCTGGTGGAAAGCTTCGGCCGCGGCTAGTTACCACCCTATTAGCAAAGCCGTGCCGCCAAGCGATTAAGCGTTCCGGTACGATGCCGTGTAGAAACAAAAGGTTGGTAACCACTTGGTATAGGGACTTCCATACTTCTTGCGCCGCCTGAATTCAGCAGTTTCCTTCGACTCGTTTGATGTCCTCTGCCCACCTAGTGATGATATGAGGCATTATACATAGTGAGACATAAGGTCTCATACCTTAGTCTCACTTGATGATTGGTAAATTAAAAAGTTTTGACTTTAAGAAATAATTTTTACATTTAATTTATACCTGGCCTATTAAAAGAGTCAACGTTTTTACGAAAAAAAAATTCTGAAGGTTATAAAGGAAAAACTAAGAAAGTTAGGATTCGGAACACCATCTTCAAAAAATGTAAATAAACCCTGAAGAGAATCTAGACAAAGCTTCTAGCATTAACTTGATATATCATTGTGTTAAAAAATGGTATCACCAAATTCAAATACAAAACTGTTTACAGATACATTGACCAAGATCTTTCTGACCATTTTTTTTCTTTGCATTTTCATTGTTACGAAATCTTTGTTGATAAATTGCTATTTGCAAATCATCCCGATTTGTTATTATGATTTTTTGAACTGCTTCTGTGTTGGGTTTGCGAAATCTCGTGAAATGTTTGTTTAGCTATTTATGCAGTGGCTTATAATTTTATCCCACGGCTTCCGCGTGGATTTATATACCCGCATTCACAAACGTTACTATGAGGTCTCATAGTGCGCTCGAACGCACAGTGTAGGTTCCACCAATCAGAATACTGTATCACGTCAATTTACAATGATCTGATTGGTGGAACCTACACTATGCGTTCGAGCGCACTATGAGACCTCATAGTAATGATTGTGAATACGGCCTCCGCGTGGATTTAAGTTTTTAAAGATCCCTTTAGAAGAGCCCGTTCCATCGAAGCGAGAACTCGTTGGCGGGTGGAACCTAAAATAGTGCTGTTTCCACAGATGACGGAAACAACGTTATTTGTGCGTGTCACCCTTTCCCTCTAACTGCATCTCAACACGAGAGAGGTCAGGTAAATGAATTTTGCTTCAGATTCAAGATTTTTAGGGTTCCGTACCTCAAAAGGAAAAACGGAACCCTTATAGGATCACTTTGTTGTCTGTCTGTCTGTCTGTCCGTCCGTCCGTCATGTCTGCCAAGAAACCTATAGGGTACTTCCCGTTGACCTAGAATCATGAAACTTGACAGATTGGTAGGTTTTATACCACAAGTACAGGAATAAATCTGAAAACCGCGAATATGGGGTTACATCATTAAAAAAAAATGTGTTTCAATTTTCAAAGTAAGATGACTACCGAGTGGGCTATCATATGAATGGGCTTTACGTAGATACCTATAGGTACATTCTAAAACAGATTTTTATTTATTTTTATATATGATAGTTTTTGATTTATCGTGCAAAATTTTGGAAAAAATACCCGAGTAATGAACCCTCAGTGCGCGAGTCTGACTCGCACTTGGCCGGTTTTTTTTTTGTTACCCTACCGAAGATCCACTTATTATTCTTACCTCATACTACACTAGCGGCACGCTATGATGGCCGGTTTGACACATTACAATAGTGATGTGGAATGTCAATTTATTCTCGAACAAAAAACAATTAAGTTTTGTTTTTGTACCTGATTAAATAGGTTTAATAAAACAAAAATGTATATGTTTATTTAATTTATTTGAACGAACTGAATATTTGAACGAAAATGAATATACATACTTTATATGCACACAAGAAACATATGAATACAAAAGATACCAAAAAAGGTGCCACAAAAGGCCATAATTAATCAGATTCGTCCATACTACTATTTTCACTGTCGTCACTGCTATCATCACATACATTAATAATTATATGTTCGTTTTCTATAATATTATCTATTTTCACATCTCTTTCATAATCTTCCCTTATTAATTTAACAGTTCTATTCACAACCTTTTCCCAGTCTCCTTTAGTCACATGTTCACAAGCTTCTTCTAATAATTTTAGCATTTTTTTTGTGGTAAATGGGGGTTCTGTATTGTGTCTTGCAGCATATCCCTTAATTTGAGCCCACACCAACTCAATCGCATTATACTCACAATGGTAAGGCGGTAACCGTATAACTCTGTGCCCATGTTCTAATGCTATTTCGTCAATGACGTATCGGATCTTGGTTGGTTTGTTTTCTTTTAAAAGACGTACTAATTCCGCTTTTAACATATTCATGTTTGCATCTACGCCATTTTTACGAAGCCATGCGACGATATCAGCTTTCTTTTGGGATTGGGCAGGTGGCTTGTCAATTTGCATCGAGTGGTATGGGGCGTTGTCCATAATTATAATAGATGGTTCAGGGAGGCTACACAACATTGAGGTAAACCATTCAGTAAACTTTTCTCCATTCATGTCTTCATGATAGTCTCCAGTGGTTTTTGACGCAAAAGCCATGAGAGAACCTTCGACAAACCCGTTGATGGTTCCGGCGTGACAAATTATAAGTCGCGATCTTTTTCCTACAGGAACTTTGGAAGTAGATGCTGCTGTGTCATCGTTCCAAGAACGGCCTACAGTATGGTTAGCATTAAGCCATGTTTCATCCAAGAACACAACATTTTGCCAATTTTTGATTTCTTTCACTTGCCGTAAAAAAGTATACCTTGCCATCGCTATATCAAATCTTTCCATCAATATTTTGCGTTTGTTACATTTTTTGTATCGAAATCCAATGGTCTTCAAAATCTTCGTTAAAGAACTTTCCCCACCGAAGAATAATCCAGCTTCCTTCAGTGAATGCACCAACTTTTTTCTTGTTGGATACTCCTTCTGTAAATAGTAGCCGTAAACATGTCTTCGGATAGCATCGGCATCAAAGCTATCGATGCCTACGACTGGTTTTGCTCGTTTTCTCTTTTTTGGTGTGTGAAGTTTATTTTCTTCTGTGCCAGTCTCGCCATATTTTTTTTTAGTTATCCGTCTAACAGTTCGTTGTCCAATATTAAGCGCATCAGCTACGCGTTCAACCACTGACGTTATAGGTAAAATTGGCCCTCCATTTTGAGCTTCACGATCGAAATAGTTACGAAGGCGTATTACGAACTCACGTGTCTGACTATTTAGAACAGTTCTCTGCGTACGTTCGGTCATATCGACGAAATCCACAACAAAGGGCTTGAACAGAGTCCAAATTAACGAGCAAGGGTCAACAGTAATGCAGTATCAATATTTGAAATCCAAAGCCAGGCCAAAACTATATCACAATCGCATTGCACTGACAGTTTATACTTTTCGAAGCAACGTCAATTCGAAACTGCTTTGTTTTGCATTGAGCATTGACGCGAGTTTGCCGGAGGTAGTAGTTGTGCTAGCCAGCGATCCTATGTGACGATCGTATTAGATTCCATTTTTAAAAATTTATTGATATTTTTTTGCGATTTCAGAGGTTTGTCCACATAGTGAAAATTGTTCATATTCACAAGTACATTCACCCCTTAAATGGTGCAAACTGATTTTTCTACACTTGTATACATTTAAGAAATCAATTTAATAAATAAATTTTGAGTCCTAAACCTAAAACTACATTCGATAAAATTTATGAATCTCTGCACATCACTATCGTCAATAAAGTAATACAATTATTTCCTTCAAAGTCGTTATCAATTAATACGGAACTTCATGAGCGGACAAACGTCAAACCGGCCATCATAGCGTGCCGCTAGTTTAACATGTCAAACATGAACATAACAAACTAACATAATTTCACCTTTTCATTCCTCGTCAACGATAAAGATCGAACGAGTTATTTAAAAAAAAAACACTCGTTAAAATTCAATTCTCGTATGTAAAGATTTACAATTTTTCCTCTAAATATACTAGAAGCCATTGTTAAGGCTGCTAGTTCGCCCGCATATGGTTAATTTGTTGTTGAAGTAAACCACACGGTTTCACTTGTACGAACCAGTTTCAAATGATCAGCAATTTCTTTTTTTTTCATATAACAAGTCGTAATTTAAAAATTAATTAAAAAGTGAAAAAAAAAACATTTGAAAATGGCGTCACATACCCGCCATATTGAATTTTTTCATATAATTTATAGCCTGTATCACTTAGGAGTATATTATAATGTTATCCCATATATCCAAATCTTTTCAGGCATTTGAAGTCATGGTTCAATAAAAAACTCGTATTCATGCATACATGAGCCTTGAAAACATTACTATTATATTATATTCTTCAGGTTTCCACACCCGAAGGCCGCCTCCGCTCTCTGTCCGTCCGTCCGTCTGTCCGTCAGCGGGCTGTATCTCGTGAACCCGTAATAAGTAGGAAATTTCCACAGACTGTATTTCTATTGCCGCTTTGGCAGCAAATAATAAAAATTACAAAATGGCTGCCATTAAATTTAAAAAAAAAAAAGTGTTTTTTCTTGTACGACGGAACCTTTCGTGTGGGAATTCGAATCGCTCTTGACCGATTTTTTTGGTCGTGTAAAAAAACAGCCACCGCTTCACACTTGACAGGTTAGAACAGCCCGCATCTCAAACCATCAATGGCGTTGTATGCAGATCACGTAAAGCGAGAAACATCCATTAAAAGTGAAACAAAAAATAGGAGCATTTCAAAGCAAATAGACTTCTTTTCCACTGATAAAACTAGCAAGTATTAGACAGTGCCTAAAAAACAGAAGCTGTGGTCCGGAAAGACGGAGGTAAAGAATTTGGATGGTACCTACTACCTAGTATGTCAAAAAATTATTTCTTTGTATTAGAGGGTCTTCCAAAATTCGTAAAATCTCTTAAAGAATCAATTTTGACCATTCCTATTTCTTTACAAAAATGGGGATGGGGATTATTAATTATTAAAAAGTGTCTTCCGAAATTCCTAAAATCCACATTCGATGCTGCGTCGCGTAAGAACGCTTTCGATCAAGCCACCTTTCAAACAAAAAAAAAAACTAAATTAAAATCGGTTCATTCGTTTAGGCGCTACGATTCCACAGACAGATACACTCGTCAAACTTATAACACCCCTCTTTTTGGGTCGGAGGTTAAAAACTGAAAAATGTCCTATAATTTGGTCCTAAACATTAAATAAAAATACAGACAATTTATTAATTAGACTTTGCCTTCGGGTACAAATCACGATGAAATAGTGTTAAGAAGACAAATATATCCGAAGAAACTTTAGAATAGATGTACAGGTTATGAGCGTATGGTACATGAAATTATCATAACCAAGAGACAGAACAAAAAGCCACCGAAAAAGTACAATAGACAAGATGACACAAACAAAATACGGAAAGCGTAGAACGAACTACTTAGGAATGTGGAGGAAGTGAAATAGGACAACGAATGTATGTACGTGACTCAATGCTGCCATTTGATAGATTTACTAACTGGAAATTGGATAGTTAAGGGGCAAGCGACGGGTCTGCCCGCGAAATTCAAATTTTATTTGGTTTTTCGCAATTTGTAAACTAATACGACAACGTAGGCTTATGGTATTCTAGTTGCGACAATGGCAGTATCATTTCCACGTGTTATAAAAATCTTTACTTGATGAGGTCCAGTTTAAGAAATTAGCTCTAGTATCGACTAATTTGTGAGTAACAGCCGATACTAGAGTAGGGCTGCCATACGTCCCGGTACACCGGGACATGTCCCGGTCGGAAGCATTGTGTCCCGGTCTGAAGCATTGTGTCCCGGTCTGAAGCGTTGTGTCCCGGTGTCCTTGGTCAGTAAGTTAGTTGTCCCGGTTTGGTGTAAAGGCGTTTGTCTACCGCCACGATCAACGAGATGATGATTTTCCAAGATGAAAAACATGAAAAAAGTAGAGTGAGGTGTTTTAAAATATAAAATTGTGTTATGGCTGAGCTAGTTTCCTATTTCCTGTTGTACCTTACTACCAATTCCTGGCTACGGGTGCGTATGGATGGATGTCCCGGTCGTCCTTTCAGCATTTATGGCAGGCCTATACTAGAGCTAATTTCTTAAACTGGACATTTTCAAGTAAATATTTTTATATAAATAGGTGTCCCATTAGTCGAACGATTGTTGATTGAATTTTCACAAGAAAATCATCACAAAAAAAATATAACTTTTTGTGTCTTCGACTGTACATACCCGGTGGTTTCATGAGATAAACTATTACACTACAAACAGTAGTTACATACAGTAACTTTGGTTATCCTAAACGTTTGTATGTATGGATGGATGTATGTTTGTCACCCTTTCACGCAAAAACTACTGGACGGATTTTGCTTAAATTTGGAATTGAGATAGATTATACCCTGGATTAACACATAGGCTATTTTTTATCCCGGAAAATCTATGAGTTCCCACGGGATGTTTAAAAACCTATATCCATGGGAATTAAGTCGCGGGCATCAGCTGGCAAGCAATAAACAAACGTACGACTCTATTGGTTATCAGGCCAGAGTTCTTAAGAAAATGCCCATGGTCCTTGCATCTGTTCACATCTATACTAATAAATAAAATTGGAGTGTCTGTCTGTAATTTCGAAATAACTACCTCATATTAAGCTCATATGGTTATTTGAACGATACCATAACTGAATCACACGTTTTTAAAATTTTTGTCTGTCTGTCTGTCTGTCTGTCTGTCTGTCTGTCTGTCTGTCTGTCTGTCTGTTTGAAAAGGCTAATCTTTGGAACGGCTGAACCGATTTTGACGGGACTTTCACAGGCAAGTAGAGGATTGACCAGGGCGTATAATAGGCTACTTTTTTAACCGACTTTCAAAAAGGGAGTTGTGTTTTTCTACCTATGTACACCGAAATCTCCGAGATTTCTGAACCGATTTGCGTCATTTCTTTTTTAATCGATAGAGGAACTTTGCGACATTATTTCATAAAAAATTTGGAGTCCAACTCCTCAATCCTGATGCTGCAGGGGATCCAATCCACGCGGGCGAAGCTGCGGGCATCAGCTAGTCCTCAATAAATACGGACCTACCGCAATTATGTAACTGTCTCAAAAGATGAGAAACCGATGACGGAGAGATAAACAACAAAAGTGAAAGATTACATCACATTGTACAGAATATTCTAGAGCGTGTTACTTGCGACAGTTACGGGCGATTTGAATTCATTTAAATTACAATAACACGGTATTAACTTGGTAATATGCTTCGGGTTACGTAGGGTTAAGACATATGGCACTTTGGTTTAGAATGGAATAGGTTTCTGAAAGGTCTTCTCGGTAGGAAAGGCATTCCGAACTAGTGGTAGATGCATTTGACGATTCAAAAGTACTGGTAAAAGCTTATTTTTTTTGGGTTTCCGTACCTCCGCCCCTTTCAACCGCCTCCCAGTCAGTTCCACCACCAAAAAACACCAGTGAAATACAAAAACCAGCCACTTTTAACAAAAAAAAAAAAAACACTCCAAAAAGGCACCGCACGCGCGCCAGCAAACGCCAACACAGACGAAGTCCACCTACTCCTTTACTATGTCCAAGGTTTTAACGTACTTTCTGTTGATAAGTTGATCGCCATCCAACAACGTATCGCGTAACTCCCTGTCGTATAGTGGTAAGTGTTGTGGTCTTATTAGTGGGAGGTCCCGGGTTCAATTCCCGGCGGGGTAAATTTGAAATTTTATAATGTCTAAATCCTGCTCTGGTCTGGTCTGGTTTTGGCTATGGCTAGTTACCACTTACCACCCTACAAGCAAAGCCGTGCCGCCCAGCGATTTAGCATTCCGGTACAATGCGTTGTAGAAACCCATATGGGTTTGTGTTATGGACGGACAGACGGACAGACAGCGAAGACTTAGAAGTAATAGGGTCCCGTTGGCACCCTTCGGGTACGGAACCCTAAACCGAGTCCGGAACCCTAAAAATAGCCATTTTGAATTGGACTTCAAAAATAAGACCAATATCGAAATATCCGAGCACCGACAAAGGCTTATCATTCGCAAACACGTTCGAAGAGTAAACACGGCCAGTCAAAAAGGTATAAAAGCAAAAAGAGGTACAGGCCCACCCACCCGCATGGTTCGCACTTCCGAACTCATCTCACGACGCGACGTTGTGTTAAACAAACGCATGCCAATTTTTTTTTTCGATGGCAGGTTATCTACCGCTTTACTGTCATTACTGTTATTTCTGAACCGATTTGTGTAGATTTTTTAATCGATAGAGACTTCGCGACTCTATCCCATAAAAAATTTGGATTCCAACTCCTCCTTTGGACTCAAACTCCTCCTCCTCCTTCCAACCCCTGATGGGACTTGGAAACTTTCGGTTATAAAATATTGGAAGTACCTACCTAGTAAAGTCTTTATCGTTGAACTCGAGGACCCAACTCCTCAAGCCTGATGTGTGATCCAAGGATACTTTGTGTCCTGGGGACGGGCTATTACGGATAGGCTACTTTTCATCCTGGAAAATATATATCCCGAGTTATTAGATAAGTTATTTTATACTGGGATAGTATAAAATAACTTTCGATTAAAGTTAACACCAGTAGAATTACATGCATTTGTATGGAACTGACAAGACAATGATTAATTCAATTGACTAGAAAATTGGACATATAAATGTTGATTTGACATTTGTTGACGGCAATTTGTCAAGTGATTTGTCCATAACTCCATACTTGGTCCATACAAATTCTACGTTTTAGTGTTAAAGTTCATAGAATTAATACGTTTTAAGGGTAAGTCCGCACTACAAAATTTCACCGCGCAGTTTTTCTCGCATGCTTCTGGGAGAAAAATTGTATGTAAAAATTTTTTGATCTAATTAGTAGGTACTTTGGACTTTATGTTGATAGGAATGTCAGTCAGTTAGCTTGCTATTAAAGATTTTTTTAAATAATCCTTAAAGCGAAAACAATAACAATATTTTATACTCCACTTTTGCATACACCATCGATCATTCAACTCCGGCGCACCGTGTAAACAAACGCGTTGCCTGGCAACCGACCCAACATGGCCGCTGCGAAAGAGCTCGATGTTATACAGGGTGCGTAGGATACTATGGCGAATTCTTAAAACTTCAATTCAACAATAAAGGATAAAAAACGGTTTTCAGGTATAAAACCGAAAAGCCGTTTTTATCCTTAGTTTTTATAGTTCGAAATTGCTGATACCCTCGTTACCTTCGCGTGGGTTTAATTTTTTTAGAAATCCCATGGGAGCTCTTTTCGGTCTCTGCTCTTCTTTCTTTCTCTTACCTTTGTCCCATTTCATTTGGAGCAAGGGCAAGAGAAAGAGAGTCGCTGTCCTGAGTTGTCATTGACGAGATGTTGAAGGCCTTAACGCCTCTCGAGATTTTCCGGTAAAATTAAAAAGAAGATCGTATGAACAATAAAACAAATATGGATGGTAGAAATGTAACATTATATTGTTTAACATGTTTGGAAGTTCAATTCTGTGGAACTCTCAAAAATACCGGTCAATGCGAGTCGGATAGTTGAAATTTTTATTATTTGCTGTTATACGTTCTGTGAAAATTTCAACTCTCTACCTATTACGGTTCATGAGATATAGCCCGCTGACAAACAGACAGGTGAACGGACAACATCGGCTTAATAATAGGGTCCCATTGGCACACTTCGGGTTCGAACCCTAAAAAAATACAATTAAAAACTTAGAAGTTGGTTTAAGAAACAGCCTGTATAGCTTGAGCGTGAGTGAGAGAGAGGGTAGAGTTTATTGAACGATAAAGGCTGCGCGGGCGCATAGTTCACGGTTTATTTGGTGTTAGGTTTTTATTGGAGGGAATTATTACTTCCTTAACCCATTTGCCATTACGATAGGCATAGGTAGGTACTTGCTTGTATGGGAAATTAATATGAAGGTTTTCAATGGAATTGTGAAAGCTTATGTAATGAAATGAATTTATATGTCCCATGTAGGACAGCTAGCCACTCATGATATGCCACTCACGGCTCTTTGTCTGTCTGTCTGTGTCTCGTGTTGTCAAGAAAACCTATAGGCTACTTCCCGTTTACCCAGAATCATGAAATGATGTTTTACCAAGAAGAGCCGGCATGAAACTCAGCAATTGTTAATTTAGGATTCCGTACCCGAAGGGTGCCAACTAGGGTTTCCGATTTCTCGAGGTTTTTTAGTTCTCGGGTGTCGAGACTTCTCGAGCCTGATTTCTCGGGTCTTCTCGGGTTGTCGAGAAAAAATAAAATACGTCTAAATTTTTGTTTAATTAATAAAAAGAGTCTTTAATTTAACTGTGTTTATTTTACATGAAAAAAATCAACATAATTTTTAACAGAAAAAACAAGTTCTCAATAAAAAATCAGCTCAAAACAAAATTGCTAACTAAAAACAATCATACTTCTTCTCCTTATCATAACTAATCTCATCTCACTAATCTGTAATAAAAAACAAAATCTCTGTTAACAATCAGCTTAAAACAAACATCTTAACTAAAAACAATCATACTTCTTCTTATTATAACTAATCTCACTAATCTTTAATAAAAAACAAAATCTCTGTTAACAATCAGCTTAAAACAAACATCTTAACTAAAAACAATCATACTTCTTCTTATTATAACTAATCTCACTAATCTTTAATAAAAAACAAAATCTCTGTTAACAATCAGCTTAAAACAAACATCTTAACTAAAAACAATCATACTTCTTCTCATTATAACTAATCTCACTAATCTTTAATAAAAAACAAAATCTCTGTTAACAATCAGCTTAAAACAAACATCTTAACTAAAAACAATCATAATTTTTCTCATCATAACTAAAGATCACTCACTAATCTCACTATGTGTGTGGTATGGTATCACAATTTTTGGCAGTTTTAATGTAATTAAATAAGAGATTAAGGCAAAAACAAAGGATACCGACAGACACGAGCCGTGCTGTCAAAGGATGCCGCTGCCGCCTCGCATTTACAAAGAAAGCTAAGCGTAAAAATGTTTATTTAAACTTCTCGATGTCTCGACTTTTCTCGAGCTGAATTTCCCGGGTACGAGACCGACCGATTTCCCGGGAATTCCCGGGACGAGAATTCCCGGGAACAAACCCTAGTGCCAACGGTGCATTATTACTAAACGTCCACTGTCCGTTCGTCTATCCATCCATCCGTCTGTCTGTCAGCGGGCTGAAACCATCTCATGAACCGTAATAGCTAGAGAGCTGGTGTTTTTCTATTGCCGCTATAAGTACAAATAATGAAAAAATCGAGCTGGCTCATTTATACAAATGCAAATTTCAAAAGTACATAATGTTATAATATTATATTGTACAATGCTACGGAACTCTTTGTGTGCGAGTCAGACTCGCACTTAACTGGTGTTTTAGTCTGGTTAAAAGGGACATTGTTCAATACCACAATCTTACAATATTAGGTACATTGTCAGTACCGCAAACAGGTAGGTAGGACATCATAATATAAATTATAGTTACGTGGCATAGTTATGTTTCACCTTCAAAGTTATGAAGACCTTACATAACAGCATCTTACGAGCACTTATAGCAAATCGACTACCGACGCGTTCCAAACAGTAAATCCCTACTATTTTAAAATTCAGATACAAGTTAGCCCTTGACTGTAATCTCACCTGGTGGTAAGTGATGATGCAGTCTAAGATGGAAGCGGGCTAACCTGGAAGGGGTATGGCAGTTTTCATTAAACCCATACTCCTTTGGTTTCTACACGGCATTGTATCGGAATGCTAAATCGCTTGGCGGCACGGCTTTGCCCGTAGGGAGGTAACTAGCCACGGCGGAAGCCTCCCATTAATCCATGACTAATAATATAAATGCAAATGTGTGTCTGTCCATCTGCTAGCTTTTCACTGCTATCCGTTGAACTGATTTTGATATAGAAATAGCTTGCATCACGGGGATATATAGGCTCACTGCTCACATTTTCAGGTATGCAGATTGTGGTTTTTATCGAGTCAGTAATCAGTAGGGAACCCTAAAAAACCATTCGCCCCTGCATTTTTAAGCATGCGGTTAGTGATCAGGTCAGTTGGTCTGTAACATTAGCGTTTGAGGTCTGAACTGTCCCTTTAGTTAGATACCAGATAGGGACAGTGTGACCACATGTTGGTGATGACTTGATACAGTTGAATTGACGTCCCTTCGGTACACCATATCACTACCTATTATAAGCTTCACTCACGAAAGCAGGTTGTTGACACAACTATAAATAAAGTCAAAATTTAAAAACCCCTGACACAAAATTCTAAATAGACAATAACTTTCAAACGGCTGAACCGATTTTCTTGGATTATATGTATATATAATCCAAACCTAGTGAAAAACACAATTTTAAGTGAGTAAACACAGGTATTATTTAATAATTTGAACGAAATATCGGAATGTCTTCAATAAACATACCCGAAGGACACAGGTTCAAATAGTCTGTCTGCTAGCTTTTCACGGCCCAACATTTTAACCAATTTTGATGTTTGGTACAGATTTAGTTTACTTCCCGGGGCCGGACATAGGCTACTTTTCATCCTGGAAAATCAAAGAGTTCCCACGGGATTTTTAAAAACCTAAATCCGCAGACGAACTACTAGCTACCGCTAGTACCTACTATGTAAATATTATCGTTCAGTTTAAGTGTTTTATTTATACTTGAAAAAAAAATTATTACCATCAGCCAATACACGAACAACGCATTACAATTTTCATGTGGCATAAAAGCCATAAAAACTATCTATCGTGCATTCGCAAATTGCAGGCGTGCATTATGCATCCATGGGTTTCGATGGCGAGCGCCAAGGTTGTCGATGATAATTCGTGGTGAACATAAAACACGTTGCCATGACCGACTTGTCAATTTTCCGCTACGCACGCTATGGGTGTAGGGCTGTGAATTATCTACTACTAGCCGATGCCCGCGACTTCGCCCGCGTGGATTTAGGTTTCTCGAAATCCCGTGGGAACTCTTTGATTTTCCGGGATAAAAAGTAGCCTACGTGCTAATTCAGGATATTATCTATCTCCATTCTAAATTTCAGCCAAATCCGTTCAGTAGTTTTTGCGTGAAGGAGTAACAAACATACACACACACACACACACACACACACACACACATACAAACTTTCGCCTTTATAATATTAGTGTGACTAGCTGACGCCCGCGACTTCGTCTGGGTGGATTTTAGTCCCATGGGAACTCTTTGATTTTCTGAAACATACACACACACACACATACACACAAACTTTCGCCTAGTGTGAAGTGTGATAGTGTGATACGTTTCAGTTGAGAAGACAAACGGCAAAGAAAAAAAACTTTAGGTGGTAGGTATTTTAGCCAGGTGTATCTGTCGCAACGAAAAGGCACAGAGGAGTTGGCAAATGGCAATATCCCTTAGGGATATTGCTAACTTCCGGGAGATGTTAAAACGACAACTCAATCTGACCATTTCATTAAACAAATCTAGTGATATCATAGAATACTGTGTGCCTAGTGGGAGATTTTTAACCTATTCGATCGCGTAAAAGTTAACTGCATTTTGTATGGAATTGAAACAGCGCCATCTTCTTGTCACTAGATGGCGCTGTTTCAATTCCATACAAAACGCAGTTAACTTTTACGCGATCGAATAGGTTAAAAATCTCCCACTAGGCACACTGAGTATAGTGTATGAACGCGACGGAGCGAACTAACTGACTATCTTCTTCACGAAAATACTCTAAGGGTAGGATAGATAAGACTGCATGGGGTCGGCGAGCAATTTACTCTTATCCGTTGAAGAGTTCCATTATCTATCTTTAAAGATATTTATCAGATCTTCACCAAAATATAGTTTACCAATCGGTCCAGGCAACTTCGAGTAATCGGGGAACATACATAAAAAACCGGCCAAGTGCGAGTCAGAGTTGCGCACTGAGGGTTCCGAACTCGGGTATTTTTTCCAACATTTTGCACGATAAATTAACTATCACGCACAAAAATAAATAAAAATGTGTTTTAGAATGTACAGGTAAAACCCTTTCATATTGGTACCATACCACTTGGTATAGTTATCGTATTGTGAAAATTGAAATACATTTTAATTTTTTTTTAAATGATGTAACCGAAAATTCGCGGTTTTTAGATTTATTCCTGTACTTGTACTATAAGACCTACCTACCTGCCAAATTTCATGATTGTAGGTCAACGGGAAGTACCTACCCTATAGGTTTCTTGACAGACACGACGGACAGACAGACAGACAACAAAGTGATCCTATAAGGGTTCCGTTTTTCCTTTTGAGGTACGGAACCTTAAAAATAATAATAAAAAGATTTCAACGAATTGAGAACCTCCTCTTTTTTTGAAGTTAGTTAAAATATCTTCTAAAAATTGCCTAAGTTTCATACATTCCTCCTTCAAACAACGGCGCGTCAATCATCCACCGACAAAGTGACATTGGCCCATGCACTGTGAATGGACCGGGCTTTAAATCATCTGCATACGTCATATCGTTAAACCAAAGATTTTCATTATCAACTTTATCTTCATCTCTTTAAGATTTAGAATCATTAACACCTGTAATGGACTTCAGACGTTTCGCGTCGACAAATCCTTCAAACGTGTCATTAGAGGTTTTTACTGTTTCTTCAATGTACATTGAGCGAACACCTCGTATAAGAATAACCTTTATTACAACTGCATTCATACAATCTTTGTTATCTAATTTTACACCAATCTGCTTATGGTTATTGATAATCAAAATTGCACTCTATGTTTAAAGTGATTGAGCTTAAATGCGATTGACAATTAGATTCATCATCACCTTTTCATTATTGGAATTTAAACTTTACATATCTGATGTTAAGGTCGTATTTAGATTGTTGGTTACTTAGCACGCGACTCGTTACGCTTTTGCAGTCGCGAAGGACGCGAAGTCATGTGAAATTGAATCTATTTGATTATCTACTTGTATAATAATTGTGTGTATAGTTGTAGTTATATTAATATTCCGGGTGCAAAGATACCTCCCTGTGGAATTCCTCAAGGTTTACAAGGTCTTAGAAATATCGTTTGAATTTTTAAAAAGGATTTAGGAATTAGAATTAGAAATTATTTATTTGCAAGAAACATTGTACAAATTAATAGGTGTTATACGCTGTTATTATAATATTGTCAAATATCCAATATGTTTTGTCAATTATTAACATTCACAGGTGTAAATTAAAAAACACCCCCGACAAGTGAAGGTTACAGTAACTAGAAAAGAGCAGATAACTTTCAAACGGCTGAACCGATTTTCTTGAATTATAGCTAAGAACACTCTCGATCAAGCTTTCACCTTTCATACAAAAAAAACCTAAATTAAAATCGGTTCATTAGTTTAGGAGCTACGATGCCACGGACAGATACACAGATGCACAGATACACACGTCAAACTTATAACACCCCTCTTTTTGGGTCGGGGGTTAAAAAACCTTTTGATATTATAAACGCGAAAGTTTGTATGTAGTTATGTATGGATGTTTGTTACTCTGCCACGCAGAAACTACTGAACGGATTTGGCTGAAATTCGGAATGGAGATAGATTATACCCTGGATTAGCACATAGGCTACTTTATATCCCGGAAAATCAAAGAGTTCCCACGGGATTTTGAAAAACCTAAATCCACGCAGACGAAATCGCAGACCTCAGCTAGTGTAATATATTATTATGGCATATCAATAACGACATCGCTAAGACAATAGTTATTATTCGTGCATTAAATAGTTCCATCTTAGTCCAGTCACAACATACGATCGGGTTTACAAAGGCTAGTGTTATGAAAACTAAACCCGCTGCTACCAGTAGTATTAATACGAGTTGAAACGACTCGATGACGTTGATAGATTTCGAAATACAAAGTACACTAATATTATAAAGGCGAAAGTTTGTGTCTATGTGTGTGTGTGGATTTAGCTTAAATTCGGAATGGAGATAGATAATATCCTGGATTAGCACATACGCTACTTTTTATCCCGGAAAATCAAAGAGTTCCCACGGGATTTCAAAAACCTAAATCCACGCGGATGAAGTCGCGGGCGTCAGCTATTTTGCTATAATCCGCTAAAAAAGGCAAATCTGTATGGTACAACATGCAGCATGCGGATACGATGTGCATCACCCGCCCTCCCACTGCTAAGCATGCAGGAAAAGCCAGGCATTATTATTATAATGTTTCGATACTCGGAATCTAAGAACGGGGGTTAAATGTAAATCTACATAGTGCAGTACTCTGACGTTATGTTTCGGTACTCGAAATCTATTAACGTTGTTGCAATGTGAAAACTTGTACTAAGGGAACAGCTGCGGTGTGTGCGTCGAAAGACTGTGTTATTGTTCAGTGTTTGATGTTTCAAAAAGTGAAGTGCAAGTGTTGAAACTAAAACCCAAAAAAAAAAGATTCCGACGAATTCAGAAATTCCTCCTTTTTTTGAAGTCGGTTAAAAAGAAGTAAAAATATTATTACAGTATCAGTATGTCCATTTGATCAAAATTCCTTGTAATTGGTTGCCTACAAATTGTTAAATAACTGAGGGTTAAAGAACTGAATAAAATATGAAAGTATCAAAAATTATAAGTTTCATTCAGTGAAAACGTCACTTTCATAGAATTTTCTAAGTTCAATGGTCTGTCAATTAATATGTGTTAGAATGAAATCAGCAGCACCTCATAAATAATGAGAACTTGCAATTATAAAGAATCTACTATAAATTAACTCTTTATCATTCATTGTACTCCTCACAAAAAGATAAATGAAATACCTACCTAACAAATTGAATAATAATTATAACTACAATTGTACAAGAAACTGTGATTATAATTACAATAATTAATTAAGATTTACTAAATAATCGTGTGATTGAAGAATTTGTTACAGCATTGAATACAATTAATTATAATTTAGGTTAAAACTTAGTTAAAACGAATGATCAGACAATCGAATGATAATTTTAATGTTTTTTTTTTTTGGTATCAGGCGATGCCTTGTAAAATATGTCATTAAATTTTTTAACAAAAGTATATTATAAATTTTTAAAACGAATGACGAGGGAGGGAACCATGATGAGGGAATGATGAAAGACTGGCCAATGAAACTATCGCATAATATTTTTTAACCCCCGACCCAAAAAGAGGGGTGTTATAAGTTTGACGTGTGTATCTGTGTATCTGTGTGTCTGTGTATCTGTGTATCTGTCTGTGGCATCGTAGCGCCTAAACGAATGAACCGATTTTAATTTACTTTTTTTTGTTTGAAAGGTGGCTTGATCGAGAGTGTTCTTAGCTATAATCCAAAAAAATTGGTGCAGCCGTTTAAGAGTTATCAGCTCTTTTCTAGTTTTCTTGTAGAAAAGAAGGTTACATAACCGTTAGGTTCATAATATTATGTCAATTGACAAATTTCAAGCTGTAAAGATCATAGAGATAGTTTAAAGGTCAAGATGGACGTTGCCTAGATACATAATTATTTATTTGAAAATGATGTTTTGGAAAACTCAGATACTTTGGATCGTAGGCGCGGAATAGTCCCAGAAAATCGGTTCAGCTGTTTGAAAGTTATCAGGTCTTTTCGGTCTTTTCTAGTTACTGTAACCTTCACTTGTCGGGGGTGTTATAAATTTTTAATTTACACTTGTTTAATGATGTTTTGGAATCAATCGATATCGTCCAGATAAAATGTGCCATTTGAAATCGAAACCCGTGCAATGACCGTACGTTACATAAAAATAAAGTAGGTACCTATAGTTTATAGAGCGTGATAATGGATATAATAGAAAACTGATATATAAAAAATTTTCAAAAGAAAAATAAAACCGACTTCAAAAACCAAAAACACTAAAAAGTAGAAAATAATTTTTGTTTAGCTACACATGTAATGTACCTAGGTATGAAGTCGAGCGAGCATATTAAAACAAAATTAGAAATCCAAGAGTGAAGCTCGCCCGACTTCATACCTAGGTACATTACATGTGTAGCTAAACAAAAATTATTTTCTACTTTTTAGTGTTTTTGGTTTTTGAAGTCGGTTTTATTTTTCTTTTGAAAATTTTTTATTTCACAATTTTTAGTGGCCCCACTGTACTATAATATGCTATGCCCAGTTAAAACCCTACTGTTTACTAAGCTATTACACTGATCGCGAGCAATTTGCTCTTATCCATTGAGGAGTTCTGTTCTCCATCTCCAAAGATATTCATCAGATCTTCACCAAATTTATATGGGACCACCTGCACAGTATACCCTTTCAAACAAAAAAAAAATTTCCAAATCGGTCCAGGGGTCTTTGAGTAATCGGGGAACATACATAAAAAATATAATAAAAAAAAAAAAAAAAAAAAAAAAAGATCCCGACGAATTGAGAACCTCCTCCTTTTTTGGAAGTCGGTTAAAAATGTACTTAGTTGGTATTTGATATAAAATAAAACGTTTGAAATCTATGTAAATAAAATTTCGCATAGTTTTAAACGGTTTAAAAATATATATTTACTCATAATATATGTAATAACTAGCTGATGCCCGCAGCTTCGCCCGCGTGGATTGGTCAGATCCCCTGCAGCATCAGGATTGAGGAGTTGGACTCCAAATTTTTTATGAAACAATGTCGCAAAGTTCCTCTATCGATTAAAAAAGAAATGACGCAAATCGGTTCAGAAATCTCGGAGATTTCGGTGTACATAGGTAGAAAAACACAACTCCCTTTTTGAAAGTCGGTTAAAAAAGTAGCCTATTTTACGCCCTGGTCAATCCTCTACTTGCCTGTGAAAGTCCCGTCAAAATCGGTTCAGCCGTTCCAAAGATTAGCCTTTTCAAACAGACAGACAGACAGACAGACAGACAGACAGACAGACAGACAGACAGACAAAAATTTTAAAAACGTGTGATTCAGTTATGGTATCGTTTAAATAACCATGTGAGCTTAATATGAGGTAGTTATTTCGAAATTACAGACAGACACTCCAATTTTATTTATTAGTATAGATATTTTGTGAACAAAAATATTAACAACAAGTTGTGAAAAGTAATGTTGAAAATGAGACGAAGATGAATTGTTTGGACTGAAAATTATCTCAAGATGAAGTCTTGTGAAGTACAAGTGATTCTTGGACTGTACCAGATGCTGCAGATATCAGCTGTCACGGCTTGGCACTACGTAGATCTTGAGGTACTTATAGTGCGTAGAAAATGACTTCTCCCGAGCTATTTTTAACCCCCGACCCAAAAAGAGGGGTGTTATAGGTTTGAAAGGTGGCTTGATCGAGAGTGTTCTTAGCTATAATCCAAGAAAATCGGTTCAGCCGTTTGAGAGTTGTGAACTCTTTTCTAGTTTTTTTTTTTTTTTAAAGAATATTAGCCATGTTAAATGACTAATATTCCCATTTCCTCTCCAACTAAACGTCAGGCTTGTGCTAGAAGTAGGTACGACAATAGTGCAACGGGTGGGGTTCGAACCGTCGACCTTTCGGTTTTCAGTCCACTCCTTTACCGGTTGAGCTATTGAGGCTCTAGTTACTGTATAATTACTTTTGTAACTCTATGGGTCAACTGTCAGTTCACCTTAGAAATAAGGACTAAAATCGTACTTTTGACATGATATTTGACATGTAAAGTTAAAATGGCGCATGAGAACTAATTTTTTCGCATTGAGTATATCTACCTATTTATAATTAAAAAAAAATTCAATCAATCAATCAATCAATCAATTTATTTATTTGCTGATACAGGTATTACAGGTGTAATTATAAAAATAGTCCAGCTGTATCACGCCAAGCTGGCATGCAAATACATTAATTCAAAATAGTGAATAAACAAATTAAATTAAAAGTAAAATTTTCGTTTGTTTGAAATAAATGATGTTATACAATAAAAGGACAATACATTCAAAATATTTTTATTCAATTAACTACTGCCCGTGACTTCGTCCGCGTAGATATAGGTTTTTTTCCTAAAATCCCATAAGAACTCTTTGATTTTCCGGGATAAAGAGCTGTCCATGTCAGTTTCCGGGATGCAAGCTACCTCTGTACCTTTCATATAAATGGGTTAAACGGATGGGCGTTTAAGAGTCCCGTGGGAACTGTTTGATTTTCCGGGATAAAAGATAGCCTATGTCCTTCCCCGGGATGTAAGCTAACTCTGTACCAAACATCAAAATCGCTTAAACTGTTGGGCCGTGAAAAGCTAACAGACGGACAGATAACGCACTTTCGCATAATATTAGTATGGATTAGGTAGTGATGTCGTGATACAAATGTCGACCCAACCTAACTTCAGTTCAGGTTGATCTGTAGTACCTTGACCGGGTTCCCGTCGTTTCTTCAGATCTCCATAATTGACAGCCACCGTTTTGCGTTGCGCAAGCGCATTGTCCGCGACGCGACCGTGTGTCAAATTGTTACTGTTCAAAACGGTTGTACAAATGCGTCTTTAAGTTTTACGACAGTTAAATACTTTCACTAATATTTCAAGAGATAACAACAAAATTGCAAGTATACCTCATACCTCATGATGATATTGGTCTGGTGGGAGGGTTCGGCCGAGGCTAGTTACCACCGGCAAAGCTGTGCCGCCAATCGATTTATCGTTACGGTATGATGCCATGTAGAAACCAAAGGCGTATGGGTTTAATAAAAAACTGCCATACCCCTTCAAGGTTAGCCCGCTTCTATTTTAGACTGCATCATCATTTACCACCAGGTGAGATTGTAGTCTAGGGCTAACTTGTATCTGAAAAAAAGTTCATAATCTTGTATGAAGGTACGGAACCCTCCGTGTACGAGTTCGATTCGCATTTCACCGGTTTTTTAATTCGACATAGCGTATTCATAACGCTCGTAAGTAAGAAGTACCTATTATTTGAACTGAGGTTATCTTATCTGTTATCGGTGACCGCTGGCAAACGGCTTAACTGGCTTAGCTCAGGCCTGGGTGAAGCAATACCCGTAAACACAGCTTGTATGCTTTTAGTTTAGTTTTAACGACCTCTCTGACGCAAGCAAGTTTCTGTCATGTCAGTTCATCATTGTCATCACTTATCATCAACCCATCGCCGACTCACTACTGAGCACGGGTTTAATCTCGGAGTGAGAAAGGTTTGGCCTTAGTTTATCACGCTGGCCAAGTGCGGATTAGTTGAATTCACACATTCTTTCAGGTTTTCTCACAATGTTTTCCTTCACCGTTTAAGCCGACTTGAGCCGTTTCAGCGACCTCCCTTGTTTTTTTTTTTTGTTTTTTTTTTTTAAAAGCTCCTGGCGCAGTGGTAAGCGCTGTGGTCTCTATTGGGAGTCCTGGATTCGATCCCCGGCAGGGGTTTGGAATTTTACAATGTCTGGTCTGGTCTGGTGGGAGGCTTCGGCCGTGGCACCCTACTGGCAAAGCCGTGCCGCCAAGCGATTTAGCGTTCCGGTTCGATGCCGTGTAGAAACCAAAGGGGTATGGGCTAGATAAAAAACTGCCATACCCTTCCAGGTTAACCCGCTTCCATCTTAGAGTTATCTCATCATCACTTTAGATAAAAAACTGCCATACCCCTTCCAGGTTAGCCCGCTTCCATCTTAGACTGCATCATCACTTACCACCAGGGGAGATTGCAGTCAAAGGATAATGTTTACATTAGAACACATTATTTTAGAATTCATAGAAATAACAAATTCCTAAATTACCCCTGCCAAAAGTCAAAGCCTAGACCTTCCGCTCAGAAGACTCCTGCACCCGGAAGGTCTTCGTAAATGAAGTTTTTAATGAAAATAACCCTTTATGACCTAGAGGTCAGCTTCCACGTAAATGCCTAAACCAGGAAGTGAACCCTGATCCGTAGTCGCTATAGACCGTTTTATAGGCCATTGTTGACGCACGAACTGCTTTATTGCACTTCTAGTACATACCAACTAGATGAAAACTAATCCACACATTTAGTTCAAGTTATTGTTCGAACTAAACAAATACCTACTTCCTAGAGAGCCAGCGAGTGCCTGGCCTTCGTTATTTTATAAAAGCTGAAAGTTCGTCTGCGTATTGTCCCCAACACAGGGAGGAACGATCGGCGTCCTATGTTTGGTTCATGGTGGGTTCGACAAATGGTACCCGAGTACGGAACCCTCGGTGCGCGAGTCTCACTTGCACTTGGCCGGTTTTAGGGTTCCGTACCTCAAAAGGAAAAACGGAACCCTTATAGGATCACTTTGTTGTCTGTCTGTCTGTCCGTCCGTCCGTCGTGTCTGTCCGTCCGTCCGTCCGTCGTGTCTGTCAAGAAAACCTATTGGGTACTTCCCGGTGACCTAGAATCTGAAATTCGACAGGTAGGTAGGTCTTATAGCACAAGTAAAGGAATAAATCCGAAAACCGCGAATTTGTAGTTACATCATTAAAAAAAAATTAAAATATGTTTCAATTTTCAAAGTAAGTACCTAATAACTATACCAAGTGAGCTATCATATGAAAGGGTTTACCTGTACATTCTAAAACAGATTTTTATTTATTTTTATGCATGATCGTTTTTAGTTTATCGTACAAAATGTCGGAAAAATTACCCGAGTACGGAACCCTCAGTGCGCGAGTCTGAGTCGCACTTGTTTTAAAAACACATGCTCGATTAATTATGCCAAAGCATTATTTTCAATTAAGTCTAAAAAACTCGAGTTAAATTTAACCTCTAAGCAAGTCGTTGCCAACGGGTTTATCACCGTTTCACGCATCGGTAGCTTAAGTAAGAATTAAAAAAACTCGTTTCCATAAAAAAAGTGTCACCTCGTCTAATTAGTAACCAAAAAAAAAACTAACTATACCTAACACATTATCATTTAAGGCGAATGTCCCAATACTTTCATCATCAAAACCCACTACTGACAGCGGATCTCCTTTCAGAATTATGGGATGGGAGTTGGGAAAGAAGGGTGTGGGTTTAATAAAAACCGGCCAAGTGCGAGTCAGACTCACGCACCGAGGGTTCCGTACTCGGTCAAATCAAAACTTATGCATAAAATAAATTAGAATATGTCTTAGAATGTACAAGTAAAGCCCTTTCATATGATACCCCCTTGATATAGTAATCTTACTTTGAAAGTTGAAAGTACTAATTTTATTATTTGTTCATGATCACATTTTTTTTGTGATGTAACCACAAATTCACGGTTTTCGAATTTTTTTCCTTTACTAGTGCTATAAGACCTTTACCTGTCAAGTTTCATGATTCTAGGTCATCGGAACGTACCCTAAAGGTTTTCTTGACAGACACGACAGACGGACAGACAGATTGACAGACGGACAACAAAGTGATCATATTAGGGTTCCGTTATATGATCAGGTACGTAACCCTTAAAACTGCCATGTCTCTTCCAAGTTAGCCCGTTTCTATCGTAGACTTCATCATCATTTGACACCCGCAGTCCAAGACCTGTACTTAGTAGTGGGTTGAAATGATGTCATTCGCCTTAACAAAAATTTCACCAAATTGTTTTATATTAGGTATGTCATTACGTTTGTAATTTATTTATCATTACTAATTAATTTAACTTTATTAGTTTATTTTTGGAAAGTTTTAACTTTGTTGTCGTGCGCACATTGCAGCCATTTTCAATTAAAAGAAAATCTCCATAAAATAATGTTACTAATGTTTGAACCAATGTGTTGGCAGGCCACGCAGTTAGCCAAGTCCAAGGTCTAATTATTGGTCCAAGTTGTATCAATTTTATCTTTATAAAAATCGCCTTGTATACTTACAATATGGAACGCCTTTCCACCATCAATTTTCTCCTCCACTCATTATAGGTATCTTCAAATCAAGAGTGAAGTTTCCTAATCTGTGCAAATAGCACTATTTTAGGTTCCATTCGTCAACGAGTTCTCGCTTCGATGAAGCGGGCTCTTAAAACTATAGTCGGGCTTACGTCGACTAAAATCGAAATCAAAATCAAAGTCAAAATCATTTATTCAAAATAGGTACTATTGTACACTTTTTGTTTGTCCGATTTGTTAGATTTGAAAGATGATAAAATAGTGATAATTAACCCCCGACCCAAAAAGAGGGGTGTTATAAGTTTGACATGTGTATTGTGTATCTGTCTGTGGCATCGTAGCTCCTAAACTAATGAACCGATTTTAATTTAGTCTTTTTTATTTAAAAGGTGGCTTGATCGAGAGTGTTCTTAGCTATAATCCAAGAAAATCGGTTCAGCCATTTGAAAGTTATCAGCTCTTTTCTAGATACTGTAACCTTTACTTGTCGGAGGTGTTATAATTTTTTAATTTACACTTGTTAATTTCGTCAACTTAAAACTAAAGCTGCTAGGGTTCCAAAAGCGTCCAAGTCTGAGAAGAGCCCACAACAAACTCAGCCGGGTAAATACGTGAGTGTAGCGGTAACAATCTATACTTCTAACATATTAAAAGAAATAATATGCTAGTATGTTAGCATTAAGCTTAGCTTAGCAACATAGCGAAGTACGAAGGTAACAGGTAACATCGGTTCCAAAGAGTGAACGACTATCGGCAAGGACAAATGTAATTTGTACTACGGTGTACACTCGGCCACGTATTAGTCTTAATTTTTACTTTTTTCAGTTAACATTTAAAAAGAAAAAAAGATTACCTACCATCGTAAAAGAAAAAACACTCTTTGTGTTAATTTTTTTATGACGCCATTTTGTTTTTTAACCTACTGTGAAAATTTCAACTCTACCTATTACAGTTCGCGAGATACAGCCCGCTAACAGACGGACGGACCAAATATCACACTATCACACTAATATCAGAGTGAACTAGAGTAAGGGAACTTTCGGTTTGATTCTGAATCGAAGATATTTCAAATATGGTGACGTAAAATTACAGAAAAAATAGCGTCAAATGTTAGTACATTTGACGCTTGCCAGTGACGTCAAAGCCTCGACGTTTTCTTAGAAGTTGCCTAACTGTCGTGAACTGTTCCTGTAGACTATATTATATAAGCGAAAGTTTGTATGTGTGTTTGCATGTTTATTACTCTTTCAAGCAAAACGAATTTGGAATGAAGATTTATCTTGTGGGAGATCTATGTGTTAATCCAGGGTTCTAATCTATCAACACAGGCTACTTTTTATCCCGAAAAATCAATGAGTGCCCATGAGTCTTTTTAAGACCCATACCTGTAGTAGCGGGCATCAGCTGGTCCTGCAATATGGCCGCATACATTTTATATCTCGTATGCAATATGACTATTTTTTGACTTTTCACATGTTTTCCCAGACATTATGCAAAGTTATTTATATTATTATCGCCGACTGTACGCGTATAATTTGCATCAGCAAGTAATTAGCAAATATTAACATTATTGTAATCAATGCCAAGACTTTTAATACTGGCATTTTATTGTTTAACCGACTTCATAAATAAAAGATGGTTAAAGTTTTAATATTAACGTGACTTCCTATACTACGTTCTTGAACATTCACAACGGTACCTATTGCTTGCCTCAAAAACAACGTTCTGGGTCCTGGGTTGGATTCCGGGTTGGGTAAGATACGATAAAGGTTCCGCTTTCTGGCATTCTCTATTTGTTAATTTTTTGGCATCCAATTTCAGAGTAGGTAGATGTATCAGTTATCGCGTCGTATTCCTCGAGGCTGAGGAGGTGGGTTTGTTGGACCCTGCCTAGTTAGATAATCAACTAATTGCCATTTTTAACCCCCGACCCAAAAAGAGGGGTGTTTTTTTGTTTGAAAGGTGGCTTGATCGAGAGTGTTCTTAGCTATCATCCAAGAAAATCGGTTCAGCCGTTTGAAAGTTATCAGCTTTTTTAACCCCCGACCCAAAAAGAGGGGTGTTATAAGTTTGACGTGTGTATCTGTGTATCTGTGTGTCTGTGTATCTGTGTATCTGTGTATCTGTGTATCTGTGTATCTGTCTGTGGCATCGTAGCGCCTAAACGAATGAACCGATTTTAATTTAGTTTTTTTTGTTTGAAAGGTGGCTTGATCGAGAGTGTTCTTAGCTATAATCCAAAAAAATTGGTTCAGCCATTTAAAAGTTATCAGCTCTTTTCTAGTTTTCTTGTAAAAAAGAAGGTTAACTAACCGTTAGGTTCATAATATTATGTCAATTGACAAATGTCAAGCTGTCGAGATGGACGTTGCCTGGATACATAATTATTTATTTGAAAATGATGTTTTGGAAAACTCAGATACTTTGGATAGCTATAATCCTAGAAAATCGGTTCAGCCGTTTGAAAGTTAGCAGCTCTTTTCTAGTTACGGTAACCTTCAATTGTCGGGGGTGTTATAAATTTTTAATTTACACTTGTAGTTACTGTAACCTTCACTTGTTGGGGGTGTTATAAGTTTTTAATTTACACTTGTATGTACTAGGAGGTACACGGTACTACACGTTATAGGAAAGAAATTATAAAGTACATACTTAATTTTTGTTATGCAAATTCCTTTATTTGCTAATTCTTTATTAAAACTTAACAGAGCTCTCTCCGTCACTTACTCCATACAATCGTAGTTCCCATTTCATTTGAATATTAAGCAACCAAAGTCCATGAAATTTTGCAGACATAGTCTAGAAACTAATATCTGTGTCTGTGGTGTTTTAGATTTTTCTAAAAATATGTAGTTTTAAAATTACAGGGGCTCAAAGATTTGTATTTTTCTTTAAAAAAAGGCCCAACTTTGTGCTCGTTTTTCTAGACAACGAAGCAATTTAATGAAATTTGGAAAAACCACAGACCTAGAAAATTTAATGAATATTATGTAGTAAAAAAATTATCGTTATATATTTTATATTGTTATAATTATGTGGGAACTACGAAAACCAGAAATTACACCCAGAAATCTTGAAAATTTCGTGCTGTCTCGATTTGTGCAAGCGGGGTGGTGAAGTGCGGGGGACGACACGTGAAACTGACAGAAACGGACAGTCTAAACACACGGGCCACATTTAGACTGCACCCGACTCCAAACTTGTCGATAGGTCTAACTAAATACATTTCAACTTGCGTTAGACGTATGCGTTACCTACTCAGACGTTGCCTGTAGATAAAAATATGTCTCATGTTTGCTGGCAATAGCGTATGCATCAAA
The DNA here is from genome assembly GCF_905333055.1 of Maniola jurtina. Lineage (NCBI taxonomy): Eukaryota > Metazoa > Arthropoda > Insecta > Lepidoptera > Nymphalidae > Maniola > Maniola jurtina. The sequence goes on from NC_060053.1 coordinate 1,375,674, forward strand.
CCCTGCAAGTTGCAACTCTCTTGCAACCTATTCCTCACGCAATACGCACAGCTTTAATATTATAATTTTTGACAATGTATACTATATGTAATGCCATATCACAGGTCACTCTCTGATTTATTGCTAACAATTTACTTCCAAATGCAAAGAAATCTAAGTGTGTTGAATTCACACTGCCCAATACCAGGACCTTAAATGACATAAATTCATTGATAAATAATCATATGTTGAAAATAAAGGAGAACCCCGTGTTTCTCGGTATAATGTTAGATGCAAAGCTTCTATGGAACACCCACATATCAACACTTGATGGTAAACTCAGCTCTGCTGCTTACACTGTTAGAAAAATTCGACAGGTACTGACGTGGAAACTGCAAAAATTGTATATTTTGCCTATTTTCACTGTATTATGTCTTACGGACTCTTTCTATGAGATAAAGCGGTAGATATTGAGAAAAAAATGTATTACAGAAAAGGACAGGACGTGCAATTTATAATTTAAAACCGCGCGCTGCCATACAATAAAAATATAAGGAAATAAGTACCTTATCTATTATCTTATAGTAGCTTCTAAATATATTTACAACTAGCTAATGCCCGCAGCTTCGCTCGCGTGGATTTAGGTTTTTAAAAATCCCGATCCTTTCATTTCCCAGAACAAAAGTTGCCTCTCCGTAATAGCCCGTCCCCGGGATGCAACTTGTTTCTGTATCACGTAAGAATATTTAAACGGATTATCCTTTTCAAATCCCGAGGGATCACCAGGATTTAGGAATGCAATTTCTTACAGCATCAGGGTTGAGGTCAACGACAAAGTGTTTACTTGGTATAGATACCTTCAATATCAATTAATAATCGACACTTTTTAAATCCCATTAGCTTTAGTAGTCAGGTCCCCTGCAACATCAGGATTGAGGAGTTGGAATCCAAATTTTTTATTGAACAATGTCGCAAACTTTCTTTATCGATTAAAAAAACTACCCAAAATTACGCAGTTAGGTTACCTGCCAAATTTCATGGTTTTGAGTCAACGGGAAGTACCCTAGAGGTTTTCTTGACACACACGACAGACAGAGAGATAGACAACAAAGTGTACGACAAACGACGACGACAAACGGTGGTACGAAACCCTAGAAAACGTAGGAACGGCATTCCGAACCAGTGGTAAATTTTTCTGACCATCCAAAAACACTTTGAAGTTTACCTAAAAGTTTACAGGAATAAAAATTTATCATTGTATTCCATTCCATTTCATTCTATTCCATTCTGTTCAAAGATAAATAGATAATAAAAATATTTGTCACCGAAACAATAATTTACGATACATCGACCAATATCAATTTTACTGATGACAATCTGACTATTACCAAAGTGAACGACTACTATAATATCTATTATATACGACTAACATAATATGTATTATAAATTGTGTGCCGTTTGCATTCTCACTAGGTTCTCATTAAGTTTGTTTTATTTGGTTAAACTTTCTGGCATTTATATTGTTATGACGTTTAATTGGCAAACAGTCTGTTTATTGGCTGAAACTCAAAAATTCAGCCAATCACAACAAAGAAAATATTGTAATAATGATTGATGCAGCTTTCTGTAATTGAAAACAAAATATTTGACATTAACTTGAATGTGACAGTGTTTTCCGAATAGGGTTGCCAGAGGCCCCGTATTTTACTGGTTACCCCGTATGTCAGGATAGAGAAACCGGTAATTATGAAAATAAAATACGGGGCAAATAAAACTAAATATTTTTAGGGTTCCGTAACTCAAAAGCAAAAAGAACTCTTATAGGATCACTTCGTTGTCTATCAGTCTGTCTGTCTTTCCGTCTGTCCGTCTGTCCATCTGTCCTTCTATCCGTCTGTCATGTGTTCATGAACAAATATTAGTATTTTCAATTTTCAAAGTAAGATAACTACATATATCAAGTGGGTTATCATATGAAAGGGCTTTACCTGTTCATTCTAAAACAGATTTTTATTTATTTTTATGCATATTTTTTTTAATGCATAACAGTTTTTGATTTCTCGTGTAAAATGTCGAAAAAAATACCCGAATCGGAACCCTCGGTGCGTGAGTCTGACTCGCACTTGGCTGGCGAAACCGAACACTGACGTTATGTCCAGTAGAAAGAATATTTTCCTTTTGCGGCAATGCGTAGCCGAAACCCACTCGATATTGATCATGGTCGTAGCCAAGGCGGCGGGGCTTGGTTTGAGGATGTTAGCCTTTTTTTATACAAGTTAGCCCGTGACTTTAATCTTTTCTAGTGGTAAGTGATGATGCAGTCTAATTTCTTGGCCGTTAGGGCCATACTAACCATATAACTAGCCATGACCGAAGCCTCCCACCAGACCAGAAATTTAGAAATGGCGACTGCGCCTGGGAAGCCGTCAAAAACATAAGCCGTAAATAATACTTACACTATTTCTTGCATTTGCTTACCAATTTTTTTTTGGAAATATATCAAACATTTCGCGCTCACTTCACTCGCGCTTTGAATTTGTATTACTTGGTGTAAGCCCCGCAATTTCGTTTGCATGAATTTAGAGTTTTAAAAATTCCGTGGGGGATTTTCCGGGCTAAAAAGTTTATGTCTGGGATGCAAGTTACCTCTGAATAGTAAGTACCAAAATTTTGGTAAAGAAGATGGGCCGTGAAAGGGTAACAAATAGATAGGCAAATAGATATACTGTCGTATTTGTAATATTAGTATGGATAGTTAGCTTTAAAAATAAAATCTTGCTATGGCTAAACTCGTTTCCCTTTCACTTTAATTCTTTCTGTAATTGAACCAAAAACACTTACGCTCACTGCACTCGCGCTTTTTTATTGTTGTATTTTATCTCACTGTCAAATTGAAAGGCGAAATTCCACTAACCAGGTAATTAGCCCATAAAGTTGAGCGAATGTTATTTTCCTCATGACAGGATTCAGTTCCGGCCCTGATAAAACCTCTCCCGAAATCGATTCCTGGCTACGGCCATAGTATTGATACTGTGAAGGTGGAATTACAAGTTAAATGTAAATTTAAGTTAAAATGCAAAGATTGTATGCATGAAATGTATAACATTTTGCTTTACAAAACTAGAGTTTTTAAAAGCTATTTAAATAAATAAATCTTTTATTTAAAATCACATTGCAAACACAGTTCACCAATCAAGACACGGCAACATACAGAGAAAAAATACAAAACTTACAAATAAACTGAAATATCTAAATAGGTTTTCCATGCATTTCAGAGAGAACCACCGCCTATTTCTTCAAATACTTCAAATTTTTAAATTTCTTCAAATCTAAACCCCGTATTTTTGATGGTGGTAGCCTGTAAATCAAAAAGAGGCAGGTGGCAACCCTACTTGCCACATGACATTACAGAATGAAAAATTGTTTTCATTACTCGGTAAGCCTACTGCCATAGTTTCACAGAAAGTGTGACGGTAGTTGTGACCTCTGATTGGTCGACTCTCTTTCACTATTTGCTAAAATTGATGATTGCAACAACAATTTTTTCTTTTTTGTAATCAAAAACAGAACACGGACGTCATACAGGTTGACTAATTGCAATCATTTCTGACCGGCTAACATTGTTCCGCTAGTGGCTCAAACTCACTGTCGCAGCAAGAACATGGTAAATTCAGCCAATCACAGCAATTAGAATTGGTTATCACAAATGCACCGATCTAGGAACCGAGAATACACGAACCAGGGCAGATAGAGATGAGAACAATAATATCATACGTAGGAAATCGACGGGGGATCGTTGACAATGATCCTCTTAAATCACAATTTATGGAAAGAACTGATAAATGATTGAGTCGATATAGTTTGACATTGTTGTCCAACCTTATAATAGAATTTTGTTTAAATTTACAATTTACAATAGAGTCCATTTTGTCTTCAATGGGGGCCGAGGGAGCTTTATACCCACGGGACCCTGGGCTGTAACTCAAAAAGCCCTTATATGTATAGATCCGGGCCACGAACCCAAAAGTGCGCCTCCCGACCAGTCCTCAAGACTGGTTTCTTTTTGGACGATAGACTCCCCGTGTCTATTGCCCGAGAGCCCTTCTGAAGGGGGTAGCCCTCCTTCGACGAATGGCATGAGAACTCAAATCCTCTTCTCTCATGCGCTCCGCCGACTCCAGCGAAATTACCTCTTCGCAGAAGAGCTCTGTCGCTTTCCAAGACCCATCGCTGCCCGCCATAGCTTTAAACACGGCTGGCAAACCTAATCCTGGTTATTCAATACATGATACAGACATTTCTATTTTATTGCAATATACTAGCTGATGCCCGCAGCTTCGCCCGCGTGGATTGGTCAGATCCCCTGCAGCATCAGGATTGAAGAGTTGGACTCCAAATTTTTTATGAAACAATGTCGCAAAGTTCCTCTATCGATTAAAAAAGAAATGACGCAAATCGGTTCAGAAATCTCGGAGATTTCGGTGTACATATGTAGAAAAACACAACTCCCTTTTTGAAAGTCGGTTAAAAAAGTAGCCTATGTTACACCCTGGTCAATCCTCTACTTGTCTGTGAAAATCTCGTCAAAATCGGTTCAGCCGTTCCAAAGATTAGCCTTTTCAAACAGACAGACAGACAAAAATTTTAAAAACGTGTGATTCAGTGTTGGTATCGTTCAAATAACCATATGAGCTTAATATGAGGTAGTTATTTCGAAATTACAGACAGACACTCCAATTTTATTTATTAGTATAGATATGTTTCAGTACGATTCCTAATCGATCAGTTGGCAGGGGAAAACCTGTATGATATGTATGTATCTATGTTCGCCTCTAACGCTTCAACAATGTGCTACAAACGTGAGTCAGGCTATAAAACGTAGATAACGTATCGCGTACAAACAGACGGACATTTTGCAGCCATTCATACTATTTACAACCATAAGATACAAAAAATAGAAGCTGTTTTCCATTGAAAGTGAATTAATTCATGAAATAAGTACTAGCTAGTTATATCGGGTGATATGTGTAGGTTTTGTTCTAAGTACAGACAGCATGTGATTATTATGGATACGCCTCATTGGTCTAGTGGTTAGAATGTAACACTGGCATTGGCGAGGTCCCCAGTTTGTTTTCCGAGTCAGGCCAAAAAATTGTTAGGTATTGGCTTTTTAAGGTTTCGTATCTCAAAAGGAGAAAAGGAACCCTTATAGGATCACTTTGTTGTCTGTCTGTCCGTCTATCCATCTGTCCGTCGTTCTTGTCTGTCAAGAAAACTTATAGGGTACTTCCGGTTGACCTAGAATCATGAAATTTTACGGGTAGGTAGCTCTTATAGCACAAGTAAAGAAAAAAATCGGAAAACCGTGAATTTGTGGTTACATCACAAAAAAAAATGTTTTATGAATAAATAATTATTATTTTCAATTTTCAAAGTAAGATAACTATACCAATTGGGGTATTATATGAAAGAACTTTACCATTACATTCTAAAACAGTTTTGTATTTATTTTTATGTATAATAAGTTTTTCATTTATTGTGTAGGAAAAATACCCGAGTACAAAACCCTCGGTGCGCGAGACTGACTCACACTTGGCCGGTTTTTTTCACACCGACCCTTCTTATCAGTTATTTAAATATTATCAGTGGTTTTAACACCAATTATTTCACGTTACTTTAAAAACAGGTAAGTACTAAGTACTTACTATCTACAAAGACAATATGTGCTCTTTACATTTATGATTGTATATAGCTATTTTCCGCGACTTCACGTGCGTGTATATTGAATCGTCAAAGATTCATGTCAAACTAACTCTTTAGACTAAGATGTATAGAGCGTACTTTTACTTTGCTCGACTTAAGTTTCAGTAAAAACGAGACAGATTTATGTTAACGATATAGCGCTGTCTCGCTGTAACAGTGTCTTAAGCCTAAGTCATGTCAAAGTGAGTTCTATAGATTTAAACCTTAGGTTATCCCAATTGTAATGTTTGCCTGTGAATTAATTTACCATTTTCTTCTTTACAGAGAGTCTCACGAAAAAATGGCCTCAAAGAAGAAGAGTCAAGCTGGTACTGGGACCCGCCTTCACAACCCTCTAGAAGTGATCACGAAATCGAACAGCAATACAAGTTACAAATACAAGCTTTACAAAGCGAACTATCCGCCTTAAAAGATAGGGATATTACAGATCATGCAGTTGACAACGAAGAAGAAATAAACAGGCTAAGACAAGAAAACAAAAACCTAACATGCAGCTTAGAAGACCTGGACAACCAACATCAAGTAGCCATGGAAAGACTACTAGCACTAAAGAAAGAACTACAAAAAAACTTCGAAGTCCTCAAACAAGAACACCAAGATTTAAAAAGTAATAATGACGAATACGCGGGACAAATAAAAGCATTACTACAAAAGATGAGTGAAAGAGATCAAGAAATAGAGAGTCTCAAGGTAGCCCACCCTGATTATGATACTTTACTACATAAGTACCAAAATTTAGAAAGGATACATAGTCTGTTAAGAGAAAATGCTGAAAAATTCCAGGAAGAAAACCAGGAATTGCACGAAGAGGTATTCAAACTCCAAGAACAAGTTACTAAATTAGAACACGATATAGAAGTTGCTAATAAACACAACGAAGTGACACACATGGTCCCAGTAGACAAATATGAGCGGTTGTTAAAAGAATTAAATGATTTAAAACACAGACGTAACTCCAGTCAAGTACATTTAGATGAAATCAATATAGATGATAATGCTAAAAGTGTAATAGAAACTCTAAAAAGAGATATCAATGATCTAAAACGAAAATTAGCTCAACGTGATAGCGAACATCAAGAAACTACTGAAAATAAATTAATAAAACCAGATAAAATAATGCAGTTATACAACAGATACGTAAACTTTGAATTACCTGTAGATTACGTTGGCGAAATACCAACGGGAACGGAAAATGTTATTATGCAAAAACTAGAAGGTGTATTTAAAACTTTGAACTCATTTAAAAAAGATGTTGATGCTCTCGAACACAAACTTTCAGAAAAAAAGCAAACCGTAAATAATTTACAAGCACAAGTTGACGATGTAACTACAGAAAATGAATATTTAACATCTGATATACAACACCTTGAAAGAGAGTTAGAAGAAATGAAGAAAAACAACGACTTCCTTATTTCTGAAATCGCCGTTCTTAAAAATTTGTCAAAATTGGAGCCAATAATAGAAACTCATGAAGATAATCTTGCAAAATTAGAAACGGAACTAGCTGACTCCAATAGAATGAATAAAACGTTTGAATCAGAAATTAAAAGGATAGAAAACGAACTGAAAGACGTTCAAAACGAGAAAAAAATATTGCAAGATAGCCTTAATGATATGAAAAATAAATATACTACAATGCTTAGTGAGTTAAAGATGTGTAAAGTTCAGACACAAGCAGTGCATGAGCTGGAAAGCAATTCGAGTGTTACACATAACGCTAAATTGCAGGAAGCAGTAGATAAAATAGACAATTTACAAAAACGCCTACATTCCGCTAACTCCAAAAATGAGCAACTTTTAATAGATATACATATCATAGAAAACGATAAAGTATTACTTACTAAACAAATAGAAGACTTAAAACAGGAAAAGCAAACAATTTGTGGTGAGTATAAAGAATTAGAATCAACAAACAAAACTTTAGACAGCAAGATACATGATCTTGAAAACAAATTAGATGATTCTATTAAAAATAAACAAGATTTAGATGTCAAATTAAAAGATCTTGAGAATAAACTAGATCAAGTCACTAACAGAAGTCGTGAAATTGAATTTGAAAACAACTCATTGAAAGAAATGAAAGAATCAGTTATTTCGTCTGTGACTGACATCGACAAAATTTCGAATGAAAAAATGCAAATAGCTAATGAACTCGATAAAGTCCTGCAGGAAAATTCAACGCTTAAAGAAAAAATTGCATCATTAACAAATGACATTTTAAGCCTTCAGCACCAACAACAAGAGTTAACTATCGAAACGAATTTGCTGAGGCAAAAAAATCTGACTGACGCTCATAATACCCATGAACTTCATGAAACCATTAATAAATTAAAACTAAAAGCTGATCAATACGATGCCATTATTAACGAACTCTTAGCCCTTAAAGAAGAAAACAAAAAACTTGTAGAAAAAAAATTACAACTAGAAGTTGAACTATCTTCCACAGATAATAAAATTATACAGTTAGAAGAAGAATTTGAGAAACTACTCACTGAACTCAATGAAAAAGATTCAATTATCGATAATCTGAACGTTACAGTAACTAAAAATAATATCGAACTGGAGAACCTGCATCAAAATGTAACTGATCTTGAAAATAGTGTCCAAATAAAAAGTCAAGAAATTGAAAGGTTGGTTAAAACGGTTGACGAATTGACACAAAAACTTAACAATACTAGTCTTAGTTCCAACCAAAGTCACGAAGAATTAAGAAAATTACTCACAGAAAAGGAAGAAATTAACAAACAAATATATGGCCTTAATGACGAAATTAATATCAAAAACACAGAGATATCGAAAATGACGTGTCTTTTGCAGGAATTAGAAAAATCTTATGAAGAAAGTAAATCACTAATAGATAATAAAGATAAAGAAATAAAAGAATTAAATCAATCAATAGTGGAACTGAGAGATAAAATTAAGGCGTCAGAGAACACAACACAACCAAACGATGAGTACGCGAAATTGTTAGAAGAGAAACAAGCCATAGAAAAGATAACGACAGAACTACAGAACGTCTTAAATACAAAAGATAAAGAATTATTAGAAACTCAAAATAGAGTAGTGTTATTAGAGAATACATGCAAAGAATTCAAAACTGTGATAGACAATGCTACTTTAGAAAAAAATGAATTAATTAATTTGGTGAATTTAAAACATAATGAAAGTATTCAATACCACAATGAAATACAGAGATTAAATCAAGTGATGATTGAACAAAATAATGAATTTAAGAGGATTATTGAAGAAAAAGATCTATTAATCAAGAATAATTCTGAAAGTTGTGCCAACTGTGAAACTATACGTTTGAGTCTTAAAGAAAAAGATGAAATGATTATGGCTTTAAATCAAAATGTTAGTGAACATGAAAGGTTAAAATCGGAATTAGGTAATGCAAGTGAATCAGTAAAAAATCTAACGAAGAGATGTGAAGATCTAGACAAGAGTTTAACGATACAGTTGGAAACTGTGAAGAAATTGACAGCGGAAAATGCACAGGTATGTATTCAACCTTTTTTTTTATTTGTCGTAGGCGTGGTTTTGTTTAGCCAATTAATTTTACTAGTGTAATTGAACGATCTCCGTTCTAATTAAATAATAATGATAAATAAATCCATACTAATATTATAAATGCGAAAGTGTGTCTGTCTGTCTGTCTGCTACCTTTTCAAGGTAGCAGACAGACAGACAGTGTAACCGATTCTGACGAAATTTGGTACAGGGTTAGCTTATATCCCGGGGACGGTCATAGGCTACTTTTTATCCCGGAAAATTAAAGAGTTCCCACGGGATTCCTAAAGACCCATCCTCTTAACCGATTTGTATAAGATTTGGTGCTGAAGTAGCTGGCGTCCCTGTTATCGAAATAGGCAACGTTTTATCCCGGAAAAACAAACAGTTCCCACAGGAAGCTATACAATATAAAAATCTAAATCCACGCGGACGAAGTCGCGGGCATCCTCTAGTAATTATAATAAATGAGAGTATAGGAATGAGAAAATAATAGAAGGAGTAAATGAGGAAACATGCATACTTAGGAGTTCTCCATAATGTTCTTAAAGGTGTGGTGAAGTCTACTGTTTCTGTTATCTATGGAAGTCTCCAATCAGCGCTTGGCCAGCGTGGTGGACTATTAGCTCAACTCTTCTTATTATAAGAGGTGACCCGTGCTCAGTAGTAAGCTGGCGATGGGTTAGTGGTGATGATTCATTCTGAGATATAGAAACTTTTTCGCTTGAAGTTAATTGATTTTTGTCAGAAAAATCTTAATTTCTTCAAATTAATGTTTTGGTAAGCAGTTTTAACTAAATGGGATGCCATTGAGAAACTGGCCCTTTGATTTCCAGTTGTCAGAACAAGAACAAAACTCGACACGGGAGCTAGAACGACTGCGTCACCATCTCGTGGAGTTGGAGGAGAACTTCACACAGGAGCTGATGTCTTCGGAACAGAAGCTGACCGAGTGTCAGGCTAGGTTGCACCAGGTTGAGGAACGCGCCAAGCAGACCAGCACTGTGTATACCAGCAATAGGTATGTTATCTTTATGGATTCCAGTTGTCAGAACAGGAACATCATGGGAGTTAGGACGACTGTGTCAACATCTCATGGAGCAACCCACCACCTCCCATGCCCTACCAACCTCGCGGTCATGTGGGCCGAAATGCGGGAGGTTCGGTATTTGCTCTTTGGCGTGTTCCCGGGGCGCCTTCTTGACTCCCTACAAATGGGAGAAAAACTACACATAGGAGCTGATGTTTTCGGAACAGATGCTGACCGAGTATCAGCATCTGGTCCGAACAAACCAGCACTGTGTATACCAGCAATAGGTACTAATAATATTGGAGATATCGGGTACATACCACGATTATTCCATAAAAAATTCAATAAAGATCTCGTATGGTGCATGTGCGAATCCGACTCGCACTTGACTGGTTTTTATTTTTAACAACATATGATAAAAAATCAAAATGGCTGTCGTAAAAAAATATTAATGTAAGGAATCCTTCGTGAGTCCAACTAGCACTTGACCGATTCTTTATAATTCAACAGCATCCGAGCCAACCAAGAAGTGGAAACGCTGCGGAACCAAATCAAGCTACTGGAGAAGCAACGCGAAGAAGTGCAAGCGAAGCTGAGTGAAGCGGACGATGCCAGAAGCAGAAGCGAAGCTGCCCTTACCAACTTACAAGTTGTATTGGAGCAATTCCAGTTAGGTAAGTTTCCCTTTGAGATTTTAAAGAGATTCTTATTAGAATAGAATAGAATACATTTTTATTCAAACTTTTACAACTGCTTTTGAATCGTCAAATAATTTACCACTGGTTCGGAATGCCGTTCCTACCGAGAAGAACCAGCAAGAAACTCGGCGGTTGCTCTTTTCATTTCTTCAATTTACAATAATATTACGATAATGACGAGCATTTTAGGGTTCCATACTCGAAGGATGCCAACTGGACCCTATTACTAAGCCTCCGCTGTCCGTCCGTCCGTCCGTCTGTCTGTGAGTGGGCTGTATCTCGTGAACCGCAATAGGAAGAGAATCGAAATTTCCACGGAATGATGCTGTAACAATAACAATGTGTTTTCACGCATTACAGACAAAGAAAGGGACATCCACAATGCAACGGAGAAAATAAGAAACAAAATGGAGGACGTCAAACGTCAAAACGAGATGTTACAGCATGAAATAGCCCGACTGAACGGCAAGTTGGAAGAGTCAATAGCCGGGCTGCAAGCTGCCACCAGACTAGGCGACCAGGTTGAGACTAAGACTGCGCAAATCAACGATTTGAAGGAACAAGGTAGGTGTGAACCTGGCTTTAGAGCCGCCAAAATCAAGTAAAACTGGCCTTCTGGACTTCATTTTTCTTAAGCCGGAAACAAATCGGATATCAAAATTTAATTGAGTCATTTTTAACCGACTTCCAAAAATGGAGGAGGTTCTCAATTCGTCGGAATCTTTTTTTTTTAATTATTAAAATTCAATCCGACTTATATTTTTGTGTTTCAAAGTATGTAGTTATAAATCTCAACCACTGTACAATACTACCACTTTGATAAGTTGCATCGGCAAAATTCCTTTGCGCAGAAAATTGCAACAAAATAGAACTCAAAATCAAAATATTTTTGCTCAATTAAACTTTTACAAAAGCATCTGCCACTGGTTCAGAATACCTTTCCAACTTCACACTGACTAAAACCGAATTTATACCAAAGAAACACAAGAACAACAGAGTCTCTTGCTGTCTCGCTCATAATTTGCGCGACGGTCGCGCGCTATGATTGGCTTAGATATTTTTACGCCATTCAAAAATAAGATTTCTGCGCAGGTATATCGGTGTAACTTACAAGAGTGGTAACACTGTACCATTTGAGACAAAAATATAAATAAAATAATAATTTTAATACGCAGAAGTACAGTACCCGTCAGGAAATATTGTACATCAACCAATGAAAGAGATAGCGGTTCCGTATAGCGCTGTCTCTGTCGTTGAGACAGACAAAACGTCACAATATAGGTCAGTATATGAGGTATATGAGTGTCAGAGACTTCGCTCTACGAATCCGAAATCTTTCTTAAGGTCGATATTTACTGCCGGGTACTGTACATACTTATTGGTCCCCAATCGGTTGAACTCAATCTCTAAACTAAACTATTTTTTATTGTAATGTACAAGATAGGCTTGTGCTTAACGACAATAATGATGCTTAAATACCGGCCAAGTGCAAGTCAGACTCGCGCACTGAGGGTTCCGTACTCGGGTATTTTTCCAACATTTTGCACGATAAATCAAAAACTATTATACGTAAAAATAAATAAAAATCTGTTTTAGAATGTACAGGTAAAGCCCTTTCATATGATACCCCACTTGGGATAGTTATGTTACTTTGAAAATTGAAACACGTTTTAATTATTTTTTTAATTGATGAAACCACAAATTCGCAGTTTTCAGATTTATTCCTGTACTTGTGCTATAAGACCTACCTACCTGCCTTTCATTATTCTAGGTCAACGGGAAGTACCCTATAGGTTTCTTGACAGACACGACGGACGGACGGACAGACAGACAACGAAGTGATCCTATAAGGGTTCCGTTTTTCCTTTTGAGGTACGGAACCCTAATAAAAAGGTCTAGGTTGGAGCACGCTTGATTGCAAGACCCATATAGTATTCACTCCTGCCTTTATCAATTTAGTTTTGAGATTGAGCACGATCAAATTGGTCTAAACGCATTTTTGAGGGAATGTTTTTGTTTTCTCCTTATATTTTAATGCACTATCACAATGTATTTAAAACCTTGGTCAAATATAACTAACCGCTAACGGCACCCAATGTCTTTTTTGTCGCTTGTAGCTCAAAGGATTTTGTGATGGAGTGAAAAAAATTGGACCATAGAACGTTCAGAAATGTTAATCTTGAGATAACTTGATAGAAGCCGGTCTTCATAATAATAAAATTATTATTATTGTACTAGACTCTAGAGGATGCTCGCGACTTCGTCCGCGTGGATTTAGGTTTTTAAAGATCCCGTGGGAACTGTTTGATTTTCCGGGATAAAAAGTAGCCTATGTTCTACCCCGGGATATAAGCTAAACCTGTAAACCGTTGGGCCGTGAAAAAATAGCAGACAGACAGACAGACAGACAGCCAGCCAGACCCACTTTCGCACTTATAATATTAAGTATGGATTGTACCAGTAACGCGCCCCGGTAGGGAGAGGAATCAGTTTACTAACATTGTTTTCGTGTTTCGTTAGCTAGCTATGTGAATTTTTACCTATATTATGTAAGTTATAATGTATATTTGACCAAGGTTAGGTTCGCCTTTTTGTTATTATGTAGATTGTAGGTAGTATAGTAGTTCCAAGTGCGATGTTTCTACAAAGTAGCGTAATGTACGAAATCTGGCTAAATATCAGCTGGTAATTCTGGGATAAGTGGCCCCCAGGCTATCAGTTGGTATCAAGCCTGGCTCGGCACTGCTCCGTAGAGTTAGCAGACACACGTGCTCAAACGAGTAAGTTTTGTATGTCATGTAGTTTTTGACGTTGTGTAGTCTTGCTTTGTACGTGTGTCTTAGGTTGAGGTATATTTTAACTTTGCTCAGACTTGGGCACTTGTCCGATCGCCGACGATTAGCGAGAGCTGGAAACTAGAGTTAGCGAACTAGTAAACGAGTTGGCGAGCAACGAGAAGCAAGTGTGCGAACTCAATTAAATTTTGTGAATATGTTCTAGGAACTAATTATCTTTGTCTGTGGTGTGCTAGATTTCCGTAAAATGAGTAGTTTTGAGTGACACGGGCGGTCACAATTTCTAGAACATTTCTACATTTGATTGAGTTTGATTAGTTTACCAAACTACGTTTATTGAAGCACTCCACGAATAAGTTCCTCTTATGTCTGTGCATTTGTCTCGCTTTAACTGAGCAAAGTCAAAGTACGGCCTCAAAACTCAACGTAACATCACCTTGGCTGAGATCTATAGAGCTGACTTTGCTCAGGCTTAAGTTCCAGTTAAAATGAGACAGATTTGTGCCTGGACTATAACGCTGTCTCGTTTAACAATGCCTTAAGTCTGAGCAGAGTCAAAGTACTCTCTATAAATCTCTACCTATGTCTTGTCCTGATTATTGAAACGTTTCTTAAAATACCCGTTCGTGACGTTTCAGTACTCGGCCGTTAGCCCTCATTCGCACGAGCGTTGAAAAAGCGTTGCGTTAAAACCAGGCGTTGCGCTGAAAATACAAAGTGCGCGTTAAAAAAAAGCGTTGACAGATACTTGGGAATGCATTTGTTCTATTTGAACGCTTTTTTAACGGACGTTAAAAAAGCTCTCGTGCGTATGAGGCCTTAGTGTTGCTTGCAACAATTTCGTTGTTTTTTGTTGTTGTAAAAATTATATGTCCAGAGTGATGAGCTAACTGCTATTTTAACTTTTTGAGAACATTTTTTTTATACCTTACTTTAACTTACTATGGTTTATAATCAAAGTCAAGAAATCATACTATGGTCCCTGACAGGTTCAGATGTCAAGCAGGGTATGAGGCGGGGGGATGCCCCACACACCCGTACGTCAACCTCGCTTGCCCGCATCGGGTAGCGCGGGGGATGTGCGGGTGTGTGGGGCGTTCCCTCCCCGATTGCCATTTCAACCTGTCGCGTACTATACTTGGCAATAACTACTTGGTCCTAGTAACAACGACAGCATAGGAAATCTGAAAACACGTAAAACCAATATAGATATTTCGTAATAAGGTGGTTTTATCACGGATATCCTCGAATTACTGTATTGACTGTATGATAGCTAAACTATGACAGTATTTACATAATTGTTTTATTAAGCTTAAGCAGCATTCAAGAAGCAAGCTTCAAACCTACTTCGGTCTAATCTCATTTGGTAACTGTGAGGCTTTGTGACGTCGCGGCGCAGCTGTCACTGACAGCCTGAACTGTCACTGTCACGCTCTGTCACTGTTACGACCTGACTTGGCCTGTCACCGTCACTGGCATGCACTGTCACAAACAAGACCCGTCATTGTCACTGGCATGACATGTCACAGTCACTGACATGGCCTGTCACCGGCACTGGCGTGACCTGTCGCTGTCACTGGCATGACCTGTCATGACAGCTGTCGTCGCGCTCAACTCAGATTACCTTGTGGGGTTTGATCGAAGAATCTGGTATCACCATCGTGACGTCTGTTTTGTTGTTTTTTTTTGTTTTTCACAATCTTAAACCTCTAGTACACATTGACCCAAAGCACTCAGCGAATGTCGGCCTAAGAGTGTAAAGGAAAGGCTTGCTAATTACACTAAAATCTTGAGATGCATGAATGCATAAAAACTAATACATCGAGTGGTACATGTCGCCAAGTTCATTTGCCGAATTTTAGGGTAATGTGTACAAGGGGCATTAAGATCTGTTTTTTTTTTTAGAAATTGCCTATGTGAACAAATATGGCGACTCCTAGATATTTTTTTATTAACTGGCCAGATTTTACCAATTAGTTTTGTTTATTATTGTAGCGTTAACTGTGTCTAAGTTGTAGACAATTTCTTAACTAAATTAAAATGACAGTTCAATATTTTGCTAATCCTTTCATAATGCTCCCTGCCGAAAAGGATAGCACTAAAAAGCCGCCAACTGTAAAAAAATAATTTTGAGTTATCGCTAAAACTCGTGGGATTTTTCGAAAACCGATGTTACTAGAAGGGGATGGTTCGTAGTACCAAGGTTTTTATTTGGTCCTACGCAGGAAAATTTTTAGAAACTTCAGTTTTTCTCTAAACTAAATTTCCATGTTTTTTGACGAAACCTGTCAATTTGGTTTAGAAATTGCGTACAAGAGAATTAGTCATATTGGCAGTTTCTAAAAAAACCAGATTTTTAGCTTATAGCTGAATCTTAGCGTGCATACATGTTAGACGTTTTAAAAAATACTTTCAAACAAAGGATGAGGCAAGTATGAAACCTGGACAAATACTGCCATGCTCGAGCTTGCTCGTCGAGCATGTATGTGCGCGAGGACTCGGCTTTTGATTTTGTTTTTTATGTCGTACGTTGTCTTTATCTGTTGTAATTACGAGTTATCATTTGCACATGCAAGATTCGTAGCACCGATGTGGTTTTAAATGTTTTGTTGTTTATGTTTTCTGCTTCAAAAACATGTCAAAAAACTGTGAGGTCCAAGTTTCTTTCCCGAACTTATCTCGTAAAACCCCTCCCTCCCCTCAGTAAAGTATCTCTTAGTGGTGGGTCTAGTTTATACCGCAAAATCATATATTTCAAAACCCCACGATTTAAGCTGTACTTTGATATGTTAGTCAGTCAGTTTATTCCTTTGTAGAAAAATATTAGTATTATTAGCATTACCTATTATTAGATTACCTATGAGATTATATATACTATTCCTATATAATCATAGTATTATCTATGAGATGAGATTATTATTAGTTTGATGGTATAGATATGGGTCTAATAATAATTAATCTATTTGAGAAAATCGGCATGTTTTTGAAGCAGCATTTTACCCTTTTTCCCCCATCCAGTAGAAGAAGTAGACAGAAGAAACGAAAGCCGCATTGTTTCTGAGTATTACTTCAGGTACTGGTGGAATGATATAGAAATGGGAACTGATTGCACTTTCGCTTGTTTATACCAACTTGGCTTGGCCAAGGTTTTGGCCATATATCGACTTACCCATGCTTACACCTTGGTTTCCATTGATCAGACTTGATTGACTTGGCCATGTATTAAAACTTGGCTAACTTGACTTGGCATCTAAAAATCCCCTATTATGACTATGGCTGAGATCTACAGAACGCACTTTGACTTTGCTCAGACTTAAGACACTGTTAAAACGAGACAGCGTTATACCGCTGGCATAAATCTGTCTCGTTCTAACTGAAACTTAAGTCTAAGCAAAGTCAAAGTGAGCTCTATAGATTTCAACCGAATTCCAGTATTAATCTTGACCAATATGTCGAACCGAATAAGTTTTTCCTTGTGGTGTTTTGGGTAATGTTTGACAGTGGCGATTGTCACTTACCGTTACGAGTGTCAGTGTCGTTGGTTCCCTGCCCAGTGGCTGAATAATACTTTGAGATCGTGTGCGCAATGCCATCGAGATTTTACGTCATCCGTCGGCTGCATGGTGAGAGTAGTTATAGATCTTTGGATATGATTTTTTTATTTAATGTATCCTGTATGATTGTACTGTATTTTTGTAGTTTGTAAACATTTTTATTTGTAGGAAGTAAAATAAAGATTTTTTCATTAAAAATACTTATAGGTATATTTTTAAGTTTCGTTCAATGATATTTTTCTTGAAAAAAATTATGATGTAATTCATGTACAGGACACATACACAAAACACATGCCATACTTAAGACACTTTCTTATAGTGACACGGAAGATATCGTAACTTTGAAATAATTCAGTCACAAACACACACACACACACTCACACACACACACACACACACACACACACACACACACACACACACACACACACACGCACACACACACACACACACACACAAACACACGCCTTAACACATTCATTGATTTTTTAAATTGATCTTTTTTTTTCTATTTGTACTCGTACATAACTTCTCAATCTGGAGGTGTACTTTAACAACTGTAACACAGTTTCTAACTATCGCATTTTTTCACACAAACACACACACACAAACTGCCGTCTTTATAATATTAGTGTAATATATACCAACTTGCTTTTTTCCTACCAAATCAGTGCGAGCTCTCCAAGCAACCATAACCGCGGCGGAAGAGAGGTACTACAACGCGATATCCAACCAGCAAGACAAAGTCGACAAGAATCTAGTCAAGAACCTTGTCGTCAACTACGTTCTGACCGCTAACCGGAGTGATCTTAACAGGTATGGTGAAAATATTCATATTTCCACATGTATCTTTAGTTTTAAGACGTTGAAGAAAGAGGTGACCAAATGAAAAATCTATACATATAATAAAATTGTAGAAAAGTGGTGTCTGTACAATGGAAATATATAAAAAAAAGTAGCAGGGGTTGTTATTATATCGATGCCGAACCCGAAATTGTAATTAATTTTTTTTTGTCTGTTTGTCTGTTTGTCTGTGTGTTTGTGCACGCTAATATCAGAAACGGCTTATTCGATTTAGATACGGTTTTCACTAATATATTGTAGTAAGCTTCACTTAACATTTAGTGTTTATTTCATGTCAATCGGTTCAT
The DNA here is from genome assembly GCF_905333055.1 of Maniola jurtina. Lineage (NCBI taxonomy): Eukaryota > Metazoa > Arthropoda > Insecta > Lepidoptera > Nymphalidae > Maniola > Maniola jurtina. Next base: position 1,394,154 of record NC_060053.1, read on the forward strand.
AAATAAAAAAGTTATGTCAATTTAAAGAATCACGGCGAACATTTTTCACGTACAGAGTACGTACTACACGCCTCGCGACTGAGCGTCCGTGGCTAGATAAAGCGCGCGGAGAGCCGCGCCGCTGCCATAAGGATTCAAAGTCACTATTCCACGCGAACGAAGTCGCGGACACAGCTATAAAAAAATAAAAACCGACTTCAATAAACATAAACACTAAAAAGTAAATAATAATTTAATTTATTACCGAATATAAATAAGGTATAACAGAGTTAAATCATATCAAATCAAATTTCTTTATTGCGAATATGGGTAAAACGGTGGAGATGTTACAAAGACAAAAAGGGTACAGCCAAATTCTGCCTATAAGCATGCAATACGTTACATTAAATGACAATACATTTTTGTCACAAAAAACTACTACTAGCAAAATGTCCAAAATTAAAATACTATAATACTATAATATTTCTGAGAGGTAATCATTAATTGAGTAATATGTCTTTTCTAGCAATAGTTTTTCAATTTTCCCTTAAATAAAAGAAGTTCTCGCGTCTCAATTATTATAGCTTGGCAAGTGATTACACAAAAGTGGAGAAAAAACTCTTGGAAAAATGAGCGGTTCTACAAGGGGCGGTGCTGCAGTTTATATAGTTGAATACTAACATTTTTTGGAGCCGGTGCCAATTAGCCGCCCGAACTTTCTACTATTCCTATTGTTTTCCACATGAAAGTTTATTTAAATTAAAAAAAAATCTATTTCTATTTACAGGACACAAATCCTACGCATCCTCTCAACCGTCCTAGACTTTAACCAGACAGAATGTGAAAAGCTAGGTCTAGTCAGATCTGCCAATTCAGGGGACAGTCTAGCTGCAGAGTTCGTGAAATTCCTCCAAAACGAATCCAGACCCCGAGCCGCTTTACCCGACATGATGGGGCTGCAAGGTGGGAGGTCAACCCCTGCTAGCTCAAGAAAAAGTTCCACCATTGGTAAGAGAAAGATCGTTATTTGCTCCCTCGCATGGGGTTCCATTATCAAATGCAAGATGGTATTTGATCTGGCGCAAGAATTATAGCAATTGGTAAGCGATTAAAAATGAGTTGCAAATATTTGGTCTTGTGCCTAATTTTTCCTGACAAATGTGATAACAAATGAATTTGTGTGCAAATTAGAGTTTGCTAGATGATACGCGCGACTTCGTTCGCGTAGATTCAGATTTTACGGGATAAAAAAATAGTCTATGTCCAGGTCTTTAACTATACAGGGGTAACGCGAACGCTACCAAAAACGAAGACAGGTGATAGTACTGATGATTTCTGATAAGATACCATAAAATAACTACGAAAAAGAATTAAACATATATCCTGTATTTTTTAAGTTCACAATATATTGTAAATGAAACACCTGACTGACGCTAGAAATCAACGAACGTTCCGTAAATAGGCCACTCGAAATCAATGCCGAGTCGTAGGTGGGGCATTGATCCGAGTTTTGCATGCTATACAATGCTGGTTTGAAAAATACTAAAAAAACAGAATAAGGATGGTAACGCTGAGGTTTTGCTAGCGTTCTGGTACACCCTGTATATCTGCAAAAAAATGCGTCGATTTGTTGCAGCGGCATCTCCGGGATGTATGTAGGCTATCCCTGTACCAAATTTTTCATCTTCAATTAATAGCTCAATGGTTAAAAAGTGGACTGAATTCCAAAAAGTTGGCGGTTCAAACCCAAACGCGTTGCACTATTGTCGTACTTAACTCCTTTTTTTTGTGAGGAAAATCCGTCATGGATACCACCGGGTCCAAAAATAAAGTACCGTTGGTACCCTTCAGATATGAAACATTAAAAAGTCGAGATATAATATTATGTATTTTTCGTTGTTACAGGTCCAAACCCAGTCTTCGAAGTCAGCCACAAAAGAAATCCCTCAACAAGTTCAAGTAATCTATTATTCCAGAATCTGGATTCCATGGAAACCTCATCCCAAGTTTCCATAGAGTCCGAATCCAGAGTAATTCCATTAAACACTTTAGACACTGGAATAAACCAGACCAGAAATAATGAGGGGGCCATTTTGAAACATGTTTTGAAGGATATGTGATATTATTAGTATCATATTCCAGAAACTGACTTCCATGAAAACCTTATAACGTAACGTTTTCATAGAATTTAGTTTCTGGAAATGAATTCCGATTTAAAGACTAACCACTGGAATAAACCAGCGAGTCGATTCCTAAAAACCTGCATCAATCATTATTACAATCGCAATTGCTGTAATTGGCTGAATTTATGCTATTCTTGTTGCGACAATGCATTGTAGCCAATAGTGAGCGAGCGTCAACCAATCAGAGGTGATTGCGATCGTGATATTGTAGCTGTCATTCTACCGCAATCGAGCGCCAGATCAGGAATAATGAGGGCGCCATTTTGAAACTTTTTATTTATTTATTACACATATGAACGAATGACTTGAAATTTGAAAACCTGGTTACATTAGTCGATGACCGAATACGGGATGGCCAGCCGAATACCGGTGACGGAATAAATTCGAATTCAAAATATTCAATTAGACTTTTACAAGCACTTTTGAGTCGCCAAGAGCATCGAGCATCTACTACTGGTTCGGAGTGCCTTTCCTACCGAGAAGAGCCAGCAAGAAACTCGGCGGTTGCTCTTTTCAAAGATTTGATATACAATACTGGCTACAACCGAATCAATCAAAGCCAAATGATTATATGGTAAATGAGCCATAATGCGCAAAGCGCTAGGTATTCACCAAAAAAAAAAAATGCTGTATATATTTTTCTTGATAATAATCCAAGTGTATAATGTATTGCAAATAAAATAATATACCTAATCTTTACAATAATATTACAATTATTTAGATAAATAATTTTTATTGCATTTCTAGATATTATTTTAAATTTATTTTCACTAGAGAATAATTTTGATGTTATGTGTGATTTTTAATGAAATATAATGAAAATTAATTTTTAAGGATTTTTTGAGATTTTTTCCTTTCTTATACCCCTAGCACAAGTCATTAAAGTTTTCTAAAACGAAAGTAGTTGACGATTATTGTAATATAATATTATATCCATACATCTTCGGAAGAAAAATTAACAGAGAATTACCATTCAAAGCTCTACCATTCACTAGAGACAATTTTATGAAATAATGCATGTAATTATTTAAAAAAAAATTGTTCTACCCCCATCAATCAAATCCATACCCCCACCCCATAAATCAAAGTCGATATTTTAGACTTAATTATTACGTTTTAATGTTATTTTTGTTTGACTTCTGCAGCTTTTATTAAATAAAAATATTTTCTTTGTAAATTTGTAAATTACTGACTTATCTCGTCCGCTTATTGTATCATATTATCAATGTAACATGTTCAAATTTATTGTGATTAATTATATTAATAATGAAATAAATAATTGTTATTATTAGTATTGTATAATTATTACTAACTAAGAATGTAATAAGTACTTGCTTTAAAATAAAGTTTTTATTTAGAAAAGTAAATTTCGTTTTTATTTAATAATAATCACAATGTTTAATATCAGATGGTTCATTTTTTGTTTTGTGCTGTTTTTCATTCGGCATCTTTCACTCGAAATGAAACATCTGAACTCAAAATGAATGAAGTGACTAATAAAATTAGACAATCACTATACCCTATTACGTAATCTAAATTTATATTATAAATGCGAAAGTGTGTCTGTCTGTCTGTCTGCTACCTTTTCACGGTCCAACAGTTTAACCGATTCTGACAAAATTTGGTAGAGTGTTACGTCACTGCCGCGCGTACGCACGTACGCGCGTCGCGGCTGGAGAGAATATCGTGCCGGGCGCTGCCGCGACGCGCAGTTCAGCTGCAGTTCAGTTCGAGTGCGTGGGCACCTTAAATGTGTACACTTTACACATTGCCTGTAAGAGATTGCTATACCAATAAGGCCGCCTTTGCACCATATAGTATAGTTTCTTCTAATGTTTTCTGTGCATTGTTTGTGTGTGCAATAATGTTTTCGAAATGAATAGATTCCTAAATTATCAGACCATAGGTACCTTACATAATATGTCTACCTATATACGTTGTTCCATTCCATCAAAGGTAGGTATTCGGTTACAGAGATTTCTTATCTATAAAGGTTTTGATGTCACTTGAATAATATCCCCCTCTACCACTGAAATGGAAATAATACAAATAGGTACGCTAGAAGAGGTGCAAACCAGAATTTTTAATCACCGAGCGAACCGGTAATGGCAAAATATGGTCTTGGTGTTGACACCAGTTGACACTACGTTGACAGGATGTCTCATTATTACTAAAATTTCGTCATTGAAGTTCTAACAGTGCGTAAGTCAAAAAACTCTACCTAATTTACAGGAGCAACCCGTTAGCAACCCTTAATGTAAGTAGAATATTTTGAAAAAAGGTTTAAAATGGAGTTATTGACGAAGTAAAAGACGTTTTATCAAAATATCTTAGACAATAATAGAGTTTTTGAACTATCTTCATCGAATAGCATTAAAATGTTATAAAATGACTCACGCACTGTTAGAACTTCTCTCTCTTCTTTCTCTTCTGAGAGTACGCTCACATGACACTGCTGCTTTTAGCACCCAATTGGTGAAAATCAAGTTATTTAATAAACAGGTTGACAATCGCAAGTCCAGTGTACCTACTTGTATTAGTAGAGGTCAGTGCCCTACACAATACGGGTGATATTAATTTGGGGCAGTACGAATATTAAATCAAACATATCTACCTCAAACATTCAAACACTTTTTTCCCCATATTTTATACACTATAGAGACCTTGCGACTAGTCGAGAAAATTCATGCCCTGGACATGTCATCATCATCAGCATGTGGACGTTCACTGTTGGACATAGGCCTTCCCTATAGAGCGCCACCACACCCGGTCCTCAGCCTTCCTCATCCAGCCACTTCCCGCCAACCGGATTATATATCGTCTGTCTATCGTGCTGGAGGGCGTCCCACACTACGCTTGCTTATACGCGGTCTCCACTCAAGGACTTTCCGGCTCGCCTAGCTACGACAGGCTTGGCCTGCCCACTGCCACTTTGCAGCTTGCTAATAGTTTGGGCTATCTCAGTGACCTTGGTTTTTTCCCATTTCTGATCTTATCCCTCAGAGAAACTCCTAACATAGCCCTCTTCATAGCTCGCTGAGTGACTTTGAATTTGTGGAATAGGCCGTTTGTTAGCGTCCACGTTTCAGCACCATACGTGAGGACGGGAAGGACACACTGGTTAAAGACTTTCATCTTCAGGCATAGAGGAATTCACGATGAGAAGACTTCATCAACCTATCGCCACAACTGAGCAGGGGTGTCCACTTAGAATGAGAAGGATTGAGGCCATTTAATCCAACACTGCCCAAGTTCGGATTGGAAGACTTCTTACATCTTTGAAAACTTTATGGAGAACTATTTTTTTTAAAAAGAATATTAGCCATGCTAATCATGACTAATACTCCCCTTTCCTCTCCAATTAAGCGTAAAGCTTGTGCCAGGAGTGGGTACGACAATAGTGCAACGGGTGTGGTTTGAACCGCCGACCTTTTGGAATTCAGTCCGCTCCTCAACCGTTGAGCTATTGAGGCTTTTCTTTCAGGAATACCTATAGGTTTCGTCACGAATTCTTTATTCTGATCGACGTCTAGTGCATAGTAGGTAAGTACTAGTTATACAGAGTGTAACCAGCCGGGCGATTCAGAACACTCGATTCGGTAAGTTATCGTTCGATAAGACGTATTTTTCAATGAAGAGTACGTCTTATCGAACGGTAACTTACCGAATCGAGTGTTCTGAATCGCCCGGCAGAACACTAGCAAAAACTAACAAAGGTGATAATACTGATGGTTACTGATAAGATATCATAAAAAACTACGAATAAATTCAAAAATCCTGTTTTTTTTTAAAAGTTCACACTATATTGCAAATACAACATTTGACTGACGCTAAGGTCAACGAACTTCCGTAAATAGGCCACTCGGAGTAAATGTCGCATCGTAGGTGGAGCATTGACTCGAATTTTGCAGGCTATACATTGCGGGTTTGAAAAATACTAAATCACTAAAACTACAAAATAAGGCAATTTATTTATTGGGGTTATTAGCATTGGACTGTGTTTAGGTAGTAAAATAACAACGCTAAGATTTCACTAGCGCTCTGGTCTCACCCTGTATATAGAAGCCCTTGGTAGTACACATGTAAGTTACTTAATTACTGAAACCAGCTTCCTGCTGGATTAAAGTCTTGAACCTTGGTAAAGCTCACGCTTTTTGGGTAAAAGTACAGGTAAATAACCTTCGACGAATAAATCACTTCTTTTATAACTATGACCCAGATATAGGCATAATTATTTGACGTCATACATTAAACTACCGAACCTTCCTAAATTAAATCAAATTCAAAATCATTTATTCTAAGAAGTTCCTATTGTACACCTTTTGTTTGTCCGATTTGTGATTTGAAAGATGATAATGTAGTGGTAAACTAAAAACTAAAGCTACGAGGGTTCCCAACGCGCCCAAGTCTAAGAAGAGCCCACAACAAACTCAGCCGGGTATCCCTTTTAGGGTTCCGTACCTCAAAAGGAAAAACGGAACTCTTATAGGATCACTTTGTTGTCCGTCTGTCCGTCCGTCCGTCCGTCTGTCCGTCTGTCTGTCTGTCTGTCTGTCTCGATTGAGATTAGCCAATTAGTAGATATTATAGCGCACAAGTGTGCGCGCAAACACAGGCACTCTCTATTCCCTCACTCTAATATAGTTTTTTTCTTTTTTTTTTCTTTCTTTTACGTGCTGTCCGAGGCATGACGATGATACACCGCGATTTCTGACTCCGGGCTAGTACTGAGGAATATCTTAACAGAAACCCCCAATACATAACTATTTTATTGTCTAGACCGGCAATCAACCCAGGACCTCGTCATCCGCAATCGAACATGCTAACCATGACACCAATGAGATAGCTATGAGAATATCAGTAGTAAGAGAGAAGGAAAATGTGCTGAGATAGCTATATGAGAGAATGTGTAGTAAGAGTCCGGGCTTCGTCTCTACCAGTCTCCACTTCTGTATATGATCAACCCATTGCCGGCCCACTACTGAGAACGGGTCTCTTCTCAGAGTGAGAAGGGCTTAGGCTATAGTCTGTCACGCTGGCCCAATGCGGATTGGCGACTTCACACACATTTGAGAACATGGAGAACTTTCAGGCATGCTTCCTCAACATGTTTTCCTTCACCGTTAAAGCAAGTGATATTTAATTGTACAATTTTGCTAATTTATTAATTTGTGCTACAAACGTACGCAACTGAAAAGTTAGAGGTTGCCCAGGATCGAACCCCCGACTTCCGATTGTTAGCCGAACGTTCTAACCACTAGGCTATCACACTTTTCTGTATAAACCACGCCTAACAATTTCCCTAAAAGGTAATCCCAAAAAAACTAGATAACACCCATAATCGCCAATTCGGCGCAAAAATCGAACGCACTTCGCCATAATTAAAAAAGGGGCAAATTTATTCCACCACCTTCATTAACTTACACCCTGTTACCACCCATTACCACCCCCTTTCTTCGTATAACGGTCAGTAGAGTACAGGCTGTCTTGCTAACCGTGTCGCCTTAGTAACTAAGTGCAAAACAAAAATAAACAAATTGCCAACCCATTTCGAAAAATAACCCCAAAAAATTCGTGTAAATAATGGCGATTACTGAGACCTTATAAAGCGTGTGCAAAGTTCTAAAAAGTTTTGACTATGGCAGAAACGTAAAAAAAGCTACTCATTTTAAAGAAAATTAACATTTTTGTGTTTAAAAATGACGATTTTTAATAACAATTAAATTAAATTGTGTAGTGTTAATCAAAGTGTCGAAAATGCCCGCTGAAAAATTTTCCGTGTCGGAAAATGTGGTCCGTTTTTTCATGAAAATAAGTTGTTACGTTGCCTCGATTGACGTTTTCAATTAAAAATGGCTTCCGTTATTTGTTTTCGCGCCAAAAAATCAATCATGGTCGCGAATTTGCCGGTGGTCTTCTACATTTTCAAAATCAAATTGAAATGACGTCGGAGGAAAAGGTATCTTGGAGTTAGCGAAAATGTAAACTGAATAGTGTTTCTGTACTGTGTTTCTGAACAAAACTGTGTGTTTGTGTGTTTTTTATAAAATCGCGGTGTATTCTGTCCTTGAAGGTTGGTACCACTGATATTTTTTTAAACTAAGTACTTGTGCGTATTAGATTTGTTATTTTCAGAGATCTTGACCAAATCTATATAGCCCTTCTAGAATTCGTACATGGTGCTTAGATCAGCTGAACAGTCATTGATCAGACTGTTTAAAGATCACTAAATGGTTAGAATTCAATTTCATCAAAATTGGCTTAGCCTTTTTAGGGTTCCGTGCCCGAAGGGAACAGGAACCTATTACTAAGCCTCCACTGTCCGTCTGTCTGTCTGTGTCAGAGGACTGTATCTCAATAACCGTAAAGGTAGAGAGTTAGTTGTTCACAGTTTGTTTTTCTATTGGCGTTTTCTATTGTATTTCTATTTAATAAAAAATTCATAATGGCGTCATGCAAATTAAAATAAGTTAATAAGTACAAACTATTATAATATCTTGTACGAATACGGAACTCTACCTTTAATACGGTTCATGAGACACAGCCCGCTAACAGACAGACAAACAGACGGACGGACCGCGAAAGGGTCCCGTTGACACTCTTCGGGTAAGTAACCCTAAACAGAATATTTTCTGTAACGCCAAAAGATTCTAGTCAAGGTCAAATATTCATGTCAATTGTTGTCATGATGATAAGTTTGATTCATTCATGACCTATGAATCATGATGAGTAGTCGGTACTACTGTTGTAAGGAGGTCCAATGAACTAATGACCTATAGGACATAATACAGGCAATATGTACTAGTTTCCGCTAATATGACCTTCTTTCTCTATTTCTTTATAATCGTACTACAGGCACAACGCATAACTTAGTAGGTAGGTATTGATGGCCTCTGGCGCAGTGGAAAGTGCTGTGATCTTATTAGTGGGAGGTCCCGGGTTCAATTCCCAGCAGGGTTTGGAATTTTATAATATCTGGTCTGACCTGGTGGGAGGCTTCGGCCGTGGCTAGTTACCCTACCGGCAAAGCCGTGCCGCCAAGCGATTTAGCGTTTCGGTACGATGTAGTATAGAAACCAAAACCGTGGTATTGGTTTTATAGCCTCAATAGCTCAACCGGTAAAGGAGTGGACTGAAAACCGAAAGGTCGACGGTTCAAACCCCGCCCGTTGCACTATTGTCGTACCTACCCCTAGCCCAAGCCAGACGCTTAGTTGGAGAGGAAAGGGGAATATTTGTCATTTAACATGGCTAATATTCTTTTTTAAAAATAAAAAATAAATATAAATGAAAACTGCCATACCCCATCAAATTGCTATTAATTTTCGTGTCCCATATTGAACGTATCTACCATGATATGCTGAAAACCGCTTATGGTATCATGTACCATGATTAATGGTGTCCGTGTAATACTGTAGAGTGCAATTCATTTGTCTGTCTACTTGTACTCGTATCTACTGACAGGTCGAAACGCCTGATAGAATTTACCTACTATATACTATGCTCTTTAAAAGGGGTCTCTCCGTCACTCGTTTCATACCATTTCATACAATCGTAGTTCCAATTTCATTTGAATATTAAGCAACTAAAGTCCATGAAATTTTGCAGACATATTCTAGAAACTAATAACTGTGTCTGTGGTGTTTTAGATTTTTCTAAAAATATGTAGTTTTAAAATTACAGGGGCTCAAAGATTTGTATGAAAATTTTAAGACCGCGTAACTTTGAAACCGAATATTTTAACAGAAATCTGGAAAACCACAGACATAGAATAGATATTAGTTTCTAGAATATGTCTGCTAAATTTCATGGACTTTGGTTGCTTAATATTGAAATGAAATTGGAACTACGATTGTATGAAATGGTATGAAACGAGTGACGGAGAGAGCCCTCTTAAGAGGGCTATATACAAATATCTATGTCTGTAGTTTTCCAGATTTCTGTTAAAATATTCGGTTTCAAAGTTACACGGTCTTAAAAATTCACATCCAAATATTTGAGCCCCTGTAATTTTAAAACTACATATTTTTAGAAAAATCTAAAACACCACAGGGGTTCGGTCGCAAAAAAATGTACATTAGTTTTTTTTTTGTTTTCCTGGTCTTATTTTTGTCATAGAATCAGTGCTGTTTTAGTTACGAATATATGTTCCATATTGATCTAAATATAACCTCTCTGTAGTTTAGATAATACCATGAAATCTCAGCTATCCTTACAAATTTGAATTTATTTTAGTTTTTTTCCGATTGGCAAAATTTTTGCTCCATACAAAAACAGTTTGTCCAACTACTACACTATTATCGAAAACATGTCATTTTAACAAAACTTTTGTCCTAATATTGCGTTTGTAAGTTGGGTTCGAGTTCTGATTACTTTTTCAACGTATTTACAAAAGGTTACCATTCTTTTATCAATAACCATAATTTTCTTCAACTTCTAAAATGTGTCCAATTTTTTGTGCGTGTGTAACGTCCTGAATGTAACGACATTAGAACGCCTATTTTTGCCATACTATATAAATAATTTGGTTGCTTTTGCATTTCATTTATTGGCAACACTATTGAACAAGGCGCCAACATTCAGAAAATAAAAACGGCCATGTTTGTTAGGAGGAAAATTGTAAGTGTGTGTTGACGCGAGAATTGTCGCCAAAAATTGTCTTTCTTGTGCTGAATTGCAGGATGAGTATTGGACATTCTTTCGAACTCATAAATAAAGGTTAATAAAGCTTTGTTATCGCGTAAAACAATGAAACTACTTCTCTGTCCGTAATTATTCGCTGTACAGTGATATTTTGATTTGAGCTTATGTCGTTCGCTTTTTTCTGTCATGATTGTAACATATGTAACGAAATGTGTAACGTTACGGTCATGACCGATTGTAAGGCGGAGAGTACACTTTTTTAGAAATTCGATTTTGACTTAATTTAATTTCTTAAGAAGGGTCTCTCCGTCACTCACTTCACACAAATGTAGTTCCAATTTCATTTGAAAATATTAAGCAACCAAAGTCCATGACATACAGACATATTCTAGAAACTAATGTAACGTCTGTGGTTTTCCAGATTTCTGTTAATGTATTCGGTTTCAAAGTTACACGGTCTTAAAAATTCACATACAAATCTTTGAGCCCCTGTAATTTTAAAACTACATATTTTTAGAAAAATCTAAAACACCACAGACACAGATATTAGTTTCTAGAATATGCCTGCAAAATTTCATGGACTTTGGTTGCTTAATATTCAAATGAAATTTGAACTACGATTGTATGGAGCAAGTGACGGAGTGAGCCCTGTTAATGATAACCGTAAGATTCCTTATGCCTGAACTACTTAGTACATACAGTTATTTATATTTATCGTGTTTGGTGTCCATCAAAAGTTTCTGGTTTGCTGGTCTGTGATTGGCTGGGAAAGTTAAAAAATATTAAATTAAAATTTTCCTTTAAAAAAATAATTTTTGAATTATTAATTATATAGAATAGCTCTTGTATTAATTCAGTTCCTCCAACTTTTATCGTCGTTTTGACCACAAAAGTGCGAAGAGTGCAATTTATATTTCAGATGGCACCAATGACCAATGCCGAAAGGCAAAAGAAATATCGGGAAAAGTTGCGAACTCAAAATCAAAATCAAAAAAATAAGTGTCACCATTCTTAGCGGTATCACCTAATGTAAAAAAAAAACTAGTGTATATAATGTCTGATGGGGTCTCTGCGAGTTGGCTTTGGCCCCTCGTACGCCTACTAAAGGACCGGGACCCCAGGGTCGCGAAATCGTTATGCGGTCTCAATAATAATATAATATTGTAAAAATAATATAATATTCTAATCATAATATTGCATGATTCTGAACTAAGCTTTATGTTGATCATGAATGTATCATTGAGTCAGGTATGTAACGTTTGTTACGATGTCATGAATGCAACTATACATTTTTTTACGACCACACCCACAGACACAGATATTAGTTTCTAGAATATGCCCGAAAACTTTCATGGACTTTGGTTGCTTAATATTCAAATGAAATTTATTAAACTATGAGAAAAATTAACTATGAGAAATAGTAATCGAGATATTGATTAATACGAGGGTCCGAGATTCGATCCCAGGTACGCACCTCTATCTTTAGTTAGTTTAGAGTTAAAAATATAATCAGAAGGTTTTAAGCCATTATGTTTTCGAATTGAATTACGAATGTTTTTGATGGCATAATTTCTCTGATAAAGTAGTATAGAAAACATAATTTTGTTTGTGATTGGTTAATGCCTCAAAATGTTTAACGCCCACTGAGTTTTTGTCTTTATCATTTGTATGGGAATACTAACTTCTCTCCGTGGATAAAGTATCATCATCATCGTGATCAACCCTTCGCCGGCTCACTACAGAGTACGGATCTCAGAATGAAAAAGGTTTGGGCCATAGTACATCTCTAGTATAATACTGAGCAGAATAGAGTGCAGTGGATTACGAATTTTTATTTATTCCATTTTTTACGACAACAATAAAATTAAAAACGTCAAAGTAATACAAAAGTCACTACTCTTAAAAACTCTTCTATCAACTATAAAAAGTATCTATATCACTCCCCCTCACGATGACTTTGGGGTCTGAGTGACTCCAATCATTTTTAAGAGTTTCGTCAACCTTGGCTGCGGTAACGCTTTTGTAAAAAGGTCTGCCTCCATATTTTCAGTGTCCTTGTAGCGTAAGGTAATCAATTTCTTCTGAACACAGTCTCTTATAAAATGTTCCTTAATGCTTATGTGTTTTGACCTTTTGCCAGTCATCAAATTGTTGGCTAACATCTGTGCAGCCAAATTATCATTATATATTGGAACGATTTGTTGACATACTCCAAGATCTTCCAACAAATACTTTAAGTGTAGAGCTTCCTTCGTGGCTTCTGTCATCGCCATATATTCGGCTTCTGCTGTCGACAAAGCCACCACTCTTTGCTTCTTTGTCGCATAGCTGATTAGGCCACCGCCATATTTAAAAACATAACCCGTATAAGAACGACGGTCAAGGGTACATGCCGCCCAGTCCGCGTCAGCCATGCCTGTTAATGCCATTCCTGTCTTTTTATATTTGATGCTTGCACTCTTCGTTCCTTTTAAATAACGAAGCACCCTTTTCGCAGCTTGCCAATGTGTACTATCAAAACATGTATTGTATTGGCTCAAATAACTTACTGCAAACATTATATCTGGTCTTGTGGCTACAGCTAGGTACATTAGAGATCCAATTAACATTTGGTATGGTATATTCTCCATTTCTTTTTCTCCTGTTCCTTTCTCCAATTTCAGACCAGTCTCCATTGGCGTTGACACTGGCTTACAATCAGCCATGTTAAACTTTTTAATCAAATTATCAATATAATTCTCCTGTGACAACATCATTTCTCCCCCTACATGGGTGAATTGTATGCCCAGGCAATGATGTAGTGAACCCATATCTCTTAGTTCAAAAGCTTTTTGCAATTTTGTTTTAACTTCTTTCAATAAGTTTTCTGATTTATATGCCAGTATTAAATCATCTACATAAATGTTCGCAAATAGCTTTTCTCCTCCTTTGTCTAATATATACAAGCAAGGATCCGCTGACGAGTTCCTAAATCCAATTTCCAACAATTTTTATGTAACTTCAAGAACCATTGTCTTCCTGCTTGTTTCAAACCGTATATGGCTTTATTCAATTGACATATTCCATTATTTTTATATTTATTTATATCTAATAGCATTTCTTTTGCTTTCCTAATCAACTCTTTTTCTTTTCCGTGTGTAATTATAATTTTCAAATATTTGTCTAGATTTTTCGGCTTTTTCATGTAAATTTGTTCATCTATATCGCCGTTTAAAAATGCAGTACACACATCTAGTTGGGATAACTTCATTTTATTTTCAATCGCATGTGCAATGAGTAATCTAATCGTACTCATTTTCGCAACAGGTGCAAATGTTTCTGTATAATCAATACCTTCTTTCTGATTAAACCCACGAGCTACAAGTCGTGCTTTTCGTCTATCTATTTCTCCCGTTGCATTGTATTTATATTTTAAAATCATTTTGCTATCTATCAAATTTTTGCTTTCATTCCTGTGTACAACTTTCCAAGTATTGTTTTTAAGATGAGATTCAATCTCGCTTATTATCGCATCTTCCCATTCATCACTGTTCTCGTCTATTTCACAGAGGAATGATTGTTCAGCATCCATTTCATAATCTTGATGCCATGCTGGTGGTTTTCTCTGTCTTTTGTCAAAAGAACTAGTCGCTTCGACTTCATTATCTGTACACATTTCATTATTTATTTCATCATTTTCTGTAGTTGCATCTACGAATATTTCATCATTCAATTCCTGTTCTGATTCATCAGTTTCATGTTCATTCAAACCTTCATTATTTTCTTCATTTTCTTTTTCAGGAAAAAGTATAATTTCTATTTCATTTTTATCAACTACATCTTGTTTTTGTTCTTCTTTGATCTCGTTTTCATAAAACATTTTGTCCAGTACTTTGACATCTCTGCTGATCATCACATTGTCTGTTTTTGGGTTGAAAATCCGGTACGCCTTGTGGTTTTCCGAATATCCTACAAAAATTCCAGCTGTCGCTCTGGCTTCAAATTTTCCATTTTTCCTTCCTTTCTTAAGTACAAATGCCTTACTTCCAAATATGTGAAAATGTCTTACAGACGGGATTTTCTTTACCCACTTTTCAAATGGAGTCGCATTATCAATACTTGTGCAAGGACTACGGTTTGCCAAGTAGTTAGCTGTATTAATAGCTTCAGCCCAAAAAACTTCTTTCATATTAGCGTCTATCAGCATACATCTAGCTTTATCAAGCAATGTTCTATTTTTTCTTTCTGCTAAGCCATTCTGCTCTGGCGTATATGGTGCGGAAAGTCTCCTTTTGATGCCATTATCTTTTAAATATTTATCAAACTGATTATTTATATATTCCGTCCCATTGTCGCTTTGTAAACATACTATCTTCTGTTTAGTAAATCTTTCAGCTTCGTTTTTGAATTCCTTAAATTTTGATAGGGCTTCATCCTTAGTTTTCATTGTATATACTCTTGTATATCTTGAATAATCATCTATAAATGTGATGAAGTATTTGGAACCCCCTTTTGATAGCTGTCTCATGGGACCACATACATCAGTATGCACAATTTGCAATCTTTCATTTGTTCTTTGCTCATCTTTAACGACATTAAACGGCAGTTTTGTTGCTTTGCCTTTAGCACAGACTTCACAGTCTTTAACTGTGTCATTTTTATTAAAATCTAAACCTTCCATAATTTTCTTATTAAGTGCTATTCTCATTTGCCCTTCATTAAGATGTGCTAACTTTCTATGCCATTGCTGCATCTTGCTTGCTTCGCAATGATTAGCTTTTTCTGCTAAATTTTCTCTAACATAGTATAAACCGTCTTCATTTCTTTCAGCTCTTAACAGTATTTCACCATTTCGCATCACGGTTGCATTTTTCTGTTTAAATAAAACTGTTGCACCTTTGTCTGTCATTTTTCCTACTGACATTAGGTTCGTAGTCAGTGACGGTACATACAAGGCTTCAGTCAGTTTCAGATCTGGTCTTTTCTTTATGTAAAGTTTAGCCAGACCACGTCCTTCAATTTGTGCTGAACAGTTCTCTGAAGCTAACCTTAAAGTTTTATTGTCATGTTTTTCTACATTAACGAATCTTTCCAATTCATGTGTCATATGTGAAGTGCAGCCGCTGTCAAGACACCACTTCTTCATTTTTTCTTTACTGTCATTCGTATTTAGACATGTATCTCCTGAGTAACATAGATTCGCATTATTTTTATTACCTTGGTCCACTTTTGACCAGCACTCATTAGCTTTATGTCCTTTTTTCTTACATTTAAGACATTTAACAATGTATTTCTTATTTTTTCCACGTTGTCTACTATATAACGCCTCTTGGTCAGAGTTCTGTTCACTTGTACTAGCTATATTTTTTCTAGCTTCAGCTTCTTCAATAATTTTTATTTTTAAGTTGTCTGGATCTGGTAGGTCATCTCTAGATTCTATTGCAATTCTAAAATTTTCGAAAGATTGAGGTAAACTATATAACATCATTATACTAAGTAATTCTTTGTTAATTAGTATATCCATGTCTGCGAGCTTGTCAACAATGTCCATGAACTTATTTAAGTGATCGACAATGTTTTCATCATTTTTCATCTTCCGTAATATTAAATCTTTCAATAGACTAGCCTTTTTTGCGGGACCTTTACTGTAATATATGCTTTCCAGCGTATCCCAGACATCTTTGCTTGTTGTACAGTTTTTAACTTGTTTTAACTCCCCTGGCGATATAATAAGTAATAATTCAGCTAATGCTAACCCATCTTTTTCTATGTATTTATTCAGCTCATCACCTTCTTTTGTTGGCTTCGTAATTATATTTGAAACATAGCTCCAAAGGCCAAGTTTCATCAACAGAGCTTTTGCATGGATTCTCCATGTATCATAATTTTCTCGTTTCAATGGCTCAATGTGCACGTGATGACTCATATTTTCGCTTTTCTTACGTTCGGGCCAATAACCTCTAGTATAATACTGAGCAGAATAGAGTGCAGTGGATTACGAATTTTTATTTATTCCATTTTTTACGACAACAATAAAATTAAAAACGTCAAAGTAATACAAAAGTCACTACTCTTAAAAACTCTTCTATCAACTATAAAAAGTATCTATATCAACATCACGCTACTAAGTGCGCGTTGGCAGACTTCATTCACCTTTGAGCAGATTATGAAGAACTCTCCGACTTCAAGTTTTCCTTCACCGTTAAAGCAAGTGATATTGAAACTAACTATAAATAACTCCGTATACGTAACTCTGACTATACATTTTTTTTTTTTTTTTTTTAATAACCATAAAGTACTGACAGCAGTACTTTATTAGAATTACAATCTAGCCTACGAGTAAAGCTAATAAGTAATATTATGTTAACCTAAACTTATAAAAGTACTTATATCTAAGAGTCCGTCCATTGACATATTTCTTAGTTTATCGTTAGTTATTATTTTATGACACTTTGTTCTTGTGTTCATTATATTGCACTAGCACTAAATTTTCACTTTGTTCTTTCTTGTGTTCTTTACACTGCACTAACACTATAACTACACTAGCTCAAAAGGCTTAGTCCTTTTAAGTCTACGTTTTAGGTCTGTGTTGTCGAGGAGCTGGATAGCCTCGACGTTCACATGTTGATGGAGCCTGCGTTCGTGGGATTTAGCATGTTTGCTAATAACCGAGTCCACGAAGTCCATTTGAAGATCGCGATGAATGTCTTCATTTCTGACGTACCAGGGTGCATTGATGATACCCCTGAGTACTTTATTTTGGAATCGCTGTATTATTTGAATGTTGCTTTTTCTGGTACAACCCCACAACTGGATACCGTAAGTCCACACTGGCATTAGGACCTGTTTATACAAGAGTTTCTTATTTTGTGTTGATAGTGAAGAGTTTCTACCTATGAGCCAGTACAATTTTTTGTACCTTATCTCTAGGTCTTCTTTTTTCTTCTTGACATGAGCTTTCCAGCGTAGCTTGCTGTCAAGAGTCAATCCAAGATATTTTGCCGTATTAGCATAAGGTATCTTTTGTTGGTCAATATAGATAGGGTGATAGTTCGGTTTTTTATTTGTAAAATCAATATGGGTAGACTTGGAATCGTTCAATTTTATTCGCCATTTTTTCGTCCATTTGTGGAGTTCATTTAATGCTGATTGTACTTTTCCCGCCGCCTCCTGGTGAGTATTACCCACAGCTATGATGGCAGTGTCATCGGCAAAAGTAGCGATGGTATTATGATCAGGTTGTGGAAGATCACAGGTATACAGGAGATACAGGACAGGTCCTAGAACGCTTCCTTGAGGTACTCCAGCTTTGATCTCCTTGAGTTTGGAGTAGGCTTCCTCTTGCCTCACTCTAAATACTCTATCGGATATATAAGATTCAAGTATGTTTGCGAATGGTTGAGGGAGTAATACTTTAAGTTTATGAACAAGACCTTCATGCCAGACTTTATCAAAGGCTTGTGCTACATCGAGAAATACGGATGAACAAACTTTCTTTTCTTCTAGTGTTCTTTCAATTATATTCGTTATTCTGTGAACTTGATCGATTGTCGAGTGCTTTTCCCTGAATCCGAACTGATGGTCGGGAATCAGATTTTTTTCATCCAATATAGGTTTTAATCTGCTGAGTAGTAGCTTTTCAAAAAGTTTTGAGATAATTGGTAGCAGAGAAATTGGTCTGTATGATGTAACCTCATTTGGTGGTTTTCCTGGTTTGGCGATCATTATTACTTCTGCAACTTTCCACAAGTCAGGGACGTGCTTCATTCTAAATGCTGCATTAATCAGCGTCGTTAATTTAACGATTCCTTTTTTTGGAAGGTTTCGCAAGATTTCTGTAGTAATTAGATCATATCCTGGAGCTTTTTTCAGGTTCAATTTATTAATTATATTAAGTATTTCTATAGGTGTGACTAGTTTAATGGGAGTGTTTTCTTGACTTGTTTCGATTGTAGTAAAGTCAGTGTGTTCTCCTTCGTTTGGTTGAAATATTTTTTCTAGATATTCTGCAAATCTTTTAGCTTTTTGCTCACTATTTCTTGCCCACATTCCATTTTCTTCCTTGATTGGAGGAATATGCAAACATGGTCTTTTTAAATTCCTAGTGGCTTTCCAAAGTGAATAGTCGGTGCTCCGTTCGCTTGTAAGGCTTTGAAGATAACTGTAGGTTGACGAATTGTTAAAGTTTTTTATTTGTTTCTTTAGAGCCTTAGTCAAATTATTCAACACCCTTTTATCAAGGGGAGATCTCGAATGATGCCACTTTTTTCTCTGTTTTCTCTTTTCAATGATGAGTTCAAGGATATTTTTAGGATAAGCAACCAGTCCTTGGGGCTTTTTTCTAAGCTTTGGTGTATTATTCCAAGCAGCCAGCTGAATATCTAACACAAACTTTCTTACTTCTTCGTTTAGTTGTTCCGAGCTTTTAAGCGGCACATTTAAGTTAATATTATTAGTCAGATCCATTTTGAAGCTGTCCCAGTCTGTATTTTTGTTTACAAGTACAGGATAAGGTTCTTTATATATGATTATATCACTTAGCGTTAAGAGGATAGGAGAATGGTCTGAATTCATGTCGAACATTTCATCAATGTCTAGGTATTTTGATGATATGTTTTTATAAATAAAGAAATCAATTAGGTCTGGAATTTTCACCGCATCTGTTGGCCAGTAGGTAGGCTTACCTGTACTTATTACATCGCATTTTTGATCTTTAATAGCACTTAAGAGTTCTCTACCTTTTGTAGTAGTCAATCTAGAACCCCAATAAGTATTTTTCGCATTAAAGTCGCCTCCAATAATAAATCTATTTCCAATTTTCTCGAGGAAGTTGACATAATATTCTTTTGATATTGAATGCCTTGGAGGGCTATATATGGCTACTACGGAAAATTCGTATCTTGTAGTTTTGACCTTTACAGTTACTGCCTGAATTTCTTGTTCCTCAAATTTGTATTCTTGATAATGAAACAAATTTTCTTTAATTATGACGGCACTGCCGCCTCTTGCTGTGTTATTTGGGTGTATGGCATGGTACACTTTATAACCGTTAAATTTAATAAATGATTGCTTGGTAAAATGTGTCTCAGATATTAGACAAATATCAATCTTTTGTGTATCTAGGACTACTTGTAGCTCTTGTTGATGTTGTAGTAGTCCGTTTGAGTTCCATGCAAATATTTTAAGCATATTATTCATTTTTTCAGCTTATTGGTAGCCTTATTAGCACCACCTTCAAGTTTTTTCAATCGCTCGTCGAACGAGGACATGTATTTAAGGATTTCATCCAGTTTGCTTTCCACTTTTATTTGGGGCAGTTGAGTGCTTGGCAAATTTTTAGAAACTTTTTGGGCATAAGTTTGGTGTTCACTTTTGTTCGTGTCTTCCTTAGTCTTATTTACATGAGGATCAGTAGATTTCTCAGGTTTCGATGAACGCTGAGGATAAGATGTAGATGATTTTTTAAGATTCTTATTTTTTAGAATCTGCATTTCTTTGGCAACCATACAACCTCGATAGTTAGCGGGGTGCGCTTCACCGCAGTGTAAGCATTTTGGTTTTTCTTCTGCTGGCTTGGAGCAGTCTCGTGTCAGATGTTTTCCTGTACATTTTACACACCTAGCCTCCCTGGCGCAGTATTTCTGCGTGTGGCCATAGGCTTGACATTTTTTGCACTGTGGTACCAGTTTTGATGTTTTTATAGGATGAATTTCAACTTTACACCCTAGGATGTATTTGATGTCGTAAATTTTATTTATATCTTCTACATTATTAAATGTTAGAGTAAACATATTAAGCGGCTCTTTATTCTGCCATCTTAGTTTGTTAACTGCATTTTCTATTTTGTACCCTTTGCTTTGGAGGTCTTCAATTATTCTTTTAGGCTGGCATGAGGCAGGCAATTTTTTAGCCATGACACGAATAGGTCTTTCTTGTTTATTCTCATAGGAATGCCACAAAAACTGATTTTGGGATAAAACTTTTGTCAAGTTTCGGTAGGCATCCTCATTTTTAGCGTTTATTTTGACATTCTTTGCGTTCATCATTTTTAATGTAAAATCTGATGAGGCTTCGGGAAGATTTCCAGAGAGTAAGTCAAAAAAGGTTTGATAGTTTTCCACGCCGGACACCATTATAGGTGGGGGTAGTGGTACTTTCTTAGTTTTCTTCTTTTCATTTTTACGCGTTTCTGTATTTGATGTTTCGAATTCTCTACTCTGCGACAGAATGGGTGACGTGCTTAGTTTCCTCTTTTTCCTACTCTTTACTCTTATCCATTCTGTTTCTTGCGCAAGTTCTTCTTCGTCCGTATGATATTGAACGGATGGATCAGAACTTTCCTTATTTTCGGTAGTATCCATCGTGTCGTTATTCTTATTAGATAAGAGCTTTATTTGTTTCTGAAGCTCCAAAATTTGCTGCTCCATTTTTTTAATTATAACTTGAAGTTTCTCATTTTCGGCTTTTTTTTCTGAAAATGCTTTAAAAAGCAAATGCTCAGTTTCCGTTCTTAATTCTATTTTTGTATCGGCCATAGTTGGAGGAACCGAGATCTGACTATACATAACTCCGAAAAGTTAGATGTGCGTGCGTGAAATCGAACCCTGGACCTCCGGAATATGAGACCGACGCCTTAACCACTGGGATATCACCGTTTTTGTGGGCATTAACCATACCTACTCTGAATTCCATAGTCAAAACGGAATTCGAACTAATTATACTCCCAAATGGTGGCTCCAACTATTTATAACAAATTCCAACTTGTCTACAACTTAATATAAGAACCAACGGCCGTGGTCTAGCCTTGGTTAATATTATGGGGAAATTAGAAATATATTAATACCTATAAAATACAGGTACCAACATAAAGTTGTGTTTTACTTTCAATGAAAAAGTGGTAATGGCGTCGGGGCATGAAACCGGGAAAGTCTAGCCTTTTGCACTTTTTAACCCCCGACCCAAAAAGAGGGGTGTTATAAGTTTGACGTGTGTATCTGTGTATCTGTCTGTAGTATCGTAGCTGCTAAACTAATGAACCGATTTTAATTTAGTTTTTTTTTGTTTGAAAAGTGGCTTGATCGAGAGTGTTCTTAGCTATAATCCAGGAAAATCGGTTCAGCTGTTTGAAAGTTATCAGCTCTTTTCTAGTTACTGTAACCTTCACTTGTCGAGGGTGTTATAAATTTTTAATTTACACTTGTAACCGAAATGAAAAAGGGTGGGAAAATATTTCAGTGAGTGGACAATGACGTTGGTGACATGACAGCTTAGTGGTAACTTCGGTCTTCTATTCCGGGGTTCCAGGGTTCAATCCTAAGTACGCATCCCGAACTTTTCGGAGTTTCTCAACTCTAGGCATCGCCAAGATCTGCAGCCCTATATAGTCGAAATCCCACGGACTCGTACAAAGCGATTTGCTTCCTCTTTCTAATACACACTGCTAGTATATGGAATGCTCTTCCGGTATACCGTTTTAAGCCCCCGACCCAAAAAGAGGGGTGTTATAAGTTTGACGTGTGTATCTGTGTATCTGTCTGTGGCCTCGTAGCTCCTAAACGAATGGACCGATTTTAATTTAGTTTTTTTTTGTTTGAAAGGTGGCTTGATCAAGAGTGTTCTTAGCTATAATCGAAGAAAATCGGTTCAGCCGTTTGAAAGTTATTAGCTCTTTTGTAATTACTGTGACCTTCACTTGTCGGGGGTGTTATAAATTTTTAATTTACACTTGCTTAAGAATATTAGTCATGCTAATTATGACTAATACTCCCCTTTCCCCTCCAATTAAGCGTAAAGCTTGTGCCAGGAGTGGGTACGACAATAGTGCAACGGGTGGGATTTGAACCGCCGACCTTTCGGAATTCAGTCCGCTCCTCAAGCGTTGAGCTATCGAGGTTCTATATGATGATGATTGTAACAGGTTGGTTTTCAAAATTACGTGTGTGATGAACATTGTAAGAATAATTTTGTTTGTTTCTTTGTAACGCTCTACTTACTAAATGTCATAAGAGTTGCGAAAACTAATTACCTACTGTTTGATCAATTTCAATGATAAACTCATATTTTGGTAACTTCTACGGTCAGTTGCGAGTCAACTAAAATACTTTTAGTAATTTTTTAATCAATGAAACAAACATCCTGAGGAAACCTGCATGCCTGAGTGGTCCCCATAAAGCTCTCAAAGGTATGTGAAGTCTGCCAATCCGCTCCAGGCCACGCGTAGGCTTTAGGGCGCCTTTTTTTTTTCTTTATTTATTTAAGGGCTTTGATACATTTAAAAGTACATGTCAGCCCTATTATAATCTAATTAAATACAACAATACAACAAAATTCTTAACCTAACAAAATAAGTCTTTCTCACTATCCATAATTTGATTTAGAAAGCAGCCATAGACGTCATTATCCCGAAACCAAACCGAAATATCACACTAATATTATAAAGGCGAAAGTTTGTATGTGTGTGTGTGTGTGTGTGTGTGTGTGTGTATGTTTGTTACTCCTTCACGCAAAAACTACTGGACGGATTTGGTTGAAATTTGGAATGGAGATAGATAATATCCTGGATTAGCACATCAAAATCAAAGAGTTCCCACGGGATTTCAAAAAATCTAAATCCACGCGGGCGAAGTCGCGGGCATCGGCTAGTACTTCATAATCTCCTCAATAATAAAACCAATAAATGCTTTAATCTTTTCTTCTTCTAAGGTAAAGGGCTTTACTTCTTTAAAGGGCGCCTTCTTTGGCAATAAGCGCCGCGCGGAGACAGCGCGGCTGCGCTACTTTTTTTTTCTCTTTCGTCTGGCTTTACAAAGATTAGCCAATGTCAAGTTTGTAGTCATTTGTAACAAGTTAGGGAAACTATTACAAGTATGGACCCCGTCTGTGCCGGCGCTCGCCGACACACACACGGCACCCCCTTAGAGCGCTTTCCAGTCAGTTTTAACAAAAAAAAAACACTCCAAAAAGGCAGAGCACGCCCGCCAGCTAACACCAACACAGACTAAGTCCTCCTACGCTGCTTTGTAAATCCGTATAAATAAAAAACTGACCAAATGCGAGTCAGACTCACGCAACGAGTATTCTGTACTCGGGTATTTTTTCAACATTTTGCACAATAAATCAAAAACTATTATGCATAAAAATAAACAAAATCTGTTTTAGAATGTACACGCATAAGCCCTTTCATATGATACCCCACTTGGTATAGTTATCTTAATTTGCAAATTGAAACACATTTAATTTTTTTTTGTGATGCACAAATTCACGGTTCTCGGATTTTTTTTCTTTATTTGTGTTATAAGACCTACCTTTCATGATTCCAGGTCAGCGGGAAGTAACCTAAGTATAGGTTTTTTGACAGACACGACAGACGGACAGACGGACATACGGACAGACAGACAGACAGACAGACAACAAAGTGATCCTATCAGGGTTCCGTTTTTCCTTTTAAGGTACGGACCCCTAAAAAGGCGCCTTATTAGTGGGCCCGCAATGGGTTGAGATGAAGAAACACTGAAACATTATACTGGTACTTTGCTGGTCATACCATAAAAAGAACATTTGGAGGTTAACTCAATCGTATCTTTTGTCAATTGGCATTGAAGGCGCAATGGCGGAGTAATTCAGACAATGGGATAATCACTGCCATTATTCCATTGATTGGAGTGCTCTTCACTGTTCCAAACATTAAGCTTTAACTGAGCTTTTTACCCACACGCAGTGACGGATTAACCCTTAATCAAATTAAGCAATTGCCTAGGGCATCACGTCTGAGGGGGCACCAGAAGAAGCACAAAAAAAATCCGCCTTTAGGGCATCACGTCTCACTCACGTCACCAAAAACCACACCAAAAAGAGTTTCTAGGACTAATTTGAAAATTCGCGCGTTTTAAGTTGACATAGAGTCCGATCTAGAGTCATAACCCCACTCCCGCTTGCCCACTCGCTGCCCGCTTGTGCATTCGACAATTCGAATGCCCCCGAAAGCCGCAAGGCGCATTTCAATAAATAAATAAATTATGCTTTGGTTTTTATTGTTGTCGCACCTAACTACTCCACTTCTAAAGTATGTTACATCTCATCATCTTATTTTACAAAAAACGAATGTTTTTAGGCGGTAAAGGTTTAAAGACCGATTCTAGTTGACATACGGATATGGGGCCCATAGGCATGGATTGCTTAGGGCACCAAGTAGTCTTAATCCGTCACTGCCCACACGAGACCAAATATGCCATCTAATCTATACAATCCATACTAATATTAATGCGAAAGTTCAAAGTATGTCTGTCTGAAGGGTTTTCACAGCCCTCTGTTTAAATCATTCAAATTGACGTTTAGTACAGAGATAGCTTTCATCCCGGGGAAGGGCATTACTTTTGGTCCCGGAAAATCAAAGAGTTTCCGCCACTTATTTACAACATCTTATAAGGTTTCCTGAAATTTTTTAACAATGGGTTACTATAGATCAAGAAGGGGTCAAGGTACTTGGTAGGGGAATCATACCAGGGTGTTTATTTTTAACCCCCGACCCAAAAAGGGGTGTTATAAGTTTGACGTGTGTATCTGTGTATCTGTCTGTGGCATCGTAGCTCCTAAACTAATGAACCAATTTTAATTTAGTTTTTTGTTTGAAAGGTGGCTTGATCGAGAGTGTTCTTAGCTAAAAAAAAGCTATACCTAATCCAAGAAAATCGATTCAGCCGTTTGAAAGTTATCAGCTCTTTTCTAATTACTTTAGCCTTCACTTGTCGGGGGTGTGGACGAAGTCGCGGGCATCCTAGTGAAAAATAAGTCTGGAAAGTGTGAATCTGAAATAATTTGTATTAAAGGGTTAATATTAAAATAATAGAAGAAGTTGTATTGATTCGCACTTGGCCGGTATTTTTAAAGTATTTCCACAATAACCTGTTTTCTTTGATTATAAGCAGTCAAGTATTTTGCAGTAGCACTGACCAATAGCCAGCCTTGGGCCAGGCCAGGGATCGAACCTGCGATACGCCGCAAGGACGCCAGGCGACCTTGTACTGCGCGGCTAGCTTTTACACGAGTCTTTAGCCAAAACTCCATTATTATGTCTGTTTTGTATACAAATTAGTCTACAGCAGTGTTTCTAGGGTTCCGTACGTCTGTAGACCAAGCCAAGTGATTTAGCGTTCCGGTACGATGCCACAGACAGGCACACTTTCGCATTTATAATATTAAGTATGAAAGTATGGATCTAGTCCCTATTGTAATTACAATGTCTAGTATGACATACATAATAAGATTTTGATATTAGGTTATAGTCTTCTCGACCTTGGCTTTCAGTAAATGGTGGAATAATTTATAGTTTGCTTTAATCAGCGCTGCTAAAGCAGCACTCGACAGGTCATTATTCATACACACATTCTTTTCAGCCACTAGGTATATCTCAAGCAAACATACATATTATACTTAAATATAAGTACTATTATTTTTTAATACTTTATTTGTGTTAAGTATCTAGGTACCTAACTAAAGTTAGTTTTCTAGCCTATAATGAAAACAGATCTGTAGCAGTTTAATGGATTTTTTTTTTATAACTTTCAAGCTATTAAACCTTGCTATGAGCTATCAAAGTTGTACTGGTGGTTAGACTGTTGCACTGATGACTCCACCAGTACTTTGATAGCTTAATCTCGCAAACGGACGCTTTGGAAGATTTTGTCATAAACAATATTTTTTTGTATTGATGCCAACTATCACACTCATAATATAATTGTAAAGGTGAAAGTTTGTGTGTATGTTTCTTAATCTTTGTTGGCTGAAATTTGGAAAGGAAATAGATTATACCCTGGATTAACGCATGGGCTATTTTTATATAAAAAATCAAAGCGTTCCCACGGGATTTTATAAACCTATATCCACGCGAACGAAATCGCGGCCTTCTGCTTGTTGATTAATACGTATTACAGGTTCTACAGGAGCTGCTTTTATGGGAAAAAAGAAAAATGGCGGACTACTAAGTAAGCCTGGCTTACCTAGTAGTCCATACTAAAATATTCAAACCAAGTTACTTAAATTTCTATTTTCAAATTTTTAACCTAAAACTATGGCGAATGTGAGTGTAGTTGACAGGTAAGGTTTTGCGAGCATGTTCTATATTTTGTAATAAGGCCGCTAATTACCTGCGACACAAATGGCAAGAGTTTGTAGGACAAGGAACCCAGGGGTTGAGGTGGGGTGCTATTACGGGCGAGTGAAATTAAACTAAATAAACAAATATGCATGATACTTTAAGTCAGAAAGTTGAAAATACTGAGATTTAACAACTAGAAAATCAATATAGGTAATAATGTGGTGGAGTAACCAATTTTTAGGGACAGTACCCTTCCGGACCCTATTACTAAGCCTCCTCTGTCCATTCGTCCATCATTCGCCCGTCCGTCTGTCTGACTGTCAGCAGACTGTATCTCTTGAACCGTAACAGGTAGAGAGTTGAAATTTTCACAGTATGTGTATTTCTATTGCCGTTATAACAAAAAATAATAAAAAATTCAAAATAGCTACCATAAAACCTAAAAATAAAATAAAAGTGTTATCTATTTCTTGTACGATGGCACGGAACCCTTCGAGTTCGAGACTGACTCGCTTTTGACCGATTTTTAGGCTTCCGTGCCTCAAAAGGAAAAACGGAACCCTTATAGGATCACTTTGTTGTCTGTCCGTCCGTCCATCTGTCCGTCTGTCGTGTCTGTCCAGAAAACCTATAGGGTGCTTCCCGTTGACCTAGAATTATGAAATTTGGCAGGTAGGGAGCTCTTATAGCACAAAAAATACTCGCCCACCGAGGGCGGTGGGCGAGTCTGACTCGCACTTGGCCAGTTTTTCTTTTTAATATGATATGCCGCTTAAACTGTGGCGCCAAGAATCCACAACAATAATATAGGAATTCGTACACAAATTATTACGAGGCTGCTTGAGTATTCCTACGTAGTACAAAATGCGGGAATTTTTTCTGCTTCTAATAGAATAAATTATATTCGTAACGCGACGGTTTTGCATACGGCCTATTTAGACAAACAAACTAATACGGCACCAGCCCCTTTAGTACGATAATGTGATCACACGAAACTAGCATTCCTCACGTTTTAATTCGGAAGCCTAAAAACCAGCCAAGTGCGAATCGGAGACGCACATGAAGGGTTCCGTACCATACGTAACGACAGACACGACAGACGGACAGACACACAGACGGACGGATAGACAGACAACAAAGTGATCTTATAAGGGTTCCGTTTGAGGTACGGAACTCTAAAAACGTTTTTACTCATATAAGGGTGTTTTCATGACTATGTTAGACAAAACTAGAAATAGGTAGCGCACTAGAAAGATAAAAAAAAATCTTATCCTTAAGAATAATAAAACTACAAAGTAAGATTTCTACAATAACATTGTCCTTAACTTTTTTTACTCCAAAACCAATGGTGCGTGCGAGGGAATCAAACGCGTGACCGTCAAGGTGACGACTACCAGTGGAGCGATATTTTAATATTAATAATAAATAATAAATTAAAATAACTCAAAATTTAAAAAACCCCCGACACAAAAACCTCTATAAGAAAACTAGAAAAGAGCTGATAACTTTCAAACGGCTGAACCGATTTTCTTTGATTAAGTAGGTATAGCTAAGAACACTCTCGATCAAGCCACCTTTAAAACAAAAAAAACTAAATTAAAATCGGTTCATTCGTTTAGGAGCTACGATGCCACACAAATACACAGATACACACGTCAAATTTATAACACCCCTCTTTTTGGGTCGAGGGTTAATGAACGGGCAGGTCGCTTGTTTGGGATGCTACTTTAGCTGCATCCCACATTCAGGCGACCTCCTCTGTGGCGGGTGCAGCTAATGTTAAAACCTCGATGGGAACTTCATATTTGTGCCTTTTGGCGTGGAGACCTTGGGGCCGTGGGGCCCGGGGGCTCGAGCTCTTTTTGAGGAAAATTCGAAAAAGGTTATCGAGTCAACCGGGGACCCGAGAGCTGGCGGCTACCTTGGGCAAAGAATTAGTTTGGCCATCCAAAGGGGTAATGCTGCTCTCATCGTGGGTACAATGCCTCGCTGCGGGGGTCTCGATGAGGTTTTAGATTTAATTTAATTTGTGTTAGTTTATAATTTAATTTTTTTCATTTAATTTCATTTAAAAAAATATTACGAGACATTTCACCACAGTAAATAGCTTTATCTGGTGATAGACTCATTTTTGCGCAAAGGATCAGCGTGGCTGTCCAACGTGGGAATGCAGCCAGTATTCTTAGCACCATACCAAGCGGGCATTATTTGTACAATTAGATAAGGCTAGCTTTAAGTTTTATGGAAATGTTTACTATATTAAAATCAATCTGACCGCATAATTTCTCGTTACAGGTACAAAACCAGAAAAAATGTGAAAAATGGCGCTGAAACTGAAATATACAGACGAACACGGAATACTACACATCGATATGAGTCCTTCCAGCAGCCCGGTCGGCTCCGACCAACCGACCGACCCGAAGTTCGACACTATCAACAATCGGTTCGGAAGCTACGACCTTTTTGGCGGGAAATATGACGACAAAGAACAATACGACGATACTGAAGAAACACAGTCCTTATTCCGAAGTAGATACAACAGCTTCGAAGCGGAGTTCGCGAATACGCCATACGCGTTCGCGACAGACCGTACTCACAAACCGCTATTAGATATCACAATCGACTCGCGCGCAGACGTGTCTCCTTCCAAAGACATTGAAAACAACCGATTCTTCGACCGATCCGATTTATTCGGACCGAAAATCGATTTGAAAACTAGTGATGCGTTCACTGTGACCCATTTGATTCACGCGCAGGATCGATATTTCGATCTTTCGACTAGGGTTGGGGAAAAGGGTGTTGTTAGGACTATAGCGGATAGTTT
Organism: Maniola jurtina; assembly: GCF_905333055.1. Lineage (NCBI taxonomy): Eukaryota > Metazoa > Arthropoda > Insecta > Lepidoptera > Nymphalidae > Maniola > Maniola jurtina. The sequence goes on from NC_060053.1 coordinate 1,423,855, forward strand.
TGAAGTGAAAAGTGCGCCGAGTTCCGCGAGACGGATCAAAAGTGTTAAGACTAGTGATGGGGAAGCCTTCAAAGTGTTGTCGGCGGACAGTGTGAAGGGATTCCGAGGGACTGAAGCCAAAGTGCCGTAAGTATCAATACTTATCCATACTAATATTCTATTATAAATGCGAAAGTGTGTCTGTCTGTCTGTCTGCTGCCTTTTCACGGCTCAACAGTTTAACCGATTGTGACGAAATTTGGTACAGGCTTAGCTTATATCCCGGGGACGGACATAGGCTAGTTTTTATCCCGGAAAACCAAACAGTTCCCACGGGATTCCTAAAGACCCATTTGTATGAAATTTGGTACCAAGGTAGTTCGCGTCCCTGTAATTGACATAGGCAACTTTTTATCCCGGAAAATCAAACAGTTCCCACGGGATCTTTAAAAACCTAAACCGAGCATCCTCCAGTTTTTTATAAATAGCGAGCAAACGAGCAGGCACCACCTGATGTTAAGTGATTACCGCTGCCAATGAACATTTGCAGCACCAGAGGAACCGCCAGTGCGTTGTCGGCCTGTCAGGAATTTGTGGATTCATCCCTTGTTGGTTCTTTAAATTCTTAGATGTGGGCTTGTCTGCAATCAAGCAGTGATGATGCAGCCTTAAATAGAGCCTCCATTTAGAAGATGCCTATTCACATTGACTTGACCTCTACATATAACAGTGGAGAGGAAAACTGATGCTGGAAGGCCATTCATCCGGTTTTTTAAAAATTCCTTGGAATAGTTCTCAAGTTTGATTTTCCGCGGCAAAAAGTACCCAGTGTAGGTCCATCTCCGGGATCCAAGCTTAGTCTCAGACTTGGGCGCGTTTGGAACCCTCGTAGCTTTAGTTTTAGGTTACGTAATTAATTATCACCACTATATCGTACAAAAACAATTTCGACCATCAAAAGGAGTACAATTGTACCTACTTTGAATAAATGATTTTGACTTTGACTTTAGTGTACCAAGCATTGAAAAGGTAACAGACGGACACACACTTTCGAATTTTCATTGGTAGGTACTATGTGATAACCCAGGATTCGAACTTGCGGCCTTTGGTATGGATCTACGTAATTGTCATCACAACACCATTACGGCTTTTGTAAATTCAAAAGTTTATTGAAATAAAATACGCGGTGTAAAGTTTGTAAATAATCCATATCCGGATGAAGACAGATTACATACTTATATATTGATATTATAAATGCGAAAGTGTGTCTGTCTGTTTGTAACCTTTTCACAGCTCAACCACTAAAAAGTTCGAACACTTTCAACGAAATTTGGCACTGAGATAGTTCTCATTGTGAAGACGGACTTGTTTATTAATTTTAGGGTTAAAAAGGGAACCTTTATAGGATCACTTTGTTTTCTGTCTGTCTGTAGGTCAACGGGAAGTACCCTATAGGTTTCTTGACAGACACGACAGACGGACGGACGGACGGAGTTATAAGAGTTTCGTTTTTCCTTTTGAGGTACGGAACCCTAAAAAAAATTTTTTTTTGTACTATGGTACGGAACCCTTCGTGTATGAGTCCGACTCGCTCTTGACCGGTTTTTTTATCTCGGAAATAAAAAGTTTTTACGACAATTTTAAAAACCAAAATCCACGGGGACGAAGTCGCAGGAATCATCTAGTTTAGATTTCTTTTGTCGAATGAAAGTGAAACGGTTTACGGTAAGCAAAGTAGGTACGTAATTTTGTAATCTTATTCAAAACAGCAGTTCTAATTTAACTTAATATAAGTAAAGCATAACAGGGCTCTCTCCGTCACTTACTCCATACAATCGTAGTTCCAATTTCATTTGAATATTAAACAACCAAAGTCCATGAAATTTTGCAGACATATTCTAGAAACTAATATCTGTGTCTGTGGTGTTTAAGATTTTTCTAAAAATATGTAGTTTTAAAATTACAGGGGCTCAAAGATTTGTATGTGAATTTTTAAGACCGCGTAACTTTGAAACCGAATATTTTAACAGAAATCTGGAAAACCACAGACATAGATATTAGTTTCTAGAATATGTCTGCAAAATTTCATGGACTTTGGTTGCTTAATATTCAAATGAAATTGGAACTACGTTTGTATGGAGCGAGTGACGGAGAGACCCCTCATAAGTAAACCAAATTACCAAAGTTTTGAATAAGTAACTAAATAAAGTACAATTGATAAAAACCACTAAAGCGCTACGAGTAATAGTTACAATGACTCTTGCCAAACTCACGTTAATTTACACAATTTTTACACAAATCGCAAGGTTTTATGTAAATTCTAATATTATTTACAAATAAACTGGGTTCGTGTGTGTTACAAATTGCATTTTTTTTTTGTAATTAATGACTATAAGTTCGGATATAAAGATTAAAATCTGAAATAATTAGGTAAGTACTTACCACGTAGTTTTGTAATTTTTTGTAATGCAATGACCTCTTAGAGCCGTGATAAGATAAGTGGTTAAGACGTCCGCTTCACCGCCCTATTCTGGAGGTCGGGGGTTCGATCCCGGGCACGCACCTCTAACTTTTAGGAGTTATGTGCGTTTTCAGCAATTAAACATCACTTGCTTTAACGGTGAGGGACAACATCGTTTTTTTCTCTTTAGTTCGTTATTTGGCAGAGTACTCTTATTTTTCAAATTTTTACCCGACTGCGGCAAAGCCAAAAGGAAGGGTTATGATTTCAGCAGTCTATGTATGTAAGTATGTTTCTATCCAGATTATGTTTGTATCCAGATTCTGCGTGTTCCATCGTAGCGCCTAAACTAGTGGGCCGATTTTGATGAATGAGGTGTGCGAGGTGTCAATTGATTCCTTCTAAAGGTTCAGGTGACATAGGCTATATTTAATACGAAAAAAATTGAGCTCAGAATTTTCTCCTCTTTCATTTGACATCCCACTCGATACAATAGTAAAAATAAAATTTTGGAGACCTCCACTTTTTTTGATGTAACATCCGTTAGGTAAATTTTTTCGTATAAAATATAGCTAATGTCACCTGGGCCTTTACAAGGAATCAATTAACACCTCATTCATCAAAATCAGCTCAGTAGTTGAGGCACTACGGTGGAACATACACAATTTGGATACATAGTACATACATGCATAGACTGCATAAATCATAACCCTTCCTTTTGGCTTTGCCGCAGTCGGGTAAAAAACTAATCGCGCTATCGTAAATATGAAAACTTATATTATTATTATGATAATAATAAAACTGTAAAGGTTGCGCACCACACCACCTAAATAAGGTCCCACGCCCACTAAGACCAGTCACCACTCACCTTTTGCTGTTTAAAGAGTAACAATACCTATTTACGTTATTTTACTTTTAAAATATTACGTCATTCTTACTTATATTATAAGTTAGCTGATGTCCGCGATTTCGCTCGCGTGGATTTAGGTATTTAAAAACCTGCCAAGTGCGAGTCAGGCTCGCGCACCGAGGGTTCCGTACTCCGGTATTTATTTCTACATTTTGCAGAATAAATCAAACACTATTAATATGTGAAAAAAACTTTTTTAGAATGTACAGGTAAAGAAAGCCCTTTCATAATATGATACCCCACTTGGTATAATTATCTATATAATTATTATTCCATGTTAAACAAGTTATGGTCTTTTTCTTCCAGGTAGATTTTCTGTAAGTATCAAATTTCATCAAAATCGATTAAAGGGATTCTCTGAAACCTGGAACCGATGAAAAGGAAGATCCCTGAATAGCAAAAAGACAAAGAGACCGTATTTTGTAGACACTTTCGTATTTTGTTTGGTGGGAGGCTTCGGTCGTCGCTAGTTACCACCCTACCGGCAAAGCAAACCCAAAGGGGTATGGGTTTAATAAAAACTGCCATACCCTTTCCAGGTTAGCCCGATTCCATCTTAGACTTCATCATCACTTACCACCAGGTGAGATTGCAGTCCAGGGCTAACTTATATCTGAGTAAAAAAAAAAAGTATTTAAAGGTAGTGATTAGTATGGATAACATAAAACTTAAAATAACTCGACCGCACAAGATCTAGTCTCAAATTTCAAGGTAATAAGTCTAAGGAAGTGTACAGGTAGGTATCAACGTAAGTTATAATAAGTATTATAATTTATAATAAAAAGATAAAACATAATAAAAACGGTCGGAAATGATCTTCTTTAAGGACGTTTTTTGTATTTCGCGCTTCAGTTAAATAATATAACACCGTGTTTCAAATAAGTATGTAAATGATAAATTATTATTAAACTAGACAAGGTAAAGTTAAAAAGCACAGAAAAACAATTTTACTATAATATTTTAGTGTTTATTAAGACGATCGCAGTCGGATTTTAGTTTTCAACTTTATCTTGTAGCGTTGTATATTTATATTTCGGTAACTCAGAATTTTTCCTCTTTCATTTGATATTCCACTAAAATTCAAAAAAAATAAATTCAACATTCAAAATATTTTTATTCAATTACACTTTTACAAGTTCTTTTGAATCGTCAAAAGCATCTACCACTGGTTCGGACCCCCACTTTTTAGGATATAACTTTTTAAGGTCGATTTTTTTTTTCGTATAAAATGTAGCCTGTGTCACCCGGACTATAGTAACGAATCGATTGATACCTCATTCATCAAAATCGGCTCAGTAGTTTAGGCGCTACGGTGGAACACACATAAATACAAACCTCCGTACATACATAGACTGCTAAAATCATAACCCTTCCTTTTGGCTTTGCCGTAGTCGGGTAAAAAATACCTACGATGCCCGCGAGTTCATCTGGCATAACGCCAAGTACCTACCAAGTACCTACTTACCTACCGAAATGACACCCTCCTGCAATTTGGCCCATATAACTGAGAGGTTGGTGGGAGGTGGAGAGTTGTCCCTGTTTCATGAGATACACCTTGCTAACAAACAGACAGACAGGAAGACGGACAGTGGGTCCCGTTAGCATCCTTCGACTACGGAACTCTAAAAACTAATCTGTTAACGCAGTGAAGTAAGAAACATCATTACACCACGTCTTACTATCAGAGCGTGAAAATGTAGCGAAAAGTAAATTATAACACAATAAGCTGGAATACCGAACCATTGTTTAGTTCGAGTAACGTCCTGCATTACTCAATCATAGAAACCATAGACATTACCATAAAAACCATGAATGACGTAATCTTATCAACATCATCAACCCTACTTCTTACCACTACTGACGATGGGGTTCCTTTTCAAATTGATTGATTGATCGATTGAGAAGGGTTTGCCAAGGGAGAAGGCTGGCCAAGTACGGATTGCCAGACTACACACCTTTAAGAATATAATGGACATACAGGTTTCCTCATGATGTTGTTCCTTCAATAATAAAGCAACTGATCCATACTTAATATATTATTTTATTTATACATAAATACGAAAGTGTCTGTCTGTCTGTCTGTCTGCTACCTTTTCACGGCTCAACAGTTTAACCGATTCTGACGAAATTTGGTACACGGTTAGCTTATATCCCGGGGACGGACATAGGCTATTTTTTATCCCGGAAAATCAAACTGTTCCCACGGGATCTTTAAAAACCTAAATCCACGCGGACGAAGTCGTGGGCAAATTCTAGTATAACATAAAAGTCAGAGGTGCGTACCCAGAATCGAAGCCCGGACCCCTCAAGAAGTTTCTTAGTTTTTTTTTTACTAAATAAATAGGCATGCGCTTGCCTGTAATCGCACCAAATAGGTATAGTAGGTGATGATGCAGCCTAAGATGAAACGCGCGGCCTGAAAGGTGCCTCTTCTATCGTATTATTAAGGAGGCAGCATTTTTCGGTTTTCCCATGAGACTACAGTAAAAAAATCGGAAACACCAAACAATAAGCGCAGTTTAACAAACCAGAAAACAACATCACGCAAAAAAACCTCTTATTCTTTAAAAAAATCAATGTCGTTAAGTTTTGACCTTTGCAAGGTTTCTTAGAGGTGTTTTATTTGGACTGATAAAATTGTAAACCAGTTTAGCCACCCGGCTTCACTCGAGTGAAATTTGATATACTTACTTAACTATATTATAATTACATATACAGTCTATGTTAGATACCTACTTCTGGAATCTGAATAAAGTAGTTTTATAAAGACTGCTGGCAGGGCGATGCCTTTTTTTTTTTTTTGTTGACGGGGGGGAAATCTTCACAAGATACCCGACCTCTTTGAGGAGAGATCGGGTTATGTGGGATTTGTACCCACTAAAACCCCCTCGATGGCCATCCTCAGCGCATATTAAGAGGCTCCGGGAACTCTTACGAACGTGCGCCGGTGCCTCCCCTGCGCGACGCCCAGTGGGCTCATCCTGAAAGATGCACTCCCCTGGCCTTGTGCACTTTGCATGTAGCCACGACAGCTTGCGCCATAGCAAGCGGTCGTCCTTCCAGGGTCGCCAGCCAGAGCTCCGCTCCAGCCACTAGCGGCCCGGTCCCAGCGCCTGGGACTACTGAATGGGACGATCAGGGCGTTGATCAGCGCCGCCCTGATGTCTCCGCCTCCGAGAAGGATCGGCTCGCTCGCGGTCCCGCTCTGCGGCCTCCTTCTTACACATTACTACTTCACAGAAGGAGACCACTGCCCTCCATGCTTCACTGTCCTCCAGCATTGCCGCTATGACAGCAGGTGGTGACAGGCAGGGCGATGCCTAGCCACAGCTAAAAGTTACCCAGGAGCTAATATTATGTAGAAATCCATATACTAATATTTTAAATGCGAAAGTGTGTCTGTCTGTCTGTCTGACTGTCTGTCTGCTACGTTTTCACGGCTCAACCGCTGAACCGATTTTAATGAAATTTGGTACACAGTTAGCTTACATCCCGGGGACGGACATAGGCTACTTTTTATCCCGGAAAATCAAAGAGTTCCCGCGGGATTCCTAAAGACTCATCCACTTAACAGATTTGTATGAAATTTGGTACCGAAATATCTTGCGTCCCTGTAACTGAAATAGGCATCTTTTTATCCCGGAAAATCAAACAGTTCCCACGGGATCTATAAAAATCTAAATCCACGCGGACGAAGTCGCGGGCATCCTCTAGTATTTAATAAATTAACCCAGAATCAAACTTGCTCCCTAGCTTAAGAGATCTGATAGAATATTGTTATAACGTTACCGTATATTTTAAATTGATACTTATGTATCAAATTTCAATGTCAGTGTTATATTTGTTTTAACTCTAGGTAAGTATACAGTGTGTGTGTGTTTTAGAGAACCCTTATAGGATCACTTTACTGTCTGTCTGTCTGTCCGTTCGTCTGTCCGTCCGTCCGTCCCTCCGTCCGTCGTGTCTATCAAGAAAACCTTTCAAGGTCCCGTTGACCTAGAATCATGAAAGGCAGGTAGGTAGGTCTTATAGCACAAGTAAAGGAATAAATCCGAAAACTGTGAATTTGTGGTTACATCATGAAAAAAATAGTTAAATGTGATTAAATTTTCAAAGTAAGATAACTATATCAAGTGGGGTATCATGTGGAAGGGCCTTACCTGTACATTCCCTGTCACCCGTCTGTACATGTCTGTTGGCACCCTTTATGTAGGCACCCAAAACGTCTCTTGCCATTCATTGAGCGAACCAACGTAGGTTTTAAAATCTAAATTCTAGACATAATTCTTTGCCCTTTTATGTAAAAGTTCTTACAACGCGTGGGCACAAGGTCAACGACCTCCTTTTCACAGCCTTACAAGGTATGCCTTATATCGATTCTAATTGGGTTTAACAACTCTTTAATATTAATTGAAAGTTATTAAATCTGTACAAACACCCAAGCACTAGGTATTTAACCTTTAACTGTTAATTGCTAACTATAGGCCTCAGAAAAAAGTTCAAAGTTCTCAGCGAGCGATAGAGTTCGGAGTTTCTCTACGTGGTTTATTTATTTAGACGTGGTAATTGATTTAGACAATTTTTGAAGATCTGATGATGGGGTGGGTCAATTCAAATCAAATCAAATTTCTTTATTGCGAATTTGGGTAAACAGTGGAGATGTTACAAAGATAAAAAAGTACAGCCAAATTCTGCTTATAAGCATGCAATATGTTACATTAAATTAAGATACATTTTTGTCACACAAAAAATAAATAAATAAAAATAATAATTAAATAATAATAGCAAAATGTCCAAAACTAAAATACAGTTATAACTTTTCTGAGAGGTAATCATTAATTGAGTAATACGTCTTTTCTAATAATAGTTTTTTCAATTTTCTCTTAAATAAAGGAAGTTCACGGGTCTCAATTATATAGCTGGGCAAGTGATTATACAAAAGTGGCCCAGTGGAGAAAAAACTTTTAGAAAAATGAGCAGTTCTACAAGAGGGGTGCTGTAGTTTATACGCATGTCTTTTACTTTTGAGATTTTTATACAAGTCCAAGTTTTGTTTAATAAAAATGATAGTCTCATAGATATACATACATGGCATAGTCAAAATATTATACTTCTTAAAATAGGGTACACATTAGGGTAATTATTTTTTGTTGACTATTTTGACTATTCAAAAGCACTTGTAAAAGTTTATTTGAATAACAATATATTCCATTCTATTCTATTGTGCCTGATTGTACATTGTTGCTGATTGTACCTACTCAAATTAACAAAACATATTAATTGTGTTAATTAATCACAGGTTAAGGCCATAATACAGAGATGCACCGTGTTAAATCTTCTATCACTGCCCACATCTGCCCACTACCTAACTTTAAAAGGTTACATGACTGACTCACACCTTAGGGTTCTTATGAATATGAAAAATAGCATTTAATTTAATTACAATAAAAGAGTGTGACTTAATTTTTTTATAAAGAATATTAGCCATGCTAATCATGACTAATAACCCCCCATTCCCCTCCAATTAAGCGTAAAGCTTGTGCCAATGGGTACGACAATAGTGCAACGGGTGGGGTTTGAACCGCCGACCTTTCGGAATTCAGTCCCCTCCTCAACCGTTGAGCTATTAGGCTTAGTTTATAGCTGGTGATAGCGGGGTGGATAGAAGGAAGACGTGTAAATCGCATGCAGTTAAACGATTCCTGCGGTACAAGACTGAATGCGAGTCTCACTCGACAATATCAATCAACGGAAACACCACATTTTTAATTACAATAAAAAGTCAAAGTTAAAGTAGTGTGACTTAATTCAAAACTGTGGTTCGATTGCGGTAGAATGACAGCTACAATGTCACAATCGCAATCACCTCTGATTGGTTGACGCTCGCCCACTATTGCCTACAATGCATTGTTGCAACAAGAATACCATAAATTCAGCCAATCACAACCATTGCGATTGTAATAATGATTGATGCAGGTTTTTCGTAATCGACCACTACTAACACTTCGTAACACTGGAACTCATAGTCAAGATAGGGGCTTCTTCTTCATTGAATAAAGGTTGATGACACATGTCAACTGTTTTTTTTTTTTTTTTAATTATATAGACTAGCGCTTGGCTGCAATCAGACCTGCTAGCAAGTGATGATGCAGCCTAAGATGGAGTGCGCTTACCTAGAAGTTTGCCTATTCACTCTTGACTTGAAGGTACCCATATTAAGGTGGAAGGGAAAACTGACGCCTGAAGGGCGTTCCATATCCTAGCGGTTCGAATTAGGATAGAGGAAGCAAATCGTTTCGTACGTGTTCGAGGAATTTCGACTACGTACGGATGCAGACCTTGACGATGCTTGGTAGTACGATGGTAGAAAGGTGGAGGAAGAATAGTTCCCTAAAAAAGCCTATGTCTTTACTATGAATTCCAGTTAAACGGAGTTTACTATGAATTCGCATGCAGTTAAACGATTCCTGCGGTACAAGACTGAATGCAAGTCTCACTCGACAATACCAATCAACGGAAACATCGACGCTCGCCAAATGTGCAATTACTGTACGACTGAAACATATAATTGTTTTATTCCTATTTTCATTAATTCCCTCGTAACTCTCCACTCAAGGTGCCCATATGAAAATTTTCCGACTTCTGGAAGCTTTTTATTTGAACTGTAGATAAAAAGCTCGATTGTCAATACATAGATAAGTAGGTACTTTTTGGGGGTTTAATCTAAATTCTTCATAACATAAAAACACGATTATAATTTATAACCCACAATTTCTTAAATAGAAAAATAATCCGAAAACTGCTCCAAATTTTCCTGGAGTTTTTTTATTACACGGAAAACCTTTCACCTCCCATAACATAACGCATACGGCATTTAATCCTATATCTACTACCTACATACAGATTTATCTGGTTTACCAGATTATAGCCAGTTCATCATTTGACCGCTCGCTGGTCCACTACTGAGAACGAGTCTCCTCTTAGAGTGAGAACACCTTGCTGGCTAAGTACGGATTGGTAGACTTCATAAACCTTTGAGAACACCAAATAAAATTGGAGAACTGTTAGTTATACAGGTTTCTTCACGATCGATGTTTCATTTCACCACTAGGTAGAACAAGTGATATTTAATTGCTGAAAACGTATATAACTTCGAAAATTTAGAGATGCGTACCCGAAATTGAACCCCGAGCCCTTCGAAAAGGAAGCCGACGGGTTAACCACTAGGCTATCGCCCCTTTAGCATAACAGAAAGTCATTGATAACAGATATAAAAGGAGCGGTTACAGAGGCGAAAACTGAACCTATCAGAGACTAGCTGCTCCATCCCGACTTTACTCGGAAAAATGCTCTTGACGATTCAAAAGCGCTTGTAAAAGTCTAATTGAATAAAAATACTTTGAATTTGAGTTAGCCGTAGGTACATCTAGTACATAGATCGATAATATTTATTTACATAGTTTTTAATTATCTATATAGGAATGGAAACAGTTTTGCTTTGTAGCAAAGCGAAAAACCACAAGGGTATAAAATTACATGAAGGTTTAAATGTAATAACTAATTGTTCAGGCATGTTGATTGTAGTCGTAGGTGGTATGGTAGTACATACTTGTAATAAGCGTCAATGAAGTATTCATTGTTATTCATTACATCTTAACCTTTCACTAAGTGCAGTGGTTCATATAAACAAAAATATTAAAGGTGCTTACAAGTTGAGAAGTGTGAAATATAGGACAAAGTGATAATAATATAAATAAATTATAATTTAGAAAATTGAATTACCGCTACATAGGCGT